>NW_016806838.1:4357582-4415249 GCF_001698545.2 Rhinopithecus bieti
AATTTCTTTCTTTCTTTTTTTGAGATGGAGTTTCGCCCTGTCAACCCAGGCTCACTGCAACCTCTGCCTCCTGGGTTCAAGCGATTCTCCTGCCTCAGCCTCCCCAGTAGCTGGGATTACAAGCGTGTGCCATCATGCCCAGCTAATTTTTGTATTTTTAGTACAGATGGGGTTTTACCATGTTGGCCAGGCTGGTCTCGAACTCCTGACCTCAAGTGATCCACCCACTGTGGCCTCCCAAAGTGCTGGGATTAAAGGTGTGAGCCACCATGCCTGGCCTTGAAGTATTAATTTTATTAAATGAAAAGACTGAGGTTCATTTTCTATTAAACAATAATTGGCAAGAAAACAAAATGTTCTACTTCAATGAGGAAGAAATTTCAATTGCAAATTCTTAGGGTAAGCTAAAATTACCACCACCTGTGACCAGCAATTCACATAATACGTAAGTTTTATTCTATACCTATACTACAGGCTTAAAAAAACCTTCCAAGAATCAGTGGTCAAGTAAGTATAAAGCTAAAAGTGTCCCCTATGACACTACATAGTTTAATCTCTCTAAGGACTAAATCTTCATCATCTGAGAAAGACAAACTTTTATCTCTAATGCCTTATCATTTATAAACTTTATAGTCCTTCAACGCATCTCACAAAATATTCTCAATCAGACTTCTAAGAGAGTGTATTAACCTATTTGTTTTTTTACTGCTCTTACCCCATGCCCAAGTTTTTCTGTGTTTTTTGAGACAGAGTCTCCCTTGTTGCCCAGGATGGAGTGCAGTGGCACAATATCGGCTCACTGCAACCTCCGCCTCCCAGTTTCAAGTGATTCTCCTGAGCCCTCCTGAGTAGCTGGGATTACAGGCACGTGCCATGATGATTGGCTAATTTTTGTATTTTTAGTAGAGACGGGGTTTCACCATGTTGTACAGGCTGGTCTTGAACTCCCAACCCCAAGTGATCCACCTGCCTCGGCCTCCCAAAGTGTTAGGATTATAGGGGTGAGCCACTGCACCCGGCCCACACCCCAGTTTTTAAAGGAGATATGTGTGTGATGTCTCTGCATCTTTCCCTCCACAAGGGAAGACTGTGGTTGTCAGAGACTTGGAAGAACTAGGTGACATAAAGCAAATGTACATGTAAGGTAAATATTGTTCACACCTCTCTTCTCCATTATTTCCCACAAATCTTTTGTTCATGTAATGCTGACAGTACATGACAGCTAGTACAGCTGTACTAGTAATGAGCTAGTATACCACAGCTCCATGCTTTTACACTTTAAATAGGCTTATAACTAGGAGGGCATTATAAGAATACACACATCTTAGCCAGTGAGACAAAAAGAAAGAATGATAGCTACTCAGCCTCCTGAGGAGGGCTCCAAAATTTGAATCTGAATCCTGGTTTTACTGCTTTCAAGCTATTAATATATACCCTCAGGGAATGCCTCTGAGTCCATGTCATCATCTTTAACACTGGAAAAAAACAGTTTCCGTCTAGAGTTCTGAGGATTACAAATACTGTATGCAGAGTGCTTAGCATGGCCGGGCATGGTGGCTCACGTCTGTAACCCTAGCACTTCGGGAGACCGAGGCGAGTGGATCACCTGATGTTGGGAGTTCGAGACTGGCTTGGCCAACATGGTGAAACCCTGTCTCTACTAAAAATACAAAAAATTAGCTGGGTGTGGTGACAGGCGCCTGTAATCCCAACTCTTCGGGAGGCTGAAGCAGGAGAATTGCTTGAACCCCGGAGGCAGAGGTTGCAGTGAGCCGAGATCACGCCATTGTACTCCAGCCTGGGTGACAAGAGCAAAACTGTCTCCAAAAAAAAAAAAAAAAAAAAAAAAAAAGTGCTTAGCATGGAATAAGGCATAAAGTAGGCATTCTATTTAATGAATAATTGTTATATCACTTAGTAGAGCGATATGGGAAGTAAATGGAACCTCACCGAAACTTGGCTTCCTCATCTAACAATGAGAACAAAGTTATATCTATTCATGGGGTGTTGTGTGAATTCAATGAGATAATGTAAGAATGGCTTACATTAAAACTATAAAGTAAAATACAAACAAGGGGCCGGGCATGGTGGCTCACGCATGTAATCCCAATACTTGGGGAGGTCGAAGGGGGAGGATTGCTTGAGTCTAAGAGTTCAAGACTAGCCTGGGGAACATGGCAAAACTCTGTCTCTACCAAAAATACAAAAATTAGCCAGGTTTTGTGATGCATGCCTGTAATCCCAGCTACTTGGGATACTGAGGTGGAGGGATCGCTTGAACCCAGGAGGCAGAGGTTGCAGTGAGCCAAGATCGCACCACTGCACTCCAGCTTCCTGGGTGACAGAGCCAGATCCTGTCTCAAAAACACAAAAACAAAACAACACAAAAAAGGTTCCAGACTTGCCACATAACTAGCTAAAGGACCATAAGTCTATGAGTGCCAGTTTCTTCAACTACAAAATAAGGATATGGATGATTCAAAAAAAAATTTTTTGTTTTGGAAAATAATTAGATTAGAAACATATATAAAAGATAACACATTACATCAATATCAGAGTACTACATATATATGAAGACCAGGACCAATCAAGGAGAGAATGATTGCCCAGTGGGACTGAGGTAATAACAACCATGTGGTATAAAAAATCTATCTAGCACTTGTTTTCACTGTCAGACGCAAAAGCAGGAACAATATATTCAAGTTAGGAAAACACAATATGTTTCGGCCTCATTTTCCTCTGTATAGATACAGATAAGAATATTTTGCTTGTACTATAAAATACTAAAATATAAATAATAAATGTCTTCAAACCTACCCTTTGCAGCATGGACTCTGACCAGGCATATCCATTATGTTCCACAGCCCATTGCAGAATTGTTCCCATGATGCACAGCATGACATCTGACTGCAAAATGTTAACCAGGCTTGCAAACAGAGGGCAGAATGGAGGCAACACCGGAGGTGGGAGTGCTGAAAATACAGTTGTTATTCCTATTGGTTTCTTTTACAGAACATGCTTTAGAAACTATCCCTTTGTTACTTTTGATAGTTTTAACTCAAAAATATTAACACACACCTTAAAGCTATTATTTTACGTTCTCAAGGTCAAATCCATAAAATGAGCCACATAAGTAGCAGCAGTACAAAAGAAAGTCTGTCTTTTCCCTTAGAAAGGTTTTAAGATCTGAGATAAAATCAACCCAGAGGAGACTTAGTACAAACTATCTCTATGTTAGCATATTTATTATTCCTTTGAATAGGAGGTTGTTCACTAGGAAAGCTTACATTTAAATATTCATTCCACCAAGGACAATCATCATAGTTAATAGAAAATAATGTTTAACAAGTAAAAAAGGGGCATGACATTTTAGAAAGATTAAAATACCTGTATCTTCTCTATTTTGTCTTTTCAATTTCCGTTGAGCTTCTTCTGCCTAACAAAAAATAGTTATTTGGGCAGGGAATTAGTAATATAAAACATATCCAAAACTGGTGACATAAATCCATCTTTGTTGTATTCTTTTCTTTTCTTTTTTTTTTTTTTGAGAGTCTCACTGTGTCACCCAGGCTGCAGTGCAGTGGCACGATCTCGGCTCACTGCAACCTCTGACTCCCAGGTTCAAGAGATTCTCCTGCCTCAGTCTTCCAAGTAACTGGGACTACAGGTGCCCGCCACCACACCCGGCTAATTTTTACATTTTTAGTAGAGACGGGGTTCCACTATGTTGGTCAGGCTGGTCTTGAACTCTTGACCTTGTGATCTGCCCACCTCGGCCTCCCAAAGTGCTGGGATTACAGGTGTGAGCCACTGTGCCTGGCCTTTTTTTTTTTTTTTTTTGAGACGAAGTCTCACTCTGTTACCCAGGCTGGAGTGTAGTGGCATGATCTCAGCTCACTGCAACCTCCACCTTCCGGTTCAAGCAATTCTCCCTGCCTCAGCCTCCATAGAAGTTGAGATTTACAGGCACCCGCCACCAAGCCTGGCTAATTTTTGTATTTTTAGTAGAGACAGGGTTTTGCCATGTTGGCCAGGCTGGTCTTGAACTCTTGACCTCACGTGATCCACCCGTCTTGCCCTCCCAAAGTGCAGGGATTACAGGTGTGAGCCACTGTGTCCGGCCAAGGATGAAAATCTAAAATCAGAGGATAACACAACTGAGGCCGGGGTGCGGCAGCTCACACCTGTAATCCCAGCACTTTGGGAGGCCAAGACGGGTGGATCACCTGAGGTCAGGAGTAGACTGGCCAACAAGGCAAAACCCCATCTCTACTAAAATACAAAATTAGCCAGGCATGGTGGCACGTACCTGTAATCTCAGCTACTCGGGAGGCTGGGGCAGGATAATTGCTTGAACCTGGGAGGCAGAGGCTGTAGTGAGCCGAGGTCTGCACTCCAGCCCGAGTAATAGAGTGAAACCCTATCTCAAAAAAAAAAAAAAAAAAAAAAAAAATTCTATTCTTAATGTTCTAGTCCCCCCCCAAACTGATACATTAAGGTTATTTTTTTTTTAACTAAAAGAATCTCCAAATGAGTTCTCTATTACTTCAAATTAGAAGGGAAACAGGTACAACCCCAAACCAAAAAAACTTATTTAAGTTTGAACTCTATGACTTCATCAAAAACTAAATAAAAGCTTTATGTTTAAGTTTTGTTTAATGCTGTTATGCTGTTTATTGAAAAATCATTTTAAGAGAAGACTGCTAAAAGGCAGATTTTTTTTTTTTTTTTTTTTTGAGATAGGGTCTCACTCCCATCGCCCAAGTTGGAATGCAGTGGTGCAATCATAGCTCACTGCAGCCTTGACCTCCTGGGCTCAAGTGATCCTCCTATCTCAGCCTCCCGAGTAGCTGGGACGAGAGGTGCATGACACCATGCCTGGCTAATATTTGTATTTTTAGTAGACGTGGGATTTCACCATGTTGGCCAGGTTGATCTTGAACTCTTGAGCTCAAGCGATCTGCTTGCCTCAGTCTCCCAAAGTGCTGGGATTACATACCCCGCCAAAAAGGCAAAATTTAATTACTTAGGAATGATTAGAAAAGCTTCATGAATCTCTATGAAAAAGCATGTTAAATAATACCAATTCTGAAATGTGCATAAAATGGATTAACTGATTATAATACAGGTTGAAAATCTGTTCTGAAAAACTATACCCATATATGTATAGGTATGTATTATATAGATCTTATATATGTATGCACAAAACGCTAGGGGGAAACTCCAAAATGTTAGGTGAGGGTATTTTAAGTAATTTCCACTTTCTTCTTTATATATTTTCCAAATTCCCTTTAAAAAAATGTATCATTTTCAAGCTGCAAAAGCAATAAAAGTTGTTTAGGAAAAAATAATTCAAGCCAGACACAGTGGTGCATGCCTGTAATCTCATCTACTCAAGAGGCTGAGGTGGGAGGATTGCTTAAGTCCAGCAGTTTGAGGTCTCAATGCTCTATAATGGCATTGTGAACTGAACTCTAGCCTGGGCAACATGGTGAAACCCCATCTCTTAAGAAAAACAATACAACCGTTCCCTGCTACATTTTTAATTTTCCCAATTACCTTGGACTGTTCTGCCCTTGAAAAGTGATAGAAATACAAGTTGAACTCTTTGGCACATTCTGGTTTCAGTTCATACATGCCTCGTCCTGTTAATCCAGGTTTCCTATGAAAGAAAGGACCTTAGATTATTATTACCAAAGCCATACACTAATTTATGAGATAGTCTTGGATATTAGAACAACAAAGCAGAACTCTCACATACTGCTGGTGGGTGTTAAGCTACAACTATTTTCAGTTGGTTGATCTGGCAATCTAAATCCAAGTTCTTACATGCATCGGTTTTATTTAGCATATCCACTTGGAATTTATCCTAACTAGACAAGAGAACCTAATGGACACTGCAGTGGCAACAATTAAAAAGTCTAACAATGGGAAATAAGTAACAAATTACAACATCTCCAAACAACTGAACACCATTAACAGTGATGATAATTTCTCTATTTTCACATGTAAAGACCTCTGTGTTAAGTTTTATTAAGTGGAAAAAAGCAGGTACACTATTGGGGTTTAGAGAACTTTCCTAAGCAAGTTATAAAACCCAGAAGTCAGATATGAGACAGAGTTTTAAAAACAGAAATGACACAAAGTTAAAAAACAAGGGACAGACTGGAAGAAAGTACTGTGATGTATTAAACAAGAATTGATATTTCTAATATACTATAAAAATACTTTTGGAACAAGAAGATAGGGACAAACAACCATAAAGAAAAATGCATTCAAGTATGAAAAAACAAATGGCCAATAAACACATGAAAAGATGCTCAACTTCCCTGTTACTAGAGTAATGCAAATTAAAATAAGGTACTAAAAGACTGCTCATATTAAAGTGTTGATAAAGTTGCAGGGCACTCTTCGTGTATACACTGCTAGTCAGAGTGTAAACTGAAGACTTTTCTTGGGAAGGCAATTAGGAGTTATGTATCAAAATGTAATACAAGCTTTCATTCTGATCTAGCTAATCGTCAGACACTTTCACAGTCAAAGATACACTTGTTAATGCTGTATGTACAAGGATGTTCAATATTTGTTTATAAGAGAAAATCTGGAAGTTATGTATTACACTTACAGGGAAGAGGTTAGATACATTATAGTACATGACTACAGGGATGTGAAAAAGGGCCTGGCGCCATAGCTCAGGTCAGTAATCTCAGCATTTTGGGAGGTCGAGGCGGGCTCGATCATCTGAAGTCAGGAGTTTGAGACCAGCCTGGTCGACACGACGAAACCCCATGTCTACTAAAAATACAAAAATTAGCCGGGTGCGGTGGTGGGGTGCCTGTAATCCCAGCTACTTGGGAGGCTGAGGCAGAAGAACTGCCTGGACCCAGGAGGCAGAGGTTGCAGTGGGCCAAGATCATGCCACTGTACTTGAGTCTCACTTTGTCGCCCAGGCTGAAGTGAAAAAGGATGAAGTATGCCTATAGGTACTGACAAAGTGTATTATGTAAAAACTAAAAGAACCCAATAAAAACAACAAAACCCCTGCAAAGACACAAATACATGGAAACATTCCATTATTTAATTTTAAAAAAGGTTATAGAATAGTAAATATAAAATGAACTCATTTTTTGTTATAAGTATGTGTTCCAAGTATACAAAAAAAATTTAGAAAGATATACATCCAAACATAATAGAAATCATCTGAGTGGTTGGATTATAGGTAATATTTTTTCTTTGTGTTTTCCATATTTTTTCTAAAAGCAAGTATTGTCTTTATAACCAACAAAAAATAAAACACTATCTTCAAAATTTATAGTGGGTTAAAAAAATGAATACATTGTCGGCCGGGCGCGGTGGCTCAAGCCTGTAATCCCAGCACTTTGGGAGGCCGAGACGGGCGGATCACAAGGTCAGGAGATCAAGACCACCCTGGCTAATACAGTGAAACCCCGTCTCTACTAAAGAATACAAAAAACTAGCCGGGCGACGAGGCGGGCGCCTGTAGTCCCAGCTACTTGGGAGGCGGAGGCAGGAGAATGGCGTAAACCCGGGAGGCGGAGCTTGCAGTGAGCTGAGATCCGGCCACCGCACTCCAGCCTGGGCGACAGAGCCAGACTCCGTCTCAAAAAAAAAAAAAAAAAAAAAAAAAAAAAAACATTGTCATTGGGGTAGGAAGTAAAGAAAAAACAGGCTTCAGAAACTGCCTCAATATCTTTAAGGGTATAAACCAGTTTATTGACTGGGGAAGACGGTGGACACTGGAGAAAGCAGCATTGAGAGGCTATCCCACAATTTAGAGCGCACATTCAAATAAAAACAAAGAAAGCAGTTTTAAGAAACTACAATGCATTTACTTAGATCACTGCTGAGGTTAATTTTTACTATTTGAAACCATCAGCTATGAACACCTATTCTGAATATGATGAAAACCTTCACAATGTCACTTTACGTTGCTGAGTACAGGGTGAGATCAGAAAAGTGAAATGTCAGTGAGAGATCTAATTCAGAGCTATAATTTGAAAATGTCTGTCACTCTCTGAAAGCTGCAACTTCATTCTCAGTTGCATCAAAGAAAACACTCTAAGAAAAATGAATATACTGGAAAAGTAAAAAAGAATGTGAAATAATAGGAAGTAAACTCACTTGAAATGGGCAACTGCTTCAATTACACTCTCCATGCCAGTCTCTTTGTTCTCCTAAAGGTACAGGACACAAGTGTGTTTCATGTTAATAATAACTACTAGCACTCTGAGCATTGCATTTTATCTCATTGACCCTCATAACAACCTAAGGTAGATATACCTTATCTCCATTTTCACAGATGAGGATTCCATAGCAAACACAATGATTTATACAAAACTAGACACACTTACTTGGTAAGCTGATGTTCATTCAAATTGATGTATTATTTTTAAATACATAAAATAGATAAAACTTTATGATTTTTAAAAAGTCACTACCATATGGAATCAAGGTAAGAGCTTTCTAAAATAATTAAATGAAAACACAAACCATATAAAACATTTTTAAAAATTTATGTAAAATACTTCTGGTATTTTATAAAACAGCTGCACTAATTTCTTGTCTATTTTCAGTACAACAGCACTTCCCAAATCGTATCTCAATCACGACAAGATATTAATAGGAGTTCTGTGAATAAATAATTCTTTAAAATGTTTGGGAAATGCAGTTACAATCACTTTATTTTTTATTTTTTTGAGATGGAGTCTTGCATTGTTACCCAGGTTGGAGTGCAATGGTGTGATCTCGGCTCACTGCAAACTCCGCCTTCCAGGTTCAAGCAATTCTCCTGCCTCAGCCTACCAAGTAGCTGGGATTACAGGCGCCTGCCACCACAGCTGGCTAATTTTTTTATTTTTATTTTTTTTTAGTAGAGATGGGGTTTCACTATGTTGGCCAGGCTGGTCTTGAACTCCTGACTTTGTGATTTGCCCACCTTGGTCTCCCAAAGTGTTGGGATTACAGGCGTGAGCCACTGTGCCCAGCCGACAATCACCTTATATAAGGCTTAAACCACTTTAAAAATGCCTTTTTGAAATTTTATTGTTCCTTAAAGTTTAGGCTAAATTATAACTGCTTCCTAATTGAACAACTTGGGATTCACTTCCTGCATTAAAGTGGTACAAGCAATTTTTATCTTGACTAGCTATTTAGTGACATTAAGAAATTATTCATCATTTGGCCAGACGTGGTGGTGTGCGCCTATAATCCTAGCTGCCTGGGAGACTGAGGCATGAGAATCGCTTGAAGTCGGGAGGCAGGGGTTGTAGTAAGCCAAGATCGTGCCATTGCACTCCAGCATGGGCGACACAGCCAGACTCTGTCTCTCTCTCTCTATATATATTTATTTAGAGAGAGAGATACATAAATTATTGTTTTTAAAAGTGTGATAATATAAAGATAGGGTTTTTTTAAGAGTCCTCATTTTCTCGATCAGAGTTTTTCAACCTCAGCATGACTGACATTCAGATCAGGTTATGTTGTAGGGGGGTTGTCCTGGGTATTGCAGGATGTTTAGCAGTATCCCTGGCCTCTACCCACTAGATACCAGTAGCACCCCACACCCCATCCTGAGTAGTGACATTCAGAGATGTCCCCTGGGGGGCAAAATTGTCCTCAGTTGAGGAATCACTGTTTTAGATACATATAGTCCTATTTATAGACGAAATGGTAAATCCAATATTCTTTAGGAAATAATACAGTGGGGCACAGAGGTTAGTGGTTGGGGTATAGATGAAACCAGACTGGCCTCTGTTGAAGCTGGTGATGGGTTTGTTAAACTACATTTTTTAATATCTATAGATGTTTGAAATATTTATAATACAAAGTTTAAAAGTATTACTATGCAACAAAGATAAGACAGGTTGAAATCTCAGAAAAATAAATGTTAAGGTTGAAAGTTTTGATCTATGTTTCAAATTAGGGCAAACATTTTGAAAAGCCTCAATGAAAATAAAGTCCCTTCTCAATTATAAGGGGTTGAGTTTCTGAAAAGCCCCATGGCTGAAATATAGGTTGCTGGGGAACTTATCACCCCTGGAAGGAAAAACAGTTACAATTTAACCTACGAATGTCTTTGTCACTATTATTTTACATTCACTAAAATGAAACAAGGGCTCATCATTAAGAAGACTCTCTGGAGGCCAAAAAGGAAAAAGCTTAGGAAAACATTATTTATTCTACTCAACATAGGTGAGTAGGTACTTCTGACTCCCTTCCTCAATACACTAGGTTATAAAGCATTATCCATACCCATAGCAACTTTGTACTAAAGACTCTATAATGATCTCTTTCTATGGGGTACAAACATTAGTTCTGAGGTTTGGGCTTACTTTTTGTTTAGTGCCCTTATCTTCTTCAAGGCTTTATTGGAAAAGAAAAGATTCTATTACTATTCTCTTTTTTCTTTTTGAGTCAGAGTCTTGCTCTGTCACCCAGGCTGGAGTCCAGTGGCGCCATCTTGGCTCACTGCAAGCTCCACCTCCCAGGTTCATGCCATTCTCCCGCCTCAACCTCCCGAGTAGCTGGGACTACAGGCGCCTGCCACCACGCCCGGCTAATTTTTTTGTATTTTTAGTAGAGACGGGGTTTCATTGTGTTAGCCAGGATGGTCCCTATCTCCTGACCTCGTGATCCACCCACCTCGGCCTCCCAAAGTGCTGGGATTACAGGCATGAGCCACCGCGCCTGGCCTACTATTCTGTTTTCTACTCCTATGCTCTTCTAATTATTTATAATAAGAGTGACTGGAATTATACACATCCCATGATAGTAGATTTTACAATTATGAGAAAGGTATATAGAAGTAAACCTATAGCTTCCAGACTGATAGGGAAAAGTTTCTACAGTTTTCTTTTTAGAAATGTAGGTACTTACATCTTCAGGTAAAGACTTTACCAATTCACTATGAGCCATAGGCTTGATACTCAACTGATGGATAATCTCTCGCTTGGTTTCATCTGTAGCATTTACCTGTCCAACTCCAGGACTAAATCTCTCTCCTGTCAAAAATGAAAAAGTATATATACATACATTTAACATAATCACAATACTTTTGTGATATATACTTACAATTCATGCAGCATGTTATATTTCTCTAAGTCTGTCTGAGCAATGGGAAAGTAAGGACTGTTCTGGCAATAAGCCAGGGAGAGAGCAGCTCCTGACCATGCTTCTGTGTCTCAGACCCAACACATGAGGGCAGGCTTTAGGCAGTGGAGAGAGCTCTTGTTGCCGAAGAATGGGATCAGAAATGTGGGAAGGGATTAAATGTGGTCAAGGAAACTGCATTTACCCCATTCTCCTTGTGGCAGCAAGGAGGGAGAGCCTTCCTTTCCCCTTCTATCTAGTGGCAAACAAAATATCAACTTTGGAGACCTTCTTCATTGGTATAATTTCCTGACAGTAGCCAGGATTCTCTGCTCTGTGGACTATGGGCGGTCTAAAACAGTAGTAAAGGACTGAAAATATAGGTAATAAGGAAAGAAATCCACATCTATTAGCCGTAGGTCTCCTTTAGCTTGGAATTATTGTATCTGAAGTCAAGAAGATACTTTTGTACCACAAACCCATGGAGAGAAACATAGTTAAGATATAAATCAAGAGTAAATAGATTTTAAATATCCTATTCCTTGCTTGCTAAATTCTCCTGTCCCCTAATCCCCCCGCCACCACCTTGCAACATACAGTCTTCCAGTTTATTCTGCTTCAGTAGTTGTATTTTCTCCTTCTTCCAAAGCACTGTTACTTTCAATATTACAGTAACCAGAGGGGAGAAAAAGAGAAATATTCCAATTCTCTTCCCCTAAGACTGAGTATCCTCTCAAAACAAGGGAAACACAGGCCAGAAATTCCAAACTATTTGCTACTATAAACGTCAGTGCAATTTATTAAATGCCTCAATTTAAACTTACCAACAAGCATTATAATGAGGTACAGCATTTCTTCTATTAGAGTATTGTTCTGCTGAACAACGTCCTATAACGAGTGAGGGAAGATAAAGTTCAGAGATAAGAATAGGCATATTGTATAATCTCAAAGGATTAACACATCCAGAAAGGAGGAAAGATGCTTCTTTAGCAATGTGTTGTAGTTTCATAAAACACGTTCTTACCTTATGGGTAATCTCAGAACTAAATCTTTTTCCATAGTCTGGAGTACTGAAAATCTGATAAAGTTCAAAGCGGCTGAGCATGATCATCAGGAAATGATTTGGATCCATCATGGAGACACCTGTCTTTTTTTTTTTTTTTTTTTTTAACGTTTGAGATAAAGGAAAAGAGGAAGGTCAAAGGGGCCACTATTGAAACAATTAGAGATAGTTTGGCTTGCACAAGAGGAAGCAGTTTACCAATCCTAAAAAGTTCACCAATCCCAATAAAAGACGAAAACTCATTTAACCTCAATCCCTACTTGTGGTAGCAGACAAGTGTGGAAAGGATCTAAATTGGTAAAACAAAATACAAACACACAAGCCCCAAACCTAAGCCCATCCAGCACAGTAATACGGACTATGAGTTCTCTTTCCTTCTAATGCTTTGAAATAATTGTATTCCTATGAATTCAGTGCCAAAATTTTATTTTGGCATTCACTGATCACTGTTTGAACTCGGAAATGTGGCAGATTAATTAACCTTCTAGTATTTTAAAAATATCGATCATATTAAATTATTATCAAGATCTCCTAACCTATTTTTTTCTGGTAAGCATTATACTAACTGAAGTGACAGCTTTTAAACATTAGTTTCAATTCTCTTTTAATTCCATTTGTATAAATTATAAATCAACCTAGATTTTGTTCTGAACTAAAACTTTTTTGAAATACACTTTTTTTTACTTTATTTATGAAGTCTCACTCTGTCGCCCAGGTTGGAGTCCAGCAGAGTGATCTCAGCTCATTGCAACCTCCGCCTCCCAGGTTTAAGTGGTTCTCCTGCCTCGGCCTCCCAAGTAGCTGGGACTACAGGCGCATGACACTGCGCCAGGCTAATTTTTGTAATTTTAGTAGAGACAGGGTTTCGCCATGTTGGCCAGGCTGGACTCAAACTCCTGACCTCAGGTGATCCACCCACCTCAGCCTCCCAAAAGGCTGGGATTACAGCTGTGAGCCTCCATACCTGGCCAGCTTTATTTTTCTATAATGACTAAATCCATTCAGCAGTAACAGAGAACAACTACTATGTGACAAGCACTATGCAAGGCCAAAGAGACAAAAAAAGAAACAAGATATAACTGCCATGGTTTGGTGGGGTGGGGGTAGGATGCTGAAGAGTAAACAGTAATCACAATCCAGGTTGTGATTGCTATGGCAGGGTTAAATACCATGCTAGGGTCCTCACAAAAGGGACACGTAGCCAAGTTTTAGTGTGTCAGGGAAGGCATCCTGGAGGAAGTAATGCTAAAGTAAACACAAAGACAAGCAGGAAAATAAGTTAGCTAGGTAAATGGAAAAGGAAGGGGTGGGTAACTTAGGGAGGAAAAGAAATATGCAGAGTTTAAGATGTATGAGAATATGGCAAATTCAGGGAACTTCAATGTACTTTAAGTATCACAGTCCTTGAAAATTAGTTTAAGGGGTTTAAACTAAGAGGTTTAACATTAGTTAAAGAACCAGAGGACAAGGAAGAAAGGATGGCTTTCAGGTAAATGACTTTAGCAACTAGTTAGACTGTGGAACAATTCACCTAGGTAGGGAACTGAAGACAGGAAGAAGGTATGGAGGAAATATGAGGAGTTATTTTGAACACATTTAATCTGAAGTGTGTCTAGGAAATACAGATGGGAATGATCTAACAGCTGTTAGCCATGTGAGTTTGGAGGTTAGGAGATAGGGCTAGGCTGGAGTTATAGATTTGGGAGTGATCAACAAGTGACTCACGTCTATGGAAATAACAAGAAGCAAAGATTCCCCACAACCTTTAAGTTCAATGCTTTTAATTCATTACCTGAAGCATTACTATATCCTTGTCAAACATCTCGCGTCTGCATTTCACATTATGGTAGTAATAAATCTAAAAAAATAAGTAATTATATTGAGTAAATAGTTTTTATTGGTTCAGGCTCTCTCTCTCCCAATCCTTTCCCAAAAGCACAAGTTTGTACAAGAATGTGTGCATGTGTGTGATGTGGTTTTTCTAACAACTATCTTAGTATAGATTAATTAATTACAGATTTTCACATTACAGTGGTCATGATATGGTTCACATTTTGCAGCTAACTTGCTGGGTCTCCGAATAAAGTAAAAGGTTGTGGTCTCAGGAAGGTTAGGAGCTACCAAAAACAGGAGAAAAAAAAATCTGTTTACAGCTATACCACCTCAAATGTGCCAGATCTTGTCTGATCTTGAAAAAAAAAAAAAAAAAAAATTCATTCCAAGCCTATGTGAGGTGTATAAAAAGTCAAACCTCAACTTTACAGCTATATTAAAAGGACTTTATCTTTTAATTCAATTTAATTTAAATAGATAAAATCTGGATTTTGTTTTTTAATATCCAACTTTGTTCTAAAAAATTATTTCAAGTAAAAATCATGACCACTGTTGTTCATTTCTACTTTTTATATTATTTCTTGACAAACTATGAATAAAAGTTTTAAGAAACTTTTGTTTTATCATTAATCTTTTCAAACAATTTTAATATAGATCCTCAGCTTTCACTAAGTCCACTGAAAATTACAACCTTCACAGAAGCCAAGAATGGAACGAAAACTCTTCATAGAATTAGAACAACTTACCTGGTTTACTAGAGAGAACCCATTTCTTCTCCACATTCCAGCATGTACTTGGGCACATAAAACAAGACATCTAAGAGGGTGTTCTATCAACATGGGTGGGCTAAGCTCACTCTATATATACAAAAAATAAACAGAAAACAAAAAAACCACACACATAAAATCAGTTCTAGAAAGAAGTTTGGTCGACAGGGATAAACGCTTTTATAAAACACAATATAAATTATTATTATTATTATCATTTTGAGACAGAGTCTTACTATCACCCAGTGGGTAGTGCAGTGGTGCGATCCCGGTCTCCCAGGTTCAAGAGATTCTCTCGCCTCAGGCTCCCAAGTAGCTGGGATTACAGGCATGAGCCAACATGCCTGGCCAATTTTTGTATTTTTAGTAGAGATGGGGACTTGCCATGTTGGCTAGGTTGGTCTTAAACTCCTGACCTCAGGTGATCCATCCACCTCAGCCTCCCAAAGTGCTGTGATTACAGGTGTGGACCACTGTGCCCAACCTTATTTATTTTAATTAAGATACGTTTGTGTGATGGTCAGTTTTATGTATCAACTTAGCAAGGCTATGGTATACCATTTATGGTCAACATCAATCTAATGTTGCTATGAAGGTATTTTTTACACATGATTAACATTTAAATCATAGACTGGCTGGGCATGGTGGCTCATGCCTGTAATCCCAGCACTTCGGGAGGCTGAGGCAGGTGGATCACCTGAGATCAGGGGTTCGAGACCAGTCTGGGCAACATGGTGAAACCCTGTCTCTACTAAAAATACAAAAATTAGCTGGGAGTGGTGGCAGGTGCCTGTATTCCCAGCTTCTCGGGAGGCTGAGGCAGAAGAATCCCTTGAACCAAGGAGGCAGAGGTTGCAGTAAGCCAAGATCATGCCACTGCATTCCAGCCTGGGTGACAGAGTGAGACTCTGTCTAAAACAAAACAAAACAAAACAAAAAAAAAACAAAAAAACAAATCGTAGACTCTGAGCAAAGCAGATTACCCTCCAAACATGGGTGGGCTTCATCAATTCAGTTGAAGGCCTTGAGAAAGGACTGACATCCCCCATGGAAGAAGAAATTCTGCCTTTGTAACAGCCACTATACTCAAGAATGCAACATCAACTCTTCCCTGGGTCTCTCCAGTCTGCTAGGCTCCCCTGAAGATTTCAGACTTGCCAGATTTCAGCCCCCGTAATTTCATGAGCCAGTTCCTTACAACAAATCTCTCTCTCTCCCTCTCCCTGTGTGTGTGTGTGTGTAAGTATGTATATGCGCGCGTGCGCCCGCGCGCGCGCGCGCGCACACACACACACACACACACACACACACACACACAAATATCTTACTGGTTCTGTTCCTCTGGAGAACCCAAACTAAAAACGTGTTTCAAAGTGATTTCAAATACAAGGAACATAATAAATAGGTATTCACTTTTAAATGTTAGCACCACTTACTAGAGGTAGGAGCTCTGGAAATTTATATGCCACTTCACTTTTGCTTAATAATACATGTAAACCTGCATGAAAGAAACAAAAAACAGTATTTCTATCAGTAAAAATCATTTAGGAAAAATACCCTAAATATTCACTCAACTTTACATCTGACTTCTTTTCTCTTTACGAACCTATCAAATTACCAATTAAGGTATAAAATGAACTATATTCATAAGAGGCTTATTATTATTATTATTGCTTTTTTGAGATGGAGTCTCACTCTGTCGCCCAGCTGGAGTGCAGTGGCACGATCTCGGCTCACTGCAAGCTCTGCCTCTCAGATTCACACCATTCTCCTGCCTCAGCCTCCCGAGGAGCTGGGACCACAGGTACCCGCCCCCACGCCCGGCTAATAGAGGCTTTTTAATGCTTCTCATGAATCTGTTATCAAAGGTACACTTAGAACTAGTCTTAGTTGTATGTACTAATATACACTGATGACATTTTAAAAGCTATCAAAACAATTTATATATACATTACGCCAGCTTTAAGAGTTGTATTTCACTGGGCCATGGAGTTTGTTCCCATTTAAAGTAGAGCAGTGAGAGATCCTTCTAGCCACTGAATGGAGAAACTGGCCCTGGAATCACGGTCCTCACTGATACTGACCTTTGAATTAAGTTCCCCAGAACTTCCGATTTAGGATCAAAGCCTCCTTAGTTTCTAACCTCAAGGGATCCTGGCTGACTGCAACCTCCGCCTCCCAGGTTCAAGCGATTCTCCTGCCTTGGCCTCCCAAGCAGAGCAGCTGGGACTACAGGCACACTCCACCATGCCCAGTTAATTTTTTTAGTTTTAGTAGAGATGGGGTTTTGCCATGTTGGCCGGGCTGGTCTCGAACTCCTGATCTCAGGTGATCTGCTGGCCTCGGCCTCCCAAAGTGCTGGGATTATAGGCATGAGCCACCACACCTGGCCTTCAGTTCATTCTCAATGTGTTCTGTTTATGCTATTGCTTAAACAGAGGACACCCTTTAAAGTCTTATCAATATATACTGGCCCTTACTCAAGCCTGGTTTGAGGCTTTCTTCATCTAGGAAAACTTGCACTACTAATGCCATTCTAATAGCTTATTCTCAACATTTACTGCTCAAACTCCATTAGCACTTGCTTCAAACTGTCCAAGAACTGTTTTGTGTAGGTTTACTTAGATTTCCAATTAGATTATAAGCAGTTAGGCTAAGGTTTATCAAATATAAGAAAATGAATACTCAAAATGTTCACACAACAGCTTTGAGGGAGGCAAAACCTAGGCAGAAATTAGTACATTTTTAGAGTATCGACTTTTTTCACTGTAGGTAACTATCAGCATTAGCTTCCTCCCATAAAATTAGATTTTTTTTTTTTTTTTTGAGACAGAGTCTCACTCAGATTTTTAAAGGCAGAAGAGACCAGTGGCTCAGTTGGAGACAGGACTCACTACTCACTTTCTTGCTTTTTTTTTTTTTTTTTAATCGCATGCGCAGGGCATGCCGCACTGCGCCTGTGTGCTACTTCCCCATGCATGCCTCACTTTCTTGCCTTCTATCCAGTACTTTTCCACAACACCATGCCATTAATTGCTTGTGTTGAGGATCGACAGTTCAGTTGCTCAAAACACTTATAACAAAACTGGGCCTGAATAAGTTATAGAAATAAGAGAGATTTCTTCTTACGATCATGATTTCATTCTAGGTAATGGTCTATTGTACCATTTTAATATTCATATGTCTAGGAATAACAACTTTATAAGCCTCACAGTAAGTAATTATCTTAAATTACCATGACTTCAATAATATACCCACGGCAAGGGTCTATCAGTGGGATAATGTGATAGGTCTCAGAACAATGAAAAAAAATGCCTTCAGAATGAAAGAGGAATCATTACTACTGATCCCATGTACATTAAAAGGATAACAAAGGAATATTAATAACTCTAGGCCCACAAATCTGATAACTTAGATGAAATGGATCAATTCCTTGAAAGACACAAACTACCAAAACTCACACAAGGAGAAACAGATAACCTAAACAGGCCCATATTTATTAAAGAAATTGAGTCAGTAATTAGTAACCTTCCAAAAACTAAAGCATCAGATGAGATGACTTCACTGGTGAATTCTGTCAAACATTTAAGGAAGAAATGAAACAAATTCTCCATAATCTCCTCCAGAAAAAAACAAAACAAAACAAAAAACACACCCTCACATCACATTAAGCTACTGAGCCACAAACTTAACATAAACTACATATTTTACAATGAGTAAAAATACCTTCAAAATTTCTTTCTGTTCTGAGTTAAAATGGAACTAAAGAAAACAACAGTGTGTGAACAAGATAAGAATACCTAGAATCAAGAAATATGAAAGCCGTACTGAAATGAGTCTGCAGAGATGGATAAGTACATATTTAAAGACTTTGGCCACGTAAGACGGCAGCTTCAGACATTCCAGCAATTAATTACAAGTGGCTTATAAATCAACTACTTGAAATTAAAAGAATTATCACCCCATTATGGCCTTGTTCTTGACCTGTTGCATAAAAGGCTATTAATAAATATACGAAACAGCTCAGAGGGAGAGAAAAAAAGAAGAGAAAACGTAGGGTGGCTTCAAGTGATTAGCAATTGCTTAAATGACAGATTAATTTGAATGTTAACAACACAGACTGTGAAGCTGGATTCGGTGAAATGATAAAACATGTGGTATCTGTAGTTAAGTCTAAAGAAGTACTACGGTATAACAGCTATAAACATGGCCTTTGGTGCCAAACTTCCTCATAATGCCAACTGATTCTTTCTTGTTGTGTGACTTACTAAGCAAGTCACTCTCTATGCCTCTGTCTTCCCATCTGTGAAGGAAGCTTAATAATAATACCTACTTCACAGGACGATGTGATGATTGGATAAGTTAATGATGTAGAAATCATAGAATAACGTCTGGCACAAAGTATTCACAGATATTAACCACAAACAACAATTTAAAAGATAATTTTAGGGTTTTATTTTAGGGGAAACGCTTTACCTGCAAGTAAGCGAGAAACTGGGAGATGAATGCTAACTTTTTCTTGGGAAACACAGTATCTGATAGTTTCCACTGAATGTCCACAAATGCTTAGTGTGATAGGTTGTTCACCATCAGTATAACCACCATGACACTGCATCAGTACAGCGAGACATTTCTTGTAAGCTTCAATTAACACTTTTTCCTAAAAAAGAGGGTTTTTCTGTAAGCTACTCAAAAGGTTGAGTTTCTACAACATTGAATAAGCACCTCAAATTCATTAAGTAAGTACCTCAAATAACAATATGGGCAAAACCAAACTCAATTCTCCCTCCCAAACTTGGTCCCTCTTCCAATGTCCGCCATCTCAGTGAATGATACATTTACCCATATAGTACAGAAATCTAGAAGTTATTCCAGTACCCTCCTTTCCCCCATTCCCCATTGTCCAATCTACTACCAAGCTGGTAACTTCATCTTCTAAGTTTCTCTCAAAACTTGCTACTTTTCTGTATCTCTAGTAACTCTAAGGCATTGCCAAGCATCTCTCTATTAAATTCCTGCTTTGACTCTTGCTCCCTTCATCCATTCTCCATACAGAGCAATTTAAAAAAAACATGTAAATTGAATCATGTCACTGTATGGAGAATGAATAAAGGAGGCAAGAGTTGAAGCAGGGAATTTAATAGAGAGATGGTAATCTCTGAAGGCTTCCCACTTCAATTCAAATAAAATGCAGGCTGAGTGTGGTGGCTCACGCCTGTAATTCCAAAACTTTGGGAGGCCGAGGCAAGCAGATCACTTGAGCGCAGGAATTCAAGACCAGCCTGGGCAACATGGTGAAACCATGTCTCTACAAAAAATAGAAAAATTAGCCAGGTGTGGTGGTGAGAGCCTGTTGTCCCAGTTACTCGGGAAGCTGAGGTGGGAGGATCACCTAAGCCCGGGGAGGTCGAGGCTGCAGTGAGCCAAGATTGCACCACTGCACTCTAGCCTGGGCAAGAGTGAGCCGTGTCTCAAAAAAAAAAAAAAAAAAAAAAAAAAAGAATTATATTAAAAACTTCTTTACATGGCCAAGGCCCTGAAAAATCACTCCTGTGCCCAAATCTCTGTTCTCTACTTCTATGCTCCAACCACAGACCTTTCAATAGCTCCTAGGACTACCCTAGTTCCTGTCATCACAGACTATAATGCAGCTGTCTTCTCAGTCACGAATATCATTTACTCTTTGTTCCATTAACTTTTACACATTGTTCAGACCTTACAGAAACCTTCCCTAACCTCATAACGTATACAGGCTCTCATCTAGACTTTATCGCCAAGGAAGGCCAAAATAATTTTAAGACCTAGGACAAATGTACCAATAATAAAATTTTATTTTGAATAAATTTACAAACTACCATTTTATATTCTCAAAGTCTAGAAGGGATTATGAAAAAAAAAACAAAAAACAAAGATAGTTACTTTAGGAAGAGACAATTTGGATTATTTCCTTCTCTATTTTTCAAGTTTTTCCTAAGGTTGTAGAATTTTAAAATTTTACTGAGTTTATAGGTGGAGAAGGAAAATACGCTGTTTAATGAACTAAGTATCACCACTATTTTCTCTAGGTCTCCTCAAAATTTACTTAGGATTCTGCTTATTCCTCCCTCTTCCACTTTCCTCCTATCTCCCGCACCTAGAAGAAACTCACATCTGAAGCACACCAGTCCTGCATCATTGAAATGACATGTGTTAATTTCATTTGTAGTGTGAAGGCTGCTTCCCACTCTGGTTCCATTTCAATATGTTGTCCTACTTGACGTGTAATTGGATCCATTCCCTTAAAGGAAGTGAAAAAATTATATATGAATGAAAATTATAGTTGTTCTTTTATATGGAAACCTAAGAAGTAATGTAGAAGAAATATATATTGATTATAAAAACATAGAAGGTATAAGTTTTAACAGGAAACTTTAAGTACTATGAAAAGTAATAGCTTTTAAAATTATGTGTTTATATAACATTCTCTAAAATATAAGTTTAAAATCCCAATAAATGCATTATTTCAGAGGTATCTTCCAAGATCTGTTTTAGGCAATAAAATACTTCAATATTTCACTGCAATAATCCTTCCTTTTTAGCTCTATTGTCTATAGAAAAAATTGTTAAAAGAAATGTGACAAGCTTTTAAAATGTTATTGAATTTATAACTGTATTTTTAATATATTAAAGTTTAAATATTATGTCCTAATATGCAATTAAAAGTTTTCATAGAGCCTGAAAGAAGGCAAAACAATAAATAGCTTTCAATTAAAATTACTGCTCAGAAACTAGCCTATTCTAGTATGTCAGAACTTATTAAATAATAGAGAATACAGAATACTTCAAGTATCAAAAATGACCAAAGTAGCTACTGTTTTTATAGATACATGAAAAACATAGTAGTATTATAATAAATTAAACACCCATGAACTACCACCCAACCTAGGAACTAGAATGATAAGTCAGGCCAGACATGGTGGCCCAGGCCTGTAATCCCAGCACTTTGGGAGGCCGAGGTGGGTGGATCACTTGAGGTCAGGAATTCAAGACCAGCCTGGCCAACATAGCGAAACCCTGTCTCTACTAACAATACAAAATTAGCCGGGTGTGGTGGCATGCACCTGTAATCCCAGCTACTCAGGAGGCTGAGGCAGAAGAATCACGAGGCAGATGTTGCAGTGAGCCAAGATCCCACCACTGCACTCTCGCCTGGGCAACAGAGCAAGACTACACCTCCAAAATAAATAAAAATGAATTCAAATAAATAAAAGTAAAAATGATAAGTCAACTTTGGTCATTCCTTTTCTTAAGAAAGCCAGGTGGCTACTAAATAAATCATAATAGTACTTGCTCAGATTTTTAGAGACGTCACCTATCTTCTTACAGTTATAACTGGTTAAATATACCTGTTCGTTTCTACTTCTAGATTCTGTTTTGTATATAGGGATGTTTCCTAAAAAGAGAATTAAACAGGGGAAAAGGTCTACACTGTATTATATAAATATCACATGAAGGAGAGAAAAGAAACATGGAAACATTAAAAAGCAAAATCAAAAATGACTACAGTTTCTCAAATAACCTGACTATACTTCCAAGAAAGGATATTAAAAAAATAAACTTGTAACCTCTAAAGAAAGAACATTAGTGGAAACCAAAGAAATACAAAAGTGGTTGGCGCAGTGGCTCATGCCCGTAATCCCAGCACATTGGGAGGCTGAGGCAGGCGGACCACTTGAGGTCAGGAGTTTGAGATCAGCCTGGACAACAGGGTGAAACCCTGTCTCTACTAAAAATACAAAAAATAGCTGGGCATGGTGGCAGGTGCCTGTAATCCCAGCTACTAAGAAAGCTGAGGTCAGAGAATCACTTGAATCCAGGAGGCGGAGGTTGCAGTGAGTCAAGATTGTGCCATTGTACTCCAGCCTGGGCAACAGAGAAACTCTGTATCAAAAAACAAAACAAAACAAAACAAAACAAAACAAAAGAAACCCCAAAACTGGCCAGGTGTGGTGGCTCATGCCTGTAATCCCAGCACTTTGGGAGGTTGAGGTGGGTGGATCACTTGAGGTCAGGAGTTCGAGACCAGCCTGGACAACTTGGTGAAACCCCGTCTCTATTAAAAATACAAAAAATTGGCCGGGCACGGTGGCTCATGCCTGTAATCCCAGCACTTTGGGAGGCCAAGGCGGGTGGATCACGAGGTCAGGAGATCGAGACCATCCTGGCTAACAAGGTGAAACTCCGTCTCTACTAAAAATAAAAAAAAGAAATTAGCCGGGCATGGTGGTTGGCGTCTGTGGTCCCAGCTACTTGGGAGGCTGAGGCAGGACAATGGTGTGAACCAGGGAGGCGGAGTTTGCAGTGAGCCGAGATTGAGCAACTGCACTCCAGCCTGGGTGACAGAGCGAGACTCCGTCTCAAAAAAAAAAAAAAAAAGTAGTCTCAAAACAAACAAACAAACAAAAAACCAATAAATTAGCTGGTGTGGTGGTGTATACCTGTAATCTCAGCTATTTGAGAGGCTGAGGCAGGATATTCACTTGAACTCTGGAGGTGGAGATTGCAGTGAGCTGAGGTTGTGCCACTGCACTCCAGTCTGGGTGACAGAGTGAGACTCCATCTCATAAACAAAACAAAACAGAACAACCAACACAGAAAAAACCCAAGAGCAGTAGATGGCGCAGAATCTTTGCTGGGATCTCCTTTGCTCCATACCTTTCTAAGAATCTCCAATTAAAGAGGAGCTTCCTGGTCCGAATTGCAGCCAACCAAATTGATCTTTTGGAAATGTACACAAAATGAAAAGATGCGCAGACAGAAAGCTGTTCATTTCAGCGAACAACAACAACAAAAACAAAGAAGCCGGGCCTGGGCCTGTGCCTGTGCCTCTAGTCCCAAGCAACTTAGGAGGCTGAGGCAGGAGAACTGCCAGAGCCCAGGAGTTCAAAGGTATAGTACACTCTGGTTGTGTCTATGACTAGCCACTATACTCCACCCTGGGCAACACAGGGAGACCCCTATCTCGTAAAAAAAATAAAAAATAAAAATAAAACAAAAAGAGAAAAGAGAAAAAAAAAAAGGAAAAGAAAAGTGTAATAGTTTTTACATACCTGCATACATTTTAGTAATTCCAAAAAGGCATCAAACCCTTCTAGGAACTTCTGCCTCAGCTCATCTGACCATTCAGTTGGTTTGCTAATTAACACATACCTGAACAAGATAAAAGTGACAGTGGCAATTAACATAAACATCGACTTTCTATAAACTGCGATTGGTTTAATAATTAAGCGAAAACTTACTTGAGATCTAAAATAAGGCTCTGTACTCTCCTAAATTTGAAGGCTTGTAAAGCAGTGTATCGTTCAAACTGAAATCTGCCATGGGCATCTCGATGTCTCAAATGATCCATAAAAGTCTTAATGATAATGCTCATCAAGTTTTCTTCTGTGATGAGCATTCGAGCCTAAAAACAAAGTTTATCAGAGTGCATGGTAATCAAAAACTACGTACTAAGAAAACTAAAAAAAGTCACCAACATTGTTTAGCTCCGCCAGTTTAAACCTTTTTTAACACAACTATATATTATAAATGTATTATTGTGTATTTCTAAATAACAATTACTTACTCCAATTGCCACGTGTATGAAGCAACAATTATACCAGATGCCAGAAAGATGTTAGAAGACAGTTCCAAGGCTCATTATTCAAAGATAATTCAGGGTGGGGGCTCTGAATCAGGCTGCAAATTGTCCTTAACTGAGACATTTAGACACCTATAATGGTATGGTATAATTATTCTAGGATCCAGAGGTTTATGCATAGATTCTCTAGAACTCAGTATGAAGCAATATTTTCTCTTAATTTCCTTAGTTGAGATTTATTTTTTGTTTCTTTGTGTCTGTGTGTGTGTGTGTATACATATTTTATTTTGAATAAGAAAATATATGTAAATGATACTAAATGCAATAGGGAAAAGTAAGTCAGTAAGTCTCCTAGCTCCTGAGGTCTTCTTTCTAAAGGCAAACCCTGTTAATAGTAGCTCCTTGCATATTCTTGAAGAGATGGTATGGGTATATGTATTTTATATACATATAATTACAGAGCTTGTGTTTTTATATATGTATAAAATTAGAGTATATACTATATAACACACACATATATAAAATGCATAAATACATAAAGTGTATGTTAAGTATACACAAGTATATATAATTATATCTATCTCTTTCCCACAAAGGATAGCATATTATACTGTTTTGTACATTTTTTACCTACAAATTACATACATTGTTCATACAAATGTCCGTCATTCTTTTTAACTAGGTCTACTTTTGTATCAGATTTAATTTAGCCAGGCTTTCACTGGTCAGACATTTGGGTTGTTTCCAGTGTTATGCTATTAAAAAAGATGTTGCAACAAATATCCACCTTGTATAGTTGTAGGAATATTTATAGAATAATTTCCTACAAGTGGAAGTAATCAGTTAAAGAGCATGCACATAATAAATTTTAATGATATCACCAAATTGTTCCCACAAAAAGGCTTAACAATTTCTATTTCTACCTACAATGTGGGCCATGCCCTTTCATAACCTCCATAACACAATATAACTTCAAACATTTTGCTCTTTGCCATTTTGATGGTGTTAATCTGCCCTAATAGAGTCAGAAAGTCTAATGTTACTTTGAATACTTAATTTTTTACTCTGATACAAAAGATCATGGATCCTCCCCCTGACCTTTTCCAGCCTCAATAGCTAATCTCCCCTAGGATTCTAGAGTGTTATTGATACTGGGTGACAACTTAAACAGGTCTCACATAAGTCAACATCAGGTAATTAGCAACAGAAAAAGTTTCATCAAAAAGTAGAACAAGGCCAGGTGCGGTAGCTCACGTCTGTAATGCCAGCACTTTGGGAGGCTGAGGCAGGTGGATTATTTGAGCCCAAGAGTTCGAGACCAGCCTGGGCAACACAGTGAAACCCTGTCTCCATAAAAAAATAAAACAATTAGCTGGGTGTGGTGGCATGTACCTGTATTCCCAGCTACCCAGGAGGCTGAGGTGGGAAAATCACCGGCGCCTGGGAGGTCAAGGCTGCAGTGAGCCATGATCACGCCACTCCAGCCTGCGTGACAGAGTGAGACCCTGTCTCAAAAACAAAAAACAAAAAAACCCCAAATAAGTAGGAACAAAAATGCAGAAGACAGAAGTCTAAGAATATACTAAAAATGTATTCTAATATAGATGTTAAATTCTAAAGTCAGTAGACAAGTAGAAAATCTATACAGTTAAATATACCTTTGAAAACTTCAGGACTTAAAGCAGGCAGTAAAAGGAAGTTTGGTGGAGAGACAACTTAATATTGTTAGAACGTAAACCCCCACCAATCAAGGCACTTATTAGCATTTTTAGTTTCAGGTGAATGTTAACAGAGATGGTTCACATACTCCACATTTTCAGATTGGATTTTAATTGTCTTTATGGGGTGTCGAAAAAAAAATAGGCTGCGTGCAGTGGTTTATGCCTGTTATTCCAGCAAGCGAGGCCGAGGTGGGTGGATTACCTAACGTCAGGAGTTCAAGACCAGCTTGGCCAACATGGTGAAACCCTGTCTCTACTAAAAAACACAAAGATTAGCTGGGCATGGTGGTGGGCTCCTGTAATCCCAGCTACTCGGGAGGCTGAGGCAGAACTGCTTGAACCCAGGAGGCAGAGGTTGCAGTGAGCCAAGATCATGCCATTGTACTCCAGCCTGGGTGACAGAGCAAGACTCTCTCAATTAAACAAATAATAATAATAAAATAGGGCCGGGCGCGGTGGCTCAAACCTGTAATCCCAGCACTTTGTGGGAGCGAGACGCGGATCACGAGGTCAGGAGATCGAGACCATCCTGGTAACCCGGTGAAACCCTCTCTACTAAAAATACAAAAAATCTAGCCGGGCGAGGTGGCGGCACTGTAGTCCCCAGCTACTCCGGAGGCTGAGGCAGGAGAAGGCGTGAACCCCAGGAGCGGGAGCTTGCAGTGGAGCTGAGATACAGTCACTGCGGCTCCCAGCCTGGCGACCATCGAGACTGCCGTCTCAAAAAAAAAATAAAAAATAAATAATAATAAAATAAAATAAAATAAGTAAAATAAATAAATAATAATGGTGGTTCATTATATGACGACGACGACTACGTATCTACTATACTAGTACTACTACTACTACTAGGGTGTTCATGCTACTAATGTTCCATTAAAACAGGAAGTATCTGGCCAAGTGGCTCATGTCTAATTATCCGCTACTGTGAGGCCTGAGGTTGAGACTGCTTGAGCTCAGGATTCGTGGCCCAGGCCTGGGCACAAGAAAGGCTTGATCTTTTTTTTTTTTTTTTTTTTTTGAGATGATGTCTTGCTCTGGCCCAGCTGGAGTGTGGCAGTGGCCGGATCTCAGCCACTGCAAGCCTGCTCCGGGTTTACGCCCATTCTACCTGCCCTCAGCTCCGCGAGTAGCTGGACTACAGCGCCCGCACTCGCCCGCTAGTTTTGTATTTTTTTTTTTTAGTAGAGACGGGGTTTCACCGTGTATGCCAGGATGGTCTCGATTCCTGACCTCGTGATCCGCACCGCTCGCTCCCAAAGTGCGGATTACAGGCTTGAAGCCACCGCCCCGGCTTGACTCTTAAAAACAAACAAAACCCAAAACAAACCAACAAAAACCAGGGATATTCAGGCTTTTACTTTAAAAGAAACAAAAGCATATTTTCAAAGTTACAAAGAGAAAAGAAAATAAAAGACCTTAGGTTCTCAGCTTTATCACCTTATGCTAGGAAATGGTTGCTAACCTTTCAAAGTAATTTTCAACTTAAATACCAGACATTATTTGGTATTTATTCTTGGCATATATTTCTTGTACTTAACACCCTAAAACATTATTATTATTATTTTTTTGAGACAGAGTTTTGCTTTGTCACCTAGGCTGGAGTGCAGTGGCATAATTTTGGATCACTGCAACCTCCTCCTCCAGGGTTCAAGTGATCCTCCCACCTCAGTCTCCTAAGTAGCTAGGATTACAGGTGTGTGCCACCACGCCCGGCTAATTTTTAATATATATTTAGTAGAGACAGGGTTTCACCAAGTTGTCTAGGCTGGTCTTGAAGTCTTGACCTCAAGTGATCCGCCTGCCTTGGCCTCCGAAAGTGCTGGAATTACAGGTGTGCGCCACCGTGCCTGGCCTTTCTTAATGTTTATGCCTACAATTCACTTTGCTTTAAAAAGCATTACCACTATCAGTCAGGCACAGTGGCTCATGCCTGTAATCTGAGCACTTTGGGAGGCTGAGGTGGGCCGATCACCTGAGGTCAGGAGTTCCAGACTAGCCTGACCAACGTCGCGAAATCCCCTCTCTACTAAAAATAAAAAAATTAGCCAGGTGTGGTGGTGGGCACCTATAATCCCAGCTACTCAGGAAGCTGAGGCTGGAGAATTGCTCGAACCCAGGAGGCGGAGGCTGCAGTGAGCCGAGATCGTGCCACTGCACTCCAGCCTGGGTGACAAGAGCGAAACTCTATCTCAAAACAAAAACAAAAACAAAACTACGACTTACTTATATTATAGTTTTTATTCATTTTATATGATTCATATTCAATTTGGTATTGCAAGGCTCATGACCCATTTAACAGCATATTCAAAATGGGCTAAATTCTCCTATAAGACTCTGAAAAACACAACTGAATAATCATCATCATCTATGCCTATACTTTTAAACTAAACATGCCATAGCATACAGGGATAATGCTGATTGAACACATATTTAATAAATGAGAACAACTATGATACTCACCACTTGAATTATAAGCACTGTTTTTTCTTTTTTTTTTGAGTCAGAGTCTCACTCTTGTCACTCAGACTAGAGTGCAGTGGCATGATCTTGGCTCACTGCAACCTCCACCTCATGGGTTCAAGCAATTCTCCTGTCTCAGCCACCCGAGTAGCTAGGATTACCAGCATCTGCCACCATGCCCAGCTAATTTTTTGTATTTTTAGAAGAGACGAGGTTTCACCATGTTGGCCAGGTTGGTCTCAAACTCCTGACCTCAAGCGATCCTCCCACCTTTGCCTCCCAAAGTCCTGGGATTACAGGCATGAGCCACTGTGCCCAGCCAGTACTAAGTCTTGACCAAAGGTCTTGACTAAACTAAAAATGAAGACTGTGTTAATTGTAAGGTAATTGTGATTCAAAATATACCGCTGCTATAAAACATTCCACTAATATCTAGGGCAAGTTATTTTTAACCAGGAGTGTGCATAATAATTATTAAGAGTTTTTTTTTTTTTAAAGAACTATGAGTACTCTTCTGCTTTCAGTCATGATGCAGTAGCTTGAGGCTGACCAACACTTCCACCAAGAACACCTAGAAAAGCTTAATAAAAGTAAAAAAAAAAAGTTTGAAATCACTAGAGAGCTGCTGAGACAAGGACTCCAGGAGAGAAAACCAGGGAGAAAGGGAACTGCACAAGGAGGTGAGCCAGCATTCTGCAGCTGCTTTTCCCTCAGCATTTGTCTATTCTGGGAGTGGGGTAAGAGGGGATTAAAGATCCCAAGAAAAAACCAAAACTACCTTTGCAAAAACTGTAACAGTGAGAAAATTATGACAATTACAGAGATCTGACCTAACTGACTTCATCTTGCCTTTAATCTCCAGAACTGCCCTTATTCATTCCCGGGTGCAGCTCAAACTAACTTTGGGAGGAATGTGGTTTACAGTTTAACTTTAAAACAAAGACTTTGAAGACTTTAAAACAAAGGCTGGGAGTGGTGACTCATGCCTGTAATGCTAGTACTTTGGGAGGCTGGGGTGGGAGGATCATTTGAGCCCAGGAGTTCAAGACCAGCCCAGGCAACATAGCAAGACATTGTCTCTACTAAAAATAAAAGATAAAAAACTTAGCCAGGTGTGGTGGTGCACACTTGTAGTCCCAGATACTCAGGAGGCTGAGGCAGGAGGTTGGCTCGAACTTGGGCGGTCGAGGCTGCAGTGGGCCACAATTGCACCACTGCACTCTAGTCTGGGCAACAGAGCGAGACCCTGACTCAAAAAACAAAACAAACTAAAAAAAAAACAAAGATGGTAATGGCCTCTCCCTGAAACAAACTCCCTCTTTGCTTGGGAACCAGACTGTGTTTGTAAAATCAACAAATTAGCCACTAGATTAGAAATTATGGCTCAGAAGTCATGCAGCCAGAGGCCACAAAATCACTAACCTCCCCCACTTGCTCCTACAGACAACATTACTATTGTAAAACCTAAGATTGGTGTTTGAGGTATTTTTCAGGCCCTGCATTCTGAAGGACCTGCTGGAGACACCCAGACTGGTAAACTGGCTTATCTGGTCTTACAGCCCCCACCTAGGCACTGACTCAGCACAAGTGGACAGTCTCAACTCCCTGTGATTCCACCCTAGACCCAACCAAACAGCATTCCGGATTTCCTAGCACCCCCTGCCCAACAAACCATCTTTAAAAAAAAATCTAGGCTCTAAATTGTTGGAGTGGCTGATTTGAGTAATAATAAAGCTTTGGTCTCTCACTTAACCAGCTCTCTGTGTACGAAACTTTCTCCATTGCAATTCCCTCATCTTGATAAATCGGCTCTATCTGGGCAGTGAGCAAGATAACCCATTGTGTGGTTACAAAATCTGTACAGAACTGTCATTATTAGGGAGAAAAACTTGCTGAGACTATAGCCATCCCAGGGTGTTAGAGAGGCCAGAATCCCAGTAAGAAAAGAGCAGGGGAACTGAGTTCAACGTTCTTCTAGTTTTTCCCTAAAGACATTTACAAAATTCTGAAGTTACATAAGGAAGCAACATTAGTGTTCAAGTTCCTATAGAGTGAAAGAACTCGAATTCTAGGGAAGAACTCCAGGCTCTCAATTGAGAACCCTTAGAGAGTTATGTGTCAGGGGTGGGGATGAAGTACAGGTAAGGCTGAGTCTTGTAAAAACAACCTGGAGACATTTAAATCCTTGACTGGACTAAAGTGATCCACCTCACTCTATCTGCTGAAGAGAACTTGAATATTGTGGGCGGCAAGCCACCCAGGTGCTGAGGCAAGAGACTGAGGGCATGAGCTGTTCCAGTATAATAAAATATATAAAGTAAGAATAGTTATACTAGATATAGATCATAGATATGATTATATATGAATATTGTTAATCATTAGTTTGTAGCAATTACTCTTTATTCCAGTATTATAATAATCCTCGCTCTACAACTATAACCTAGGGAAAAGCAGGCCATATGGAGATAGGAGCTGAAGGGACATAGTGAGAAGTGACCAGAAGACAAGAGTGCAAGCCTTCTGTTATGCCCAGACAGGGCCACCAGAGGGTTCCTTGGTCTAGCGGTAGTGTCAGTGTCAAGGAGAACACCCGCTACTTAGCAGACCGGGAAAGGGAGTCTCCCTTTCCACGGGGGAGTTTAGAGAAGACTCTACTCTTCCACCTCTTGTGGAGTTACCTGGAGGCCTAACCATCTCCTGTGATGCTGTGCTTCAGTGGTCACACTCCTAGTCCGCTTTTGTGTTCCATGCTGTATACCTGGCTCTGCCTTTTAGATAACAGTAGCAAAATTAGTGAAAGTACTAGAAGTCTCTGATGTGCAGAAATAATGGCATAAGCTGTCTCTCTCTCTCCCTCTCTCTCTGCCTCAGCTGCCAAACAGAGAAGGGCCCCTGTCCAGTGGACACGTGACCCACATGACCTTACCTATCACTGGAGATGACTCACACTCCTTACCCTGCCCCTTTTGCCTTGCATCCAATAAATAACAGCGCAGCCAGGCATTCGGGGTCACAACCGGTCTCTGTGTCTTGGTGGTAGTGGTCCCCCGGGCCCAGCTGTCTTTCCTTTTATCTCTTTGTCTTGTGTCTTTATTTCTACAATCTCTTGTCTCCGCACACGGAGACGACCCACCGACCTGTGGGGCTGGTCCCTACACAATATGCCACTCCAAAATATGCCACTTTGGCATAAGGATTATTTTGAGCAAAGGCAACTGATGATAGGAGACACAAGAAAATCTGTAAAAACAGAGCATACATTTCCCTTCTGTAAAGTGTCCTCTCACTTTCCAGGAAGGCAAGGGGCATCCTTTATTACCTAAGTTCATCTGAACTTGCAAAACAAACCTTTCTAAACGACCCTCATTTGCCACATAACAAGATGCTTACATGGAAACTTAAACCTTAAATCATCCAAAAAGAAGAAAGGTTCAAAGGAAATGATCTAATAATCTATAAAGAAATTACATTGGTGGTCACAAAAGGAAAGAAACTACGTAAGAATGGCAAAATAAATCTAAAGAAAATACGAAAAGGGAAAGAATATAATAAAGCAAATGCATAAAAGGGGAAAAATAAATCAATGCAACTAAAGGTTGGTTCTTTGAAAAAACTAATAAGCATATACATCTCTAGGGGCCAGGCATGGTGGCTCATGCCTGTAATCCAGCACTTTGGGAGGCTGAGGTAGGCAGATCACACAAGGCCAGGAGTTCGACACCAGCCTGGTCAAGATGGCAAAACTCCATCTGTACTAAAAATACAAAAATTAGCCCGGTGTGGTGGTGCATGCCTGTAGTCCCAGTTACTTAGGAGGCTGAGGCACCAGAATGGCTTGAACCTGGGAGGCAGAGATTGCAGTGAGCTGAAATCATGCCACTGCACTCCAGCTTGGGTGACAAAGTGAGACCCTGTCTCAAAAAAAATAGTATACATCTCTAGAAAGACTGGTAAGAAAAACAGAAAAATTTAAATTTAAAAAAGGATTGCAAAAAATACTACAAGACCTACAGATCTGAAATGTATTAAATAGAAAATAAGATAAATATTAGGTGTCATTTAAATCAATATAAATGGAAATTTAAATTAAATTAGCAAATTCCCAAGAAAAAAAAGTATGTTACCAGAAGAGAAACAAGGAATAGAAAATCTGAATAGTCCTATTAAAATTTTTAACTGGCTATAAAATCATTTCCAGAAAGATATCTTGAGGCCTAAATGGTTACACTGGAGAATTCTTCTAAATATTTAAGTGGGGAAAGTGCCTTTGCAAAATTATGACAGTAAGAGAAATCTGACATAGTTGACTCCATCATGCGTCTAACCTTCAAGCTGTCCTTGGTCATTCTGGGGTGTAGGCCAAACTGACTTCGGGAGAAATTTAATTTATAGTTTAACCTTAAAGCAAGGAAGATAATAGCCCTTTCCAAAAGGAAACTGCCTTTATAAAACTAATGAAAGTCCACAAGGTTAAGATGATGAAAGGGGCCTGAATTATGCTAAAATGTAAGTTAAATGATAACCAGTAATCACAAGATTTATAACTTCCACAATTACTCCTATAGATAACAACACTATTGTAGAACCTAAGAGTGACCTTTGGAGATGCCTTTTCAGACTTTTGCATTACTTGTGATCCATGATTCAACCAGTCCTTTGACCCTCAGCCACAAGTGGACTCAGCACAAACCCTAATGATGCCCTCCTCAACCAATCAGCATCACCTCCTTCCTAGTTTTCTGCTCACCAAATTATACTTGAAAACCCCTAACCTCCAAGCCTTCAGGAGGAGATTTTGAGTAAAAACTCTGTCTCCCAAGTGGTGTGGCCAGCCTCGTGTCAATTAAACTCTCTCTGTATCACAATGCTGTGGTCTCAGTGAATTGATTTTATCTGTACAGTGGGCAGGAAGAATCTGTTGGGCAATTACAAAAGTAATAAGGAATAAGTGGTTCACACCTGTAATCCCAACACTTTGGGAGGCCAAGGTGGAAGGATCACTTGAGGTCAGGAGTTCAAGACTAGCCTGGGCAACAAAGCAACACCCACCCCCAACTCAACAAACACTAAAAAAAAAATTAGCCAGGTGTGGTAGTGCATGCCTGTAGTCCCAGCTACTTGGGAGGCTGAGGCGGATCACTTGCAGACAGGAGGTCGAGGCTGCAGTGAGCTGAGACTGCACCACTGCACTCCAGCCTGGGTGCTAGAGCGAGACTTGGTCTCAAAAAACAAAACAAAACAACAACAACAACAACAACAACAAAAGCAATACCTATCTTACATAAAATTTTCCAGAAAACAGAATATACTTGCCAATTTAATTAATGAGTCCTCTTTAATCTTACTACCAAAACCCCAAAAGGCTATAACAAGGAAAGAAAATTATCACTTAATCTCTCTCACAAATAAGGGTGCACAAATAGAATCAAGCAATATAGAAAAGGACAATAAACCACAACCAAGTTTGGTTTATTTCCTTAACATAAAAGTAATAAAACATTTGAAAAAAATTAAATAATCTTATTAACAGACAAAAGGAGAAAAAAAAAACACTTGATCATACCATCCAATGCTGCTCCTGAATTCATGAAAATTAAACACATATTCATGATTTAACACAAACAAAAACCGGCCGGGTGTAGTGGCTCACGCCTGTAATCCCAGCACTTTGGGAGACCAAGGTGAGTGGATCACGAGGTCAGGAGTCTGACCTGATCACGAGGTCACCAGCCTGACCAACATGGTGAAACCCCGTCTCTACTAAAAATATAAAAATTAGCCGGGTGTGGTGGTGCGCACCTGTAATCCCAGCTACTCAGGAGGCTGACGCAGGAGAATCACTTGAACCCGGAAGGCGGAGGTTGTAGAGAGCTGAGATCACACCACGGCACTCCAGCCTGTGCGACAGAGGGAGGCTCCGTCTCAAAAAAACCCAAAAACCAAACAAAAACCAAGCTAGGCTCAGTGGCACATGCCTGTAGTCCCAGGTACTTGGGAGACTGAGGTGGTGGGAGGATTGTTTGAGACCAGGAATTTGAGGGCAGGCTGGGCAATATGACAAGGCTCCCTCTTTTAAACAACACTACCACCTTAGAGCAAACTAGGAATTGAGAAAATTTCTCTAATCTGATAAAAGAGTATCTACAAACAATCAAACAAAAACCAAGCAAACAAAACTCCAAAGCAAAACATCATACTTTATGGTAAAATATTAAGTTTTCCCCCTGAGATCAGATACGAGACAAAGATTTCTGCTTTTATCTACCACTTGTATTTAACACTGTAGTTGAGGTCCCAGCCAGTATAATAAAGAAAATGAAGTAAAATATATAAATATTGGAAATAAGAACTAAAATTGCCATTATTCATGGATGACAGGTGATATGATTATGTACACAGAAAAATCCAAAGGAATATACAAACTGGCTAGGCACAGTGGCTCATGCCTGTAATCCCAGCACTTTGGGAGGCTGAGGCAGGATGATAGCTTGAGCCCAGGAATCTGAGAATGGCCTGAGCAACACAGACCCCATCTTAAAAAAAAAAAAAAAAAATCTATAAATCATTAGAATAAATGAATGTGGAAAAAGTGGCTGGATACACGGCTGATATACACAAATGAATGTATTTCTATAAGCAAATACAAAGTAATGTTAAAAAAAATTTCCCACAGCATCAAAAGCCAAAAATAGGCCAGGTGCGGTGGCTCACGCCTGTAATCCCAGCACTTTGGGAGGCCGAGGTGGGCAGATAACCTGAGGTCAGGAGTTTGAGACCAGCCTGGCCAACATGGTGGAACACCATCTCCATGAAAAATACAAAAAACTAGCCAAGTGTGGTGGCACGCACCTGTAATCCCAGCTACTTGGGAAGCTGAGGCAGAAGAATCACTGGAACCCGGGAGGCAGAGGCTGCAGTTAACTGAGATTGCACCACTGCACTCCAGCAGGGGGAACAGAATGTGGCTCTGCCTCAAAAAAAAAAAAAAAAAAAAAACCAACAACAAAAACAAAACCAATGTCTCCCTGCCCTCCCCAAAAAACCAAGCACCTAGAAATAAATCTAACAAAAAAAGAATGGGGGCTAGGCACCGTGGCTCACACATGTAATTCCAGCACTGTGGGAGGCCGAGGTGGGTGGATCACCTGAGGTCAGGAGCTTGAGACCAGCCTGGTCAACATGACGAAACCCTGTATCTACTAAAAATACAAAAATTAGCCACGCGTGCCAGTGGCGGGTGTCTATAATCCCAGCTACTAGGGAGGCTGAGACAGAACTGCTTGAACTTGGGAGGCAGAGGTTGCAGTGAGCCGAGATTGTGCCACTGGGCTCTAGCCTGGGCGACAGAGCAAGACTCCGTCTCAAAAAGAAAAAAAAGAAGAGTGGGAAGCCCTCTATAATGAAAACTATAAATTATTGAAAGACATTTTTTTAAAAAACTAAATGAATGAAGGAATACATCAAGTTCACGGGGCAGAAGACTCAATATTGTAAAGATACTAATTCTTCCTAAACTGATGGAGAGGTTAATTTCAATCTCAATCAAAATATATGAAGGCTTCTTCGTGTGTATGGAAGCTGACATGCTGAATCTAAATTCACACAGAAATACAAAGGATTAAGAATGGCCAAGGCTGGCCGGGTGCAGTGGCTCACGCCTGTAATCTCAGCACTTTGGGAGACTGAGGCGGGTGGATCACCTGAGGTCAGGAGTTCGAGACCAGCCTGACCAACATGGAAAAACTCCATCTCTACTAAACATATAAAATTAGCCAGGTGTGGTGGCGCATGCCCCGTAATCCCAGTTACTCAGGAGGCTGAGGCAGGAGAATCGCTTGAACCTGGGAGGCGGAGGTTGCAGTGAGCCGAGATCGCACCATTGCACTCTAGCCTGGGCAACAATGACAAAACTCCATTTCAAAACAACAACAACAACAAAAAAGAATGGCCAAGGCATTCTGAGGAATAAGGCTGGAAGATTTAACTATCAGATACTGAGACTCACAAAACTACTATAATTAAGGCAGTATAGCAGGGGCACAAAGATAGACAAGACAGACACACACATATAAAGGTCTTGATTTATGACAAAGGTGCTCCTGAAATGCAACAGGTGAAAAAATATCTTCAAGAAACACTTCTAGGTTAACTGAATAACTATGTAGGGGGGAAAAAAATCAAGACCTTACTTCATACAATACACAAAAATGAATTATAGATGGATTGGGAATTTAAATGGGAAAGGCAAGCCTTTAGAAAACATGGGAGAATATCTTTGTGACCCTGGGATACACAAAAATTGTTTAAACAATATACAAAAAGTATGGCCAGATGTGGTGGATCACCTGAGGTCAGGAGTTTGAGACCAGTCTGGCCAACATAGTGAAACCACATCTCTACTAAAAATACAAACAAAAAAATTAGCCGGGTATGGTCACACATGCCTGTAGTCCCAGCTACTCAGGAGGCCAAGGCAGGAGAATCGCTTGAACCCAGGAGGTGGAGGCTGCAGTGAGCGGAGATCGCACCACTGCACTACAGCCTGGGTGACAGAGCGAGACTCCGTCTAAAAAAAAAAGACAAAATTAGTACATGTTATAATTATGAATTCTGGCTCATTAAGAGACACCTGGCTGGGTGCAGTGGCTCATGCCTGTAATCCCAGCACTTTGAGAGGCTGAGGCAGGTGGATCACTTGAGGCTAGGAGTTCGAGACTAGCCTGGCCACCATAGTGAAATCCCATCTCTACAATAATTACAAAAACTTAGCTGGGCACACACGTAGTCCCAGCTATTCGGGAGGCTGAGGTTGCACTGAACTGAAATCATGCCACTGCACTCCAGCCTGGGGGACAGAGTGAGATTCTGTCTTAAAAAAATAATAATAAAATAAATAATTAAAAGGAGACACTTAATATTCAGGAAGTAAACAAGACAAGACACAGAGTGTATATATATATGTAGAAACAATGTATGAGAAACAATATATGTAGTATATATACCCAACAAAGAGTATGGATGCAGAATCTATGAAAAACTCTGACAAATCAGTAAGAAAAAGGCAGACAACTCAATAGATAATCAAAGGACAACTTTAACAGGGATTCACAAAGGAGTATATCCAAATGCCAATAAACATATAAAAAGGAATTCAGCTTCATCATCACCAGAAGAATGCAAATTAAAATCATGAGAAACCACTATGTCCCACTAGAATAGATAAAATCTTAAAAGACTGGTAAAACCAAGTGTTGGTGAGGATGTGGAGCAACTATCACTTTCATACGTTATTAACAGAAGTATGAATTGGTTCAACCACTATGGAAAAGAGTTTGGTAGAACCTATTTAATCTGAATACATATATATCTAGATAGACCAGATAGATATAAGATGAACATATAAAAATCAGTAGTTTTCCTACATACTACCATACCTTGTTTAAAATATAAAAGTTTGCTATAGCATCAAAAATACAAAACATATAACCTTAATTTAAAAATGTTAAGACTAGCTGGGTGTGGTGGCATGCATCTGTGGTCTCAGCTACTTGGAAGGCTGAGGCAGGAGAATTGCCTGAGCCCAGGTGGTCAAGGCTGCAGTGAGCCATGATCATGCCACTTCACTCCAGCCTGAGTGACAGATCAAGAACTTTTTTTTTTTTTGAGACGGAATCTTGCTCTGTCGCCCAGGCTGGAGTGCAATGGCTCGATCTCAGCTCACTGCAACCTCCACCTCTCGGGTTCAAGTGATTCTTCTGCCTCAGCCTCAGGCATGCGCCACCACGCCCGGATAATTTTTGTATTTTTAGTAGAGATGGGGTTTCAACATGTTGGCCAGGCTGGTCTCGGATTCCTAACCTCAGGTGATCCACCTGCCTCGGCTAGGATTACAGAGGTGAGCCATGAGCCCAGCCGAGATCAAGAACTTAAAAAAAAAAAAAGAAAAAAATATATATATACACACATTTATAATGAGAGAACTATGAAGTTTTTACTAAGAACATAAAATAACATTTGAATACACAAGGACAAATTATATTCCTAGTTGGGATATTCAATATTGCAAAGATGTTGGTGCTTCCTAAATTAATCTACAAATACAACGTCTTTTCAGTCAAAATTCTAATGTGGTTTTTGGTAACTGACAATCTGATTTTATTTCATCTTTTGAAAAGGCCTAAGAATAAGCAAAACATTTTGGAAAATAATAAAGGAGATTTAAGCTATCAAATGAAATGGGATTTAAGATGTCAAAATGGAATATTAAGCTATAAATAATTATTACAACTGTGGTACTGGCATGGAAATGGACAAAAAGATCAATGGAGGAGGGAAGCACAGATACGAAAACACATAGGATCATCTCAGAGGCTTCTAGAACTCAACCCTGACTAAACTAAAAGCATCACTTTCCCTCTTTACAAATGCTAATCATTCAGCAAGTGGCACAACATCTACTCAGCTGCAAGCCAGACGCTTTCGAATCATCCTTATACTCCTCCTTCAAACCCAACATCCAATTTGTCAGCAAGTCCAACAACCCTCAACCCACTTAGCCAGTTCTGTAGATTTCACCACCTAAAAATATCCCTCATGATTCATATTCATTTTCAGCATCCCAGTTCAAGTTACCATCAGTTTTTGCCCGGGTCATTGCGTTAGCATCTAATTAGGTTTCCCACACTCACTTTTATCCCCGTCCAAATTTATTCTCCAAATTACAGACATCATGATCTTTTAAAATCACAAATGCAATTATGTAAATACCACTTAAAACTCTTTAATGCCTTCTCACGTTCTTAAGACAAATGCAAAATCCTTAATTTGGCCTATCATAATAGCTCATTAACGGGTAAACAGACTCCAGACAGCTTCCACTGTATTAGAATATATCCTTTAACATAAGTAACATGGGAAAAAATTCAGTTATTTTTAATATGCCTTATTAATAAAGTAACTATAAAGTGCTCTTAAACCTAAACAGTTTCACTCCAGGTTCAAGAATCTTCAAGTGTCCTCATTTTCCTCTACTTGCCATAGAGGTAATGCTCCCCTGCTCCTCCTAGTTTTCTCAATTGCTCGTCCCTTTGCATGGACCTTCACTCATGCCCTTGCATAAAGGCACCTTTCTTAGAGAAGCCCTGAACTGTGGGAAAAGGTCAGGTCTCTTGTTATTATCTCTCAAACCAACCAAATTTTCATTGTGATTCTGATTAACTATTTATATAACTCTTTCCCACTACGTAAGTTTGATGAGGGAAGGGTCACATTTGTTACTGTTTACTGTTACATTCTCAAAGTCTAGAACTGTGCCCAATAAATAGGTGTTTCTTAAATTTGCTGAACAAATTAAACATGAATTTTAATTATGTATATAGAGCTAAAACATAATGATGCCTTCATGGGCAACTCGTGAAGCTCAGTAAAAGCACCCAATCATCATGATTCAATTGCCTTAGCTACATCTCCCCTTTTGGGAGGGAGTTGAGAGGAGGACTTCTCAAATTGTGAGACGGTGTACAATATGCTGTCTAATTCTAATGTCAAGGATAATTTGTGAAATCAATCGGCTTAATGTAAATTAATCAGTTCAAAATCTCAGGGAAGTACTATGAGAAAGTACAGATTGTTTCCCTCTCCTTTACTCTGAAGAGAAAGTATAAATTAAGTCTAAATGACTTCCCCCGCCCCACCAGATTACTTTGATATTCAAGGTTATATTCTAGTATAAGAATAGTTGAAGGTGTTTGAAGTCTGATCACCCATTAATAAAATACTATTTTTTTCAGGAATATACAGACTTTAGTTCTCTATTATTTTAAGGCTTTACTTCTGTTAATGGAAAACAAGAAAGTTCTTCTAGGCTTTCAGTACTTACAAGTGAAGGAACCGTGAATATCTGAACCGAGAGGTCTGCGACTGAAAACTCTCTGTCGTGGTCATCTGTCACATAATCACTCTGCAAACGCTCATAGTTCTATTAAGAAGGCAAAAAAAGGCAAGGAGTGCCAGCTATCAGTTACAAAGAAAAGGCAAGCACTACTCACCAGAGTAGGTGCGGTGAAGAACTGGACAGACAGAGCAGTCACCGACACTGCTCGCTCGTGATCATCCTCCATAAAATCTCTCTGCAACTGCTGGTAATTCTAAACAACAAGGGGGAGATTCACCTCTAATCCACATTGACCAAATGTTTAAGGATTATAATGAAAAGTCAGTGCTGGAGGAAGTCAAGAAGATAATACTGCTATAAGAACAATAACTGGAATGATTTCTACCAATAAGATCCTGTATAGACATTGATTCACTATGGAATCTGTGGAATCCTGTACAAATACTGATTCTTTCTTCTGGAGCACAATGGCAGTTTACCAGGCCAAGTAGGCAGTAACAGCTACTAAGCTCCCAGGTGTCACTGCACGCCGGTAGAGTTAAACCACAGCAGCATTACACTGTTTCTGATGAAGTCAGACTTTCATTACTTCTGCATCATATCAGAATCATCTGATGACTCTTCCAAAGCATACACGCTTGGGCCCCCATTCTTGGTTGATCTGTTTCAGTAGATTTGAGAATGGAACACAACACATGTATTTTGAAAGAGCTCTCCAAGTGATTCTCATATACTTCCTAATTCAGGTGAATGCAAAAAAATAAGTGGCTAGCTTACGCACATGCTGCTAGAAGGGAGAACTTAATTCAACTATATCAATAACCTAGAGTTTTGAAGAGACCTTGTTTCTTAAAAAAAAAAAAAAAAAGCAAAATACATGTTTTCTTTAGCACGAAATAGCTGCAATCTATTTATAAAATCAAAGTTTTCTAAATACAATTTTCTAACAAAATATACAGGCTATTTAATTTGGATCACGCCCCACCCCTCCAAAAAAAAATCTGTTATTTTTTTAAAAGACTAAGACTGCAATGTTAATTTTAAAATGCACCAATGTATTTATTAAGTCATATCATATATATGTCATTTAAACTGAGATTAGTTTCCTTATATGAATTTTAATAGAAAATATATCACAATTCACAATGGCATAGGTTAAAACTCTTCATTTATTATTTCATAAACATTGCATAATAGATGGAATACTATGTTATCACAGGAGGTGTGAACCAAGGAAAAATCTCACTGCTATATTCTTATTCTACTTGATAGAGAATGAAAAGATTTATTAAGTTTCTTAGAATTAATATCACATATTGACATATTACTATTAGATATTAATTTTTTGAGCCTAGATATAATTATGGACATAGTTATTCCATATATAACCTATTTTGAAAATTGAAAAGCCACTTACTTTTGCAAACAACAGCACAGTTTCTTGTATTTCAAATCCATAAGCAGAATTGCTCATGAACAACTGATGATACACGCTTCCTAGCACCTTGTAGAAAAAGATCATGGATACAAGATAAGGACACGCCAAACAATTAGATTTCTCAAGTTTTATGTGATCTACAGGGTTTTTTTTTTTTTTTTTTTAACTTCTGAGACCAGTGTCTTGCTGCGTTGCAGGCTGGTCTTACTCCTGGGCTCACGTGAGCCTCCTTGGCCTCAGCCTTCCCGAAGTGCTGGCATTACCAAGTGTAAACCACCATGCCAGCCAACACAGCTTTTTTTTTTTTTTTTTTTTTTTTTTTTCTTTTAAGAGATAGGGTCTTGCTTTGTTGCTCAGGCAGAACTCAAACTCCTAGCTCAAGTGATCCTCTTGCCTCAGCCTCTTGTGTAGCTCGATACAGGCCAACACCACTGGAGATTTGGCTTGTATTTTAGCCTCAAAAACAAAAGTAAGCCATATATGGTGGTATGCATGTGTAGTCCCAGCTATTAGGGAGCCTGAGAAGGGAGAATTGCTTGAGCCCAAGAGTTTGAGGCTGCAGTGATCAATGATCATGCCACTGCACTCCAGCCTGGGCAACAGAGTGGGATCCTGTTCCTTCAAAAAAGGAGCAAAATACCTGTTTTCCTTAGCACAAAATATTTGCAATCTGTTTATAAAACCAAATTTTCTAAACATAATTCTGTAACAAAATATAAAATCCATTTAGTTGGATTATGGACCCCTTCCCCACCAAATCTATATTTTTCAAAGACTAAGACTGCAATGTTAATTTTAAAAGTACAAATACATTTATTAAACATCTTCCCAAATGATAAAGTTTCACATCCCAATTAGTTATATAGGTTCCTCCACACCTTAAAAGTAGTTAAAAGATTTACCTTTCCATAATTTGGAATCACTAAGCATCAGTCTGTCCACTAGAGAAGAGTTTTCACCATCTGGCCCTTCTTGCAAACCAACTTGACATAAAATCCGGCGAAGGCCATCTTTAAATAGAAGGAAAAATAGTAATGAGATAGCAACTTCAAATACTAAAGTGACATTTTAGTAGATGTTCAAATGGATCTGTAGAGTTTTAAGTGTTTTACTAAAGGTCAAATTTATTCAGAAAAAGCAAACATGTTAACTGTTTTATTAATATTTTAACAAAAGGAAATGAATTTCAAATCTCACATCACACACTATTACTCCTGAATGTCAAAACATATGCCTGTCATAAAGGCAATAATCTCTTGTGCTTTAATGAATTTAATTAAAGAGAAAAACATCCAAAAACCACTTAATATTGTTCTTTAAGCACTAATCAAACCAGATTACAGTAAAAGTGTTATACATTCCATAACTGAAATATAAAACATGCTACCATTTAAAATGAGGAATGCATGACTTCTGCACTATAATATACACCAGTACATTTTATTAATGTTTCATAAAAAATGCTTCATTCATTAAAAACTTATCGTGGACTTGCCATGTGAGAGACCCTGGAAAACACATTACTACAACCTTTTAAATGTAAACTTTAGAAATGTTCTTCAAATATTAATATAAGCATTAAAATAACCAAAACTTTAACTTGTTCCATACATACATATACACACACACATATATATACACATATATACACACATATGCCTGGGATTACAGGCATGCGCCACCACACCTGACTAAATTTTGTATTTTTAGTACAGACGGGGTTTCACACCATGTTGGACAGGCTGGTCTGAACTCTTGGGCTCAAGTGATCCACTTGCCTTGGACTCTCAAAGTGCTGGGATTACAGGCATGAGCCACTGCACCTGGTCCCATACTTTATAATTTAAATCACTGTTTTCATTTTTTTCAAGCATGCAAAATAATAAAAAATTAAAAAATGGAGTAACTTTTAATTATAAAAGCTGTCAAACAGAAATCCTTTAAAAGGCTAAAGAGAAGACCTATGTAAGTATTAAATAGGAATATATAAATTATTGATAAATATCTCAAAGAAAATTTTCAGCAGGACATTACTTCCATTATATTCTTCATTAATACTGTAGCACAACACTTGGCATGCAGGTATCCAATGGAAAACACCAAAATAAAGAATATAGGGCTAAGAAAAATAATTGGAAAGATATTTGTTTATTTTCTTTTAAAAAAAATTTTAGATAGAGATGGGGTCTCCCTATATTACCCAGGCTAGTCTATGAACTCCTGGTCTCGAGGGATCCTCCCACCTCAGCCTCCCAGAGAGTTGTGACTAGAGGAGCGGGCCACCGTGCTGGCCTGGAAAGATAACTTATAAATTATCTTTTAAAGTAAACACGTTCTCTTAATCTTCCACACCTCCGTATTTTCAACTCTCAGTTCTGTGTAGTAATGTTCTTTGTTAAAAGCCCTTCAATACAAATGTATTCAAATTTTTCTTTACAGTAAACATCTGAATGTCACTTATCCACAGTCTTGCCTGAAGAATAGCATAACAGCTTACATCAATCTCTGTTTTACGCTTTATGTTACACACCAGGCTTGTATTTTTGGCTGCGGATATGAGGACTCTTAATTCTTACCACTACATAAAGAAAAATGATCGAATTTCTAGACTCTGGAATTTTTTTTTTGAGACAGAGTTTCACTCTTTTGCCCAGGATGGAGTGAAGCAGCGTGATGTTGGCTCACTGCAACCTCTGTTTCCCGGGTTCAAGTGATTCTCCTGCCTCAGCCTCCTGAGTAGCTGGGATTACAGGCGCATGCCATCACACCCAACTAATTTTTGTATTTTTAGTAGAGTTTTGCCATGTTGGCCAGGCTGGTCTTGAACTCCTGACCTCAGGTTATCCACCCGCCCTGGCCTCCCAAAGTGCTAGGATTACAGGCATGAGCCATGGCACCCAGTCGAAAATTTTTTTTAAAACACAAATTGGTAACTTCCAATTTGCAAACTTTCAGAGGTGCAAGTTATTGGTAACCAAAAGTTGTAGGAGTCAAAACAAAGAAATCAACATTAGTTTTTTATCATTTAAACAGCTAATCACTTAGGTTATTTACAGCAGCATTTTTCCAGCTTACTCAGTAGAAGAGTCCCGCAAAATGCTCCACTAAAAAAAGTTAAAAAAAAAATCGTTTGTGAAATGTACATTGCATTGCATTAGCATATTAATGTCCTTTACAATTGTTTAAACCAATGTTTCCTGCGTTTATTTGAATAGAGACTCCTTTGTGTGCATATAAAAAATATCCAGTAGGACAAAATTTGTTACACATAGGATTTTTTCTTGCAAAAAGATATTTTGAAATGGTATTTTAAAATGTATAATTAAAGCAGGAAATTATTCCAGTTGACATTTTTTCCAAAACAGTTTTGCAAGGGTATACTAAGCTCATTTTTAATAGACAATTGGCATGAACTTTTATGAACCTACCTGAATATCCAATAATACTTCCCAGCCAAGACAAAAGTTTCAAACCAAAATTCTGATGTGCGACGATAGACGAATGCATAACTTGAACTTTGAGTGGCTTTGTCTGTCTACTGGTATTTCTCTTAAAAGAAATGGCAACATTTAAAATTAACTTAAAAGCTATTCTACTGGCAGAATAAAATTATTATTTTACTTAACATAACCACACCATCATCATCACAGAATTTTTCATGGATGTAAGAAAATCACCATTCTCCTTGCCTTATTTGATTCGGATCCTAATTTTCTAGAGGAAATCTCAGGATTCATACAAAAAAACATGAAGGTTCAGCTAGTTTATGAGTAATCTGTATCTTTTTTTCCTTTTTTTGGGGTGGAGTCTCGCTCTGTCACCCAGGCTGGAGTGCAGTGGTGCAATCTTGGCTCACCGCAACCTCTGCTTCTTGGGTCCAAGTGATTCTCCTGCCCTCAGCCTCCCAAGTAGCTGGGACTACAGATGCACGCCATGACACCTGGGTAACTGTTGTATTTTTAGTAGAGACAGTTTTCACTATGTTGGCCAGGCTGGTCTTGACCCCTGACCTAAAGTGATCCACTTGCCTCAGTCTCCTAAAGTGCTGGGATTACAGGTGTAAGCCACTGCACCTGGCCAATAATCTGAATCTTTAGTCCTATATTTGAAAATCTGCTGCACCAATAATAAATGATAATAAATGATTTAAATGTTTTAGCTTGCTTTATGGTTTTAATTTCTTAATTATGCACTTATTTAAATAATTTATTGCATAGATGTGATGTTATCAATTTTTTTTTTTTGAGAGAGAGTCTCACTCTGTCACCAGGCTGGAGTGCAGTGGTGCGATCTCTGCTCACTACAACCTCTGCCTCCCAGTTTCAAGCGATTCTTCTGCCTCAGCTTCCTGAGTAGCTGGGACTACAGGCGCACACCATCATGTCTGGCTAGTTTTTGTACTTTTAGTAGAAACAGGGTTTCATCATGTTGGCCAGGATGGTCTCGATCTCTTGACCTCGTGATTCGCCTGCCTCAGCCTCCCAAAGTGCTGGGATTACAGGCATGAACCACTGTGCCTAGCCCATGTTATCAACTTCTTTTTTTTTTTTTTTTTTTAATCATAGCTGGGCACGGTAGCTCACATCTGTAATCCCAGCACTTTGGGAGGCTGAGGCAGGCAGATCACCTGAGGTCAGGAGTTTGAGACCAGCCTGACCAACATGGTGAAACCCCGTCTCTACTAAAAATACAAAAATTAGCCGGGTATGGTGGAACACGCCTGTAATCCCAGCTACTCAGGAGGCTGAGGCAGGAGAATCATTTGAACCTGGGAGGCAAAGCTTGTGGTGAGCTGAGATCGCACCATTGCACTCCAGCCTAAGCAACAAGAGTGAAACTCTGTCTCAAAAAAAAAAAGAAGGTAAAAGTACATATAAAACTTTCATCTAGCCATTTTTATGTGTACAGTCTGGTATTAAGCTACATTCATACCTGTTGGCTGAAACTTATTCCCCAGAACCTCTTTATCTTGCAAAAAGTGTAAACTCTGCCGATAATACCTAATAAAGCAGCCAAGTCCCTGCTACTTTCTGTCCCCTAGCACCTTAGCAACCACCATTCTGTCTCTGTCTCTGCTGGCATATGACAATGCTAGTTAGCGTCACATAAGCTTAGCAATCATATCGGTATTTATCTTTTTGATTACCAGCTTTATTTCACTTAGGCCCATAATGTTTCAGATCCAATCATGCTTGCTAGCCATGTATCCAGAACTTCCTTCCTTTTTTTTTTCTTTTTTTTTTTTTTTTTGAGACGCGAAGTCTCGCTCTGCCTCACCCAGGCTGGTGGAGTGCTGTGCGCCCCCGCGACTCAGCCTCACTGCAAGCCTCCGGCCTCCCGCGGTTCACACCATTCTCCTGCCCTCAGGCCTCCCGGCGGGTAGCTGGGACTACAGGCGCGCCACCTCGCCCGGATAGATTTTGTAGTTTTTAGTAGAGACGGGGCGTTTCACCGTGTTAGCCAGTGATGGTTCTCGCATCTCCCTGACCTCGCTGATCCGGCCCGGTCTCGGGCCTCCCAAAGTGCCTGGGATTACAGCCTTGAGCCACCTTTTTTTTTGCGCCCGGCCCCTTTTTTTTTGAGACAGAGTCTCGCTCTGTCGCCCAGGCTGGAGTGCAGTGGCCCGACCTCAGCTCACTGCAAGCTCCACCTCCCGGGTTTACCCCATTCTCCTGCCTCAGCCTCCCAAGTAGCTGGGACTACAGGCGCCCACCACCTCGCCCGGCTAGTTTTTTGTATTTTTTGGTAGAGACGGGGTTTCACCGTGTTAACCAGGATGGTCTCGATCTTCTGACCTCGTGATCCGCCCGCTTCGGCCTCCCAAAGTGCTGGGATTACAGGCTTGAGCCACCGCGCCCGGCAACTTCCTTCATTTTAAGACTAATATACCATTGCATGTATATACCACATTTTGTTTCTCCATTCCTTCATTAGCAGACAGTTGGGTTGCTGCTACCTTTTGGCTATTGTGAATTATGGTGCTTGAACAGGGGTGTAAAATATCTCTTTGAAACCTGTTTTCAGTTATTTTACAAATATACCCAGAAGCGAAATTGCTGGATCACATGGTAATTCTATTTTTAATGTTTTGAGGAATTGCTAGACTGTTTTCCACAGTGGTTATACCGTTTCACCTTCCTACAAGTAGTGCACAAAGGTTTTAATTTCTCCATATCCTTGCCAACACTTTTTTTCCCTTAGAGACGGAGTTTTGCCATGTTGCCCAGGATGGAGTGCAGAGGCTATTCACAGGTACCATCATCACATACTACAGCCTTGAACTCCTGGGCTCAAGCAATCCTCCTGCCTCAGCCTCCAGAGTAGCTGAGACTATAGGTGCATGCCTATCCTTGTTTATTTATTTATTTGACAGAAGCCATCCTAATAGGTGTGAGGTGGTATCTTAGCTGCCTGTATATCTGCTCTGGAGAAACGTCTATTCAAGTCTATCAGCATCTTTTGTTTTTTTTTTTAACAGGGTTTCACTCTGTTGCCCAGGCTGGAATGCAATGGTGTCATAACAGCTCACTGCAGACTTGACCTCCCGGGCTCAAGCAATCCTCTTACCTTAGCTTCCCAAATAGTTGGGACTACAGGCATGCGCCACCATGCCTGGCTAACTTTTGGTATTTTTATTTACTTTTTTTGTAGAAATGGGATTTTGCCATGTTGCTTAGGCTCGTCTCAAACTCTTGGGCTTAAGCGATCTGCCCGCCTTGGCCTCCCAAAATGCTGGGATTACAGGAGTGAGCCGACGTGCTTGGCCAACACTTTTTAAAGAATGTGTTTACCCCTTTTTATTTTTGGATCGTTCTTTTACTCTCTGTCCATCCGTTCCCTATAACATACATTAACACAGTAAGTTTTTGTATATGTTCTCCATTTACACATATTTAAATACACATTTCTAAAGATTTGTTAGTTTGACTTACGAAAATCAAATACTACACATGCTTTTGTGCATCTTAGCTTTCATTGATTTTTTTCTGTTAATGACTGCATAATTTTCTGTGGTGTGGACTTATTAAAACATCCTTCAGAGAAGGGTATTCATCTTCTCTGTTTCCAGTCCTCTGTGACTACAAAAAAAGCAGTACTGTACTGAACACACTGTATGTACACTTACTGGTACTTGTATCTCTATGAGATAAATTCCTAGGTGAGGTAAAGCTTTAACATGTCACTAGATCGTTTTTCTTAAATGCAGCAATTTATTGTTAAGCATGTATTCCTAGTCTCTGCATCTCTGCAAGATATTTTATCACTCTAACTTCATGTATATTGACCAGCTAGATTTTCTGTTATGATCTGTCTTTTCATATCCTTTGTCCATTTTCTATTTTATTGTTTGTTCCCTACTTGATAATCTGTAAGTACAGTTTCTGATATATTATTAAATTGAATATGTTGAAACATTAAGGAAGAATTTTTTTTTTTTTTTGAGATGGAGTCTCGCTCTGTCGCCCAGGCTGGAGTGCAGTGGCCCAATCTCAGCTCACTGCAAGTTCCGCCTCCCGGGTTCACACTATTCTCCCACCTCAGCCTCCTGAGTAGCTGGGACTACAGACGCCCGCCACCTCGCCCGGCTAGATTTTTGTATTTTTTTTTTTAGTAGAGACGGGGTTTCACCGTGTTAGCCAGGATGATCTCGATCTCCTGACCTCGTGATCCGCCCGTCTCGGCCTCCCAAAGAGCTGGGATTACAGGCTTGAGCCACTGAGCCCGGCCAAGAATTTCTTAAATAAGACACAAAACATACAAATTATAAAGAAAAATATATCTTTTGCTACATTAAAATTTAAAGTTTTTGCTCAATGTAAGGCACCACAACAAACTTAAATGAGTAAGAAAAGGACAATCCAACAGAAAAAATTAGAATATGAATAGGAGATTTGCCAAAAAGAAAACTTAAATGACCAATAGAATAAATATAAGATATTTAAAAACCAAGGAAAATGCAAATTTGACTGATGAAATTTCACACACATCAGATTGGCAAGTTTTTTTTTTTTTTTTTGTTTAACACAAGATCTTGTTCTGTCACCCAGGCTAGAGTGCACTTGTATAAACAAAGTTCACTATACCCTTGGACTCCTGGGCTCAAGCAATCCTTCTACCTCAGCCTCCTGAGTAGTTAGGACTACATGTGCGCATCATCATGCCTGGTTAATTTTTTAATTTTTTTTTTGTAGAGTCAGGGTCTTCCTCTGTTGCCCAGGCTGGTCCCAAACTCTTGGCCTCAAGTGATCCTCTTGCCTCTGCTTTCCAAAGTGCTAGGATTACAGGATTACAGGTGTGAGCCACAGTGTCTGGCCCAGATTGGCAAAATTTAAAAATTTGACAGTATATAGTTTTAACAAAGATGTGGAGAAACGGGCGCTCTCATACACTGCTGGTAGGAAAGTATATTGGTACCACAGTTTTGGAGATGAACTAGGCAAAATCTAGTAAAGCTGAGAATGTCCATACCCTAAAAACTCAGAAATTCCATTTCTTGGTATATACTGTAGGGAAACTTTTGCATCTATGCAAAAAGGAGACAAAACAATTCCCATAGCAGGAGTATTTGTCACAGCAAAAAACTGAAAACATCCTAATTGTCTATCAACAGGAGAATAAATTGCGGTTTGATCATCATGAAATACTATACAATGTTTAAAAAAATGAATGAACTGCAGCAATGTGCACCAACACAGAAAACCTAAAAACAACACTGAAAAGGCAAGCTGCAGTGTAATACATTCAGTATGTATCTTGTTATATAATGTTTAAAGACCCCCAAATCAATCTATATAATGTTGATGGATACTTAATATATGAAATATAAAGGAATGCACAAGAATGAAAAAAGTAAATTAAGTAATTATTGCTAGGGAAGGAGAAAGGATAACAGGGGAAACCCCTTCTCTACCAAAAATACAAAAAAAAAACACCAATTAGCCAGGAGTGGTGGCACATGCCTGTAGTCCCAGCTACTCAGGAGGCTGAGGCACAAGAATTGCTTGAACCCAGGAGGCAGAGGTTGCAGTGAGCGGAGATCATGCCACTAAACTCCAGCCTAGGTGACAGAGAAAGACTCTGTCTCAAACAACAACAAAAACAACAACAACAACAAAATGATAATAATACAGGAGCCTCCATACTACTTTATATATTTAAAAGAAATTTGAGGCCGGGTGTGGTGGCTTACACCTGTAATCCCAACACTTTGGGAGTCTGAGGCAGGTGGATCACTTGAGCCCAGGAGTTTGAGACCAGCCTGGACAACATGGTGAAACCCCATCTCTACTAGAGATACAAAAATTAGCTGGGTATGGCTATGCGCACCTGTAATTCCAGTTACTTAGAAGGCTGAGGCAGAATCATTGAACCCAGAAGGCGGAGGAAGTTGCAGTGAGCCGAGATTGTACCACTGCACTCCAGCCTGGGCAACAGAGACTCCTCAAGGGGAAAAAAAAAAGATAGATAAAATTATTATTATTAGTTATTATTATTTATTTTTTTTTTTTTTTTTGAGGCGGAGTCTCGCTCCTGTCGCCCGGGGACTGGAGCTGCCAGTGGGCCCCCCAAGATCTTCAGCTCCACTTGCCAAGCCCTCCGCCTCCCCCCCAAGTTTACGCATTCTCCTGCCTCAGCCCTCCGAGTAGCCTGGGACTACAGGCGCCCGCCCACTTTCGCCGCGAACGCCGGCTCAGTTTTTTTGCCCTATTTTTTCAGTAGAGACGGTGCGGTTTCACCGTGTTAGCCAGGGATGGTCTCGATCTCCTGACCTCGTGATCCGGCCCCCGTCTCGGCTCCCAAAGTTGCTGGGATTACAGGCTTGAGCCCACCGGCGCCCCGACGATAAAATTATTTTTTAAACAAGAATATTTACATAAAATTCAGTTACCATGGAGTGGTGAAAGATGATAAATTCTAATTTCTAAAAATAAATCCCAAATGTGCGAGCAATAGTTTTGCCTTTTAGAAGATGATATACTAATTGCTATGAGGATATGGAATATATTTTGCCATAAGGTACCAAGAAACAACTTTGCTTGCATTATAATCATGGTGCTTAAGGCCACTTTAATTTCTAAAAAGTAACAGAATATTCTATTAATTAAAAACAAAACAAAAGCAAAAAACATTCTAAGACTGCTTTGATGGAGAAATGGGAATATATCTTATCTAAATACTAATTTTCTATATCAATCCTACACAGCTTTAAAAAACTAGATAAAATAATAATGCAATATTTAAGAAACATTATCTTTAAACACAGTTTTGGTTAACATTGATTTTCATTCGAAAAGCAGAAAGACATGTTCATAAATGCTGAAATATGAAGCTAGTTTTAAACTAATAAAAAATAATATAGGCATGTTTTTAAATTACTTACCACAATTACTGATTTTGCTTGCTCACAATACTGGAAGTCTCCATATCGAACAGATCTACGCCCCTGTAAATAAAGATATTTAAAATTAAGCTATAAAAATATTGTATTCAATATTAATAACTTTTAAACCAGTAAACAAACATGTTTAAGCATATAACAACTCTGATCAATTTTCAATATTTACAACGTTCATACTACCCATTGATAAGTTAAAATTTTCCTTCAAAGCTATGCTAACTTTTCCAAGCCATTAATATACTTCCTTGAACAAAACATTTATTCTTCTCGACATCTATAATTTCCATTTTCATAACTATATGTCCTCTTAAACTTTCTGTCTGGCAATAGCTTATAGTTATACCCAACATACATTTGGGCCAATATTCAAATGAAAATTTTTTTTTTTTTTTTTGAGATGGAGTCTCGCTCTTTCGCTCAGGCTGGAGTGCAATGGTGCAATCTTGGCTCATTGCAACCTCCGCCTCCTAGGTTCAAGTGATTCTCCTGCCTCAGCCTCCTGAGTAGCTGGGATTACAGGCGCATGCCACCACGCCTGCCTATTTTTTGTATTTTTAGTAAGGACGGGGTTTCACCATGTTAGTCAGGCTGTTCTTGAACTCCTGACCTTGTGACCTGCCCGTCTCAGCCTCCCAAAGTGCTGGCATTACAGGCATGACAAATGAAATTTTAAGAAAAAAAATTCAATTTATTATCAACATAGTAAATTTACTTACATCTCGATCTACTGTAGTTGCAAAACCAATAGCTTCTTTTTGTGTACAGTTAACAGCTTTCTGAAGAGTATAAATAACTTGTTCATAGGTGTGAACCTCATCATTAAACAGCATGCAATAGTAGGTGTCACTCTTCTCTCTGTGGGATAAAATATTAATGATATATTAATTACCTATTTGTTTATTATCTTGCTCCAGGCTGACTTATTAAGAGACTACTTTGTCCTATGCGATGTGCTAGGTATTGAACACATATCTGTAAAGAATTCACCTGTGGTCCCGTGCTCTATGATACTACAGTCTGGTGGGCAAAATACATATTGCACATATGACTCTGTATAAACAGGTTTTCATCAAGAATAGAAGGTAGAGCAGGGTATAACAGGCCTGGGAGCTCAGAGAACTCTTGGAGAAATAATCTGAGACCCAAAGTCAGAATTGGCTATCAGTAGCTCTCAACTGGGGGAAATTCCCCTCCATCTCTCATAGCTGACCATTTGGCAACATCTGGAGACACTTCTGGTTGTCAAGACTGGGGCCTGGGGTGCTGCTGGCATCTAGTGGGTAGAAGCCAGGGATGTTGCTAAATATCTTGCAATTCACCAGACAGCCCCCGTAACAAAAAATTAATCTGGCCCCTAATTCTATAGTGCCAAGGTTGAGAAACCATGGGCCAGAGGAAGGTGAAAGCAAAGGTGCTAAGGTGGCAAAGGTAAACACTGGGAGATGGAGCATAAGGAAGAAGGGGGAGATTAGTATGACATTAGTCTGGTCTGGAGAAAGAAATCTTGAACAGCTTATAAATGGTTTTTTTTAGTTTGTTTGTTTTGAGATACGGTCTGTCGCCCAGGTTGGAGTGCAGTGGCACAATCATGGCTCACTGCAGCCTCAGCCACCCAGGTTTGATAGATCCTCCTGCCTCACAAATAGCTAGGACTACAGGCATATACCACCCTGCCCAGCTAATTTTTAAATTTTTTGTAGAGATGGTGTCTCACTATGTTGCCCAGGCTGGTCTCCAACTCCTGGGCTCAAATAATCTACCTGCCTTGGCCTCCCAAAGTGCTAGGATCATAGGTATGAGCCATTGTGCCAAGCCAGCTTATAATATACTTTGATTTTTGCCATTCTAAGGACAATAAAAAATTTGAGATAGGAGATATAATCAGAATTGTTGTAAAGTTCACTTTGGCTGCAGCGTAGAGAATGAATTGTAAGGGGTAAGAATGTACATGGCAGTCCAGTCAGGAGGCCATGCTGTCCCCAAATGAAATTAATTTGGACTAGGATACTACAGTATACTATAGTATACTATACAACAACAATACTATAGTAAAAATCATGAGGTACTAAGTCATTTTCATCATTTCCAAAAAGGTATAGTCAACTCTATTAGAAAACACTTAACCTACAACTTATCTGAAACACAATTGAGAAAGCAAAAAAAAAAAAAAAAAAAAAAGGCACCAATGTCCCTCAGATCCTTATTCCAGCTTGTATTCATTCTAAACTATGACTAATTCCAACAAGCTTGGTCTTACTTCTAAGAAAGAAGGTTGTTTGAGACAAGCACACTAACAAGGAAAATAAAGCCCTAATCTTAATATATCTGTGGCAGAATCCAGTTCTCTGGTCACAAGTTTGTAACCTCAATAATTTAAGTAAAAATGGTAGATGTACACTAAAAAAGCACAGTGTAGAATACATTTTATTAAAAGTCAGAATCAAAATGATTAAAATTGAATTTGAGCATTTATTCAAACCAGAAACCTCATTTATATCAAAGAGTTCATTCCCTAATGATATTAACATAAAACAAAAAGTAAAGTTGTAAAGTTAATCTATCATTTTATCATACAATCAAAGAGAAAACTGGTTATGCCTCAAACCAGTCCTAGAGCTACGACAAAGCTTAAATCTGGCTACAAACCAACTAATCAATCAACCAGCCAACCAAACAGAGAGAAACCTCCACCAATTAAATGGATCACATGTTTTAAAACTACAAAATCAAGGTATTGTTCTACTAAAAACTCATTATTAAAAAATGATTATGCCCTATACTAGTTGTGTTGAAGTTAAAATTTAGCAGTTCTTCATACACAAAGAATAAACAGGTTATACTTACACCATCTCTAAATCTGCTGGCAATTCACTTTCTTTTTCCCAGGTTAATATTTCTACTGCATACCGAAACATAATAGCAAAAATGTTGTAAGTTCTTGCTATCACATCTTCTGATAAATGAACAAGAGGATCCTGAAAGAAACAACAGGAAAAATAAAAAATAAAAAAAGGGCAACCACGTACATTAATTTTCATTCTGCTTCCCTCCCTCAAAATAGTATAGTAAAAAGTCAGCTGGTCTTCCAGCTTCAGCTTCTCTTCAGTGAATTTGATCCTATACATTACCGCCCTACCAAATACAGCTTCTTAAAAGTTTTAGTTCAGAATAATCCAGTTATTCAATCAATTCAATCAAAATATTCAATGGCACTCAAATGCCTAATGAACAAATCTAAACATTTTAGAATGGTATTCCACGATCTCAAAAACCTAACATCAAACCAATTTTATAGCTTCGTATCTTACTAACCCCCAATTTCTAGAATACACAAAGGACTATTACCTAAGGAAGGGCAAGCAATATTGAGTTTTACAGGTATAAAAGAGAGCTTGATTTTGACAGTTTTAAAGGTGAGAACTCATGACTTTCAGAAAACTGCCCGTTGATGTTGTAAGAAGCACTCACTTGTCTACTTTCAGCAGGGTGAGACGTGTATGCATGTGATCAGGCAACTTCATACATTAGATTTAACAGTGAAAGAGTCACTGAATTTCTAGGGTAATGTAAAAAAGTATTACTTTAAACATATGCTATGTTTAATCAAGGTAATTTTCAGTCAAGGTTGGCAAAATGTTTTGCACTATCTTTCATCTTAATGCTTTATCTTAAATCTAAACCCTTCAGTTTAATGGCTAAGTAGCATTATTTTCATTTCTCACATTAAAAGAGCAGTATGTTCCAACACCATGGGATGGGAATCAGCAGATCCCTGAAAATAAACACACACACACACACACACACACACACACACACACACGATGGGAATCAGCAGATCCCTGAAAATAAACACACACACACACACACACACACACACACACACACACAATGCATAAAAATAAAACGTAGTGGAAAATATGAAATATGTATTTAATATTCATATAAAATATATAATTACATTTTATAAAGTACATAATACATATTTTATAAATATATAATTAAATATATATTTGTATATATTAATGTGAATGTATATATACATACACACAAACACATATCTGTGGAGACAGAACATTTTTGCATACCCACACCAAAGATGAGCCTAATGGAACTGATATAAAACAAATGGAGAAGGTGGAATAAAAGAATGGGAGGCTGGGCACAGTGGTTCACGCCTGTAATCCCAGCACTTTGGGAGGCTGAGGTGGGTGGATCACGAGGTCAGGAGATTAAAACCATCCTGGCTGGCACAGTGAAACCTGTCTCTACTAAAAATACAAAAAATTAGCTGGGCGTTGTGGAGGGTGCCTGTAGTCCCTGCTACTTGGGAGGCTGAGGTAGGAGAATGGCGTGAACCGGGAGGCAGAGCTTGCAGTGAGCCCAGATCACGCCACTGCACTCCAGCCTGAGTGACAGAGTGAGACTGTCTCAAAAAGAAAAGGGGGGAAAAAAAAAAAAGAATGGGCCAGGCACGGTGGCTTGGCTGGGCACGGTGGCTCATGCCTGTAATCCTAGCACTTTGGGAGGCTGAGGGTGGATCACCTGAGGTCAGGAGTTCAAGACCAGCCTGGCCAAAGTGGTGAAACCTCATCTCTACTAAAAATACACGAGTTAGTTGAGTGTGGTGGCGGTGCCTATAATCCTAGCTACTTGGGAGGCTGAGACAGGAGAATCGCTTGAACCTAGGAGGTGGAGGCTGCAGTAAGCCGAGATCATGCCACTGTACTCCAGCCTGGGCAATAGAGCAAAACTCCGTCAAAAAAAAAGAATGGAGAAAAAAGGACAAAGATGCCTAAAACAGATGGGTCTAGAGCTCGAAGAAGGTAAACTTCCTTTTCTCAGTAAGAAGCAGATTTTTCAAATTTTAATAGCACATTTTACCTATAACTCCTCTCATACAGGCTGCTTTATATGCCCCATTGAGGTTGGTTGGTTTGTTTGTTTTTTGAGACAGAGTTTCACTCTTGTTGCCCAGGCTGGAGTGCAATGGCACGATCTCGGCTCACTGCAACCTCTACCTCCCGGGTTCAAGCAATTTTCCTGCCTTAGCCTCCTGAATAGCTGGGATTATAGGCATGTGCCACCATGTCCGGCTAATTTTGTATTTTGGTAGAGATGGGGTTTCTTCATGTTGGTCAGGCTGGTCTCAAACTCCTGACCTCAGGTGTTCCACCTGCCTTGGCCTCCCAAAGTGCTGCGATTACAGGTGTGAGCCACTGTGCCCAGCCAGGTTTTTTGTTGTTGTTGTTTTTTCTGCTAGAAGGTTTATTACTATTTGTTATGAAGTCTTTAGAAATCACTGACATGGTGAAATCACTTGTATACAAAAAGAATCAGGGCCGGGCGCGGTGGCTCAAGCCTG
>NW_016806838.1:4415975-4421461 GCF_001698545.2 Rhinopithecus bieti
TCAAACAAGAGTAGGTATTAATAATAATAGGAACCTCATACGATATCAAAATAGAAAGTGGAATCAAAATTCAGCTTTCCTGGTACTACTATCTCACAAAACAGTCATTCCATTTCTTACAGTTATATCCCATAAGACAAAAACATTTAAGGATTGAAGAGTTTGACAAATAGGGTTTATAAAACTTTAATGGTCCTGGAACAGACACAACCACCAATGCTTAAGAATCCTAACCAATAGTTTCCAAACTCTATTTTATAAAAATCCCAGGGTCTGGTAGAGGTGTTTCCTATTTGAATAAAAATGTCAGTTCCAAAATATATTCTAGGCTGAACATGGTGGCTCATGCCTATAATCCCAGCACTTTGAGAGGCTGAGGTGGGAGGACTGCTGGAGCCCAAGAGTTTGAGACCAGCCTGGGCAAAACAGTGACACCTCATCTCTACAAAAAAATTAAAAAATTAGCAGAGAGTAGTGGCGCATGATTGGGAAGCTGAGGTGGGAGGACTGCTTGAACCTGACTGGTGGAGGCTAAAGTGAGCCATGATCTTGACACTGCAACTTCTCCAACCCTGGGCAACAGAAAAAAATACACTCTAAAATGTGTTACATTCCATATTGGAACACCAACTGATAATTTTTTTTTTGCTACATTAACCCAGTTTGAGGCAGGCCTAGACAGATTCTTCTGCCATCTCTGTATACACACATTTTAACTTCTAAGAAATGTATCACTCATCATAAAGAATTATTTCTGCAGTGAAGAGATGCTACACCTGTACAAGTCTACTAATGTTATGATGGTAAATTAAATGTCAGGAAAGACAGACATTCCTGCTCAAATTGCCCTTTTCATAGCATAAATCAGTTGGAACAATAAATGACATCCTATTGTATTATCTATTATTACTAATAATTTTAGCTCTCTGATTATATTTATGCTACAGAATGTTCATCTGTTGGTGAGTCTACTTTAACTTACTATTCTTTCAAGCTGGAAGAATGCAAGGCATGTTGTTAAAAAGGTTGTTAGTGGTTAGTTTAGAGGGCACTAGGAATTATGGAGAACTTTATCTTTTATGCAGTATATTCCTATAATATTTGAATTTGTAAAATGTAAGCATGTATTATTATAATAAAGATTTTAACTGTTATCATATGCAAAGTAGGTATGAATGAGGATTTTCTCCATACTGCCAAACTAAAAATATAGAAATAAACTAGAGGCTGCAGTCACCAAAACAACCTCACTTATCTCATAAACTGACTTTCTAACAACACACATTTCAATTTACAAAAAATAAATCTATTATTAATATCACTTTAATGTGCTTTATTACTTTTTAAAATTAAATTTTCATTTAGAAAAACAATTCTGGCTGGGCATGGTGGCTCACACCTGTAATCCAAGCACTTCTGGAGGCCGAGGCAGAACTGCTTGACCCCAGGAGTTCGAGATCAGCCTAGCAGGGTATGGTGGTATGTGTCTGTGGTCGCAGCTACTAGGGAGGCTGAAGTGGAAGAAATCGCTTGAGTTCATATGGTCAAGGCTGCAGTGAGCTGCGATTGCACCACTGTACTTCAGCCTGGGAAACAGAGCAAGACCTCATCTCAAAAAAACAAAACAAAAACATAACAAAACAAAAAAACCAAATCCCAAACCACGCAATAATTCCACCAAAAATGCTTTTTAAAACCAGTATAAGGTACCGTGTTAAGAGTATCATTACTGGAGTCTATACTATATGGCTTTAAATCCCAGTCCCATAATTTGCTATGTGGGACACTTTGGGCAAGTTTTATCTTTCTAAACTCAAGTTTCTCTTTTTTTCTTTTCTTTTTTTCTCTTTTTTTAAAGACAGGGTCTCTCTCATCCAGGCTTATATCTCATTGTAGCCTGAAACTTCTGGGCTCAGTGACCCTCCACCTCAGCCTAAAAGTCAATTATTTATAAAATATTGGTAACAGCATTATCTATCTTATGAGGCTGTTTTGGAAATTAAATGAGATAAACCAAGTAGTCACCATTAACATCTAGTTATTAATAATTACTGATCTGAATTCAAATAGATGGAAGTAGCATTTGTGAGTGAAATTTCAGATTAAAAAATCTTCACTAAGGTTGTTGTTCAGTTAATATTTTTATTTAACTAAATCTCATTCCAAATAGGATTTACAGCAATTTAAGAATACATCTACATCCCAACTACTTAGGATGCTGAGACAGGATGATTGCTTGAGTTCAGGAGTTGAAGATCAGCCTGGGCAACACAGTAATAAAAACCATGTCTCTAAAAATAAAATAAAATAATTTTTTTAAAGAATGCACCTAATAGAGTGGTATATAAAAAAAGATGCAAAAAGCAGATAAAGGAAAATAAAGATAGGAAAATAAACCGTAGTCAAGGTAACATCTATATGTAAGTAGAGATCATATAAATTTCCACACAACTACTACAGGCAGGCTGTTTCCAACTATTTGGCTCTTTTTCCAGAAGTCTCAACAAAAGGAAACACAATCAGTTATGAGATTCACACCAGGAGAAACATAACATTTCTTAATACAGAGACCTAAGAGAAATTCCTTATGGACTCCTATAGACTAACAAAGGAGATACCACACACTATGTGTTGGTTCTCAACTGGGAGAGGTACAACTCACCAACCTCCCCACTCACTCCCACACCCAAGGGGCCACTGGAAAACTTAGCCGGGCATTTTTTGTTGTCACTGTAGTGGAAGATGCTAGTGACATACAGGGAGTGGGAACTGAGTAGGCGAAACACAATGCTTTCAATAGCCTACATCTAGGGTCAACAAACTTTTTCTGTGAAGGAGATAGTATATTAGTCTTAGCAGGCTATAGAGTCTCTGCTGCAACTACTCAATTTTGTTTGTAATGGGAAAACAGCTACAAATACTACATTAAAATTTATGCATGACTGTGCTTCAATAACATTTTATTTATGGACACTGAAATTTGGATTTCATCTAATTTTCTCATGTCACAAAATACAATTCTGTTGATTTTCTTCAACTATTTAAAAACAGATACAAGAACAGGTTGCGGACAAGATGTGATCTGTAGGAGTCAGAGCTTGCTGAACCCTGTCCTATCCAATGAATATCTCACCCCCAAATGCAAAGATATGAGAAGACCTGTAGAACTCTTACACAGTACTTCTATAAGTATATCAGCAGGTTTCCCTCAGCTTTTTCTGAAGATGTAGGCTAAACGTATGACAAAAAAATTTTGTTCAATAGTTACTGGGAACAGGTATGCTAAACACAATGCTATCTTAATATCTTATAGTCTTACCCTTGAAGACTTCATTTCTCTTTTTTTTGAGATGGAGTTTTGCTCTTGTTGTACAGGCTGGAGTGCAATGGCGCAATCTTGGCTAACCACAACTTCTGCCTCTCAGGTTCAAGCAATTCTCTTGCCACAGCCTCCCGAATAGCTGGGATTACAGGCATGCACCACCACGCCCAGCTAATTTTGTATTTTTAGTAAAGACGGGGTTTCTCTATGTTGGTCAGGCTGGTCTTGAACTCCTGACCTCAGGTGATCTGCCTGCCTCAGCCTCCCAAAGTGCTGGGATTACGGGTGTGAGCCACCACGCCTGGCTGACTTCATTTCTGTTAAACCTTCTTTTTTTTTTGAGACAGAGTCTCACTCTGTCGCCCAGGCTGGAGTGCAGTGGTGCGATCATGGCTTACTGCATCCTCAACCTCCCCTGGCTCTGGTGATCCTCCCACCTCAGCCCCCTGAGTAGCTGGGATTACAGGCACACGCCACCATACCTGGCTAATTTTAGTAATTTTTGTATAGATGGGGATTTGCCATGTTGCCCAGGCTGGTCTTGAACTCCTGAGCTCAAGTGATCCCACCCACCTCGGCCTCTCACAGGGCTGGAATTACAGCATGACCCACTGCACCTGGCCTTAAATAAACTCTTAAATATAAATTAAATGGTAGAGTTTGGAAGGCTTTATTCTTTTTCTAGTTCCAGGAGTATACATTCTCCAGGAAGGATTGTATGACTTTTCGGTAGGCAGGGGAGCTTGTTGGCATCTTCTTAAAATTCAGGAAATTAACCAGAGCTTAGTCTGTTGGACAATGTATGAGGATAAAGCCAACAGAGTAAATGTAGCCAGATTCAAAACTTTTTCTTGGAAAATTATTTTAAGTCTACTCTAACACAAGGATAAAAAAGGTAACAGAAGTCCTATTTTTTCCAAACAAATAAATTTTTTCCAAATAAATGACATTTACAGAACATAAAATTAACCATTTTAAAGTGAACAACTCAGTAGTACTTGGTACATTTATTATAATGTGCAACTACTACAATCTAGTTCCAAAACATTTCCATCACTCCAAAGTAAAACCCCTTACCTACTAAGCCATTTCTCTCCATTTTCCTCTTCCCCAGTCCCTGGCAACTACCAATCTGTTTTTTCTCTCTACAGATTTATCTATTCTGAATATTTCATATAAAAGGAATCATACAATATGTGACCTTTTGAGTCTAGTGTCTTTCACTTAATATGTTTTAGAGGTTCATGCATGTTGTAGCATGTATCAGTACTTCATTCCTTTTTATGGACGAAAAATATTCCACTGTATGCATATTATCACAATTTGTTTATCCATTCATCCACTGATGGACATTTGGGCTGTTTCTACCTTCTGACCATTGTGAACAACACTGCTACAACATGTGTGTGCATGTACTTGCTCAACTTCGGTTTTCAGTTCTTTTGGGTATATATCTAGGTGTGAAACTCAGAATCACATGGTAATGTTAAATATTTTGAGGAACAGCCAAACTGTTTTCCACAGCACTGAATCATTTTCTATTTCCATTAGCAATATACAAGGGTTCTAATTTCTCTATATCCTTGTCAACACTTGTTATTACTTTTAATAGTCATCCTACTGAGGGTGAAGCAGTATCGCACTGTGGTTTTGATTTTGCATTTCCCTATTGACTAATGATATTTAGCATCTTTTCATGTGTTTGTTGATTATTCATATCTCTTCTCTGTAAAAATGTCCATTCAAGTCTTTTGCCCATTTTAAATTGGGTTATCTTTTACTGTTGAATTGTAAGATATAAACTCTGGATACTAGATCCTTATTCGATATATGGCTTGGATATACATATATACACTTTCTCCCACAGTCCTAAAGTTTTACACCAGTGGTTTTTAACCTTTTTCTAAAGCACAATTCTTTTTTTTCAAATATATCTTTATTTGTCCTGTATTTCTACATACAGAACTCCAATCAACCATATAAAAATGGAGCTTCTCCAATAGAAGTGGAAAAATCTGGAACCTTGACCACTTGGCATCTTACTATAGCAAATTACAGAACACTTTCACAAAGCAAATGAAACACAAACAAAACATGTTTTCCATAGCACTGAATCATTTTGTACACATTTTGATTTGTACATCAAAACTTTGGTCATGGCCAG
>NW_016806838.1:4421849-4430680 GCF_001698545.2 Rhinopithecus bieti
AAAAAAAAAAAAAAAAAAAAAAAAAAAAAAAAAAAAAATTTGGTCATTCTGATAAAATATATTTGACCTGTAGGGTATGGGTACAGGAAAAACTTCTTTTTTTTTTTTTTTAAAGACAGGGTCATGATCTTGGCTTAATGCAACCTCTGCCTCCCATGGCTCAAGTGGATCCCACTTCCGCACCCCCAACCCAAGTGGCCGGGACCACAGGCGCGTGCCACCACACCCAACTAAGTTTTGTATTTTTTGTAGGGATGGGGTTTTGCCATTTGCCCAAGCTGGTCTCAAACTCCTGGGTTAAAGTGATCCACCCGCTTTGGCTTCCCAAAGTGTTGGAATTATAGGTGTGAGCCACTCTGCCCGGCCGAGGAAGGACTATTAACGTCCACTTGCCCCAAATCTGTATCAGGCCTACTAACAAGGTAGAAGTACTTGGGTGTACCTATTCCCCTGCCATTTAGAAATAATAATTTCTGAAAGAAGGCTCTCGAACTACACAACAAATTGTCATAAAATGTAGCAGAAGAGGGACTGCCACAGGTTGGTTAATGGATACAAGAACAAAGCTAGACAGGAAGAAAGAGTTCTAATGTTTTATAGCACTATAGCATGACTATAATTAACAATTTACTGTATATTTTCTTTTTTTTTTTTTGAGACAGAGTCTCGCTCTGTGCCCAGGCTGGAGCGCAGTGGCCAGATCTCAGCTCACTGCAAGCTCCGCCTCCCGGGTTTACGCCATTCTCCTGCCTCAGCCTCCCAAGTAGCTGGGACTACAGACGCCCACCACCTCGCCCGGCCAGTTTTTTGTATTTTTTAGTAGAGACGGGGTTTCACCGTATTAGCCAGGATGGTCTCAATCTCCTGACCTCGTGATCCGCCTGTCTGGGCCTCCCAAAGTGCTGGGATTACAGGCTTGGGCCACCGCGCCCGGCCTGTATATTTTCAAATAGCCAGAAGAGCGGATGGTGCAAGTTTCCAATACCACATAATGTTAAATGTTTGAGGTGATGGATATGCTAATTACCCTGATTTGATCATTACACACTGTATATATGTATCAAAATATCACACTGTGACCCATAAATAACACACCGTATCCCATAAATATATACAATTATTGTCAATTAAAAATAATAAAACATAATCTATTGTAGCATACCATTGAAAGATTTTATCATTGTATAATTATAGTTATGTGAGTTATTAGAAATATATGGAAAGGTGTTGAAGTTGAAAAAAAGCAGCAGGGATTTAAGCATTTATTTTGTGGGAGTCTACTATTCCATTAGAAATCCATTTAAGAAAAATAATGCAGGATCAACAATTTGAAAAACATAGTGAGCAGTGGGAATTATTTGTACTGAGCTATCACCACCACACATGGTCCCATCGCATAACCAATGATAATGGAAACCAGGAGATGACGATTGGGATTGGCTATCATGTACAGTAACAGAAAAGAAAGCTATCTGGCCCCAAAAGTCTTCGTAATAATAAAGATATACAAAACTCAACTTAGTTAACTAGTCTACGCATATGGGAAAAACAATCCTCTCAATCGTAAATTAGTACTCAAATAAACTTCAAGTATGCTTAAAACAAAACCCCAACCAAATAAAAAATCAGAATTAAATGAAATTTCCAGAATTTCAACTGTGTACTATTAGCAACCATAGAGCATCCACAAAATGCAAAGAACTTTCAAAGTAAACTAGTCGCTATCAATAGTGGAAGTACTATTTGCTTATCCATTTCTCACATCATCTAATGACTATTTCTTAAAATATTTCAAATGGGTTAAAACAACTTTGTGAAAATGTTTTACCTCTTCTTCCTCAATTTCAGAGGTGTTAAGTTCATGTTTTTGACAGTAAGGACCCTCTTTCCAAGCTTCAGTATCACCACAGTCACAGAAACCTCCACCTCCTGATGTTGTCATCTTGGAAAAAAATTGTAAAGTATCTTGTCAATAAATATTTACTGAGGGCTATCAGATAATAAATAAGAATATCAAGTGCTAAGGAAATACCATTGCTTAAGTGTTTAATTTCTTTGGAGGCATAAAATTAGATAAAATGCCAAACCTCTTAATGTTTTAAAGTTTATTTTAAATAAGCTTATAAACTAATCGAAGTGATTTCAAAATAAAATAAGCTACTTTGTAATGTTAGCTACAGATATTTAAAAGAGGATATGTTTGCCTATATGACTTCCTTAATTAGGAAAATCATGAGGATCACAAGGGTTTTCCTGCTGGATTTTGGTTAAATTGGTATAATGCTGATATCTATGCTACAGGTTGTGATGCTATAAACACAATAGACTCGAGGGTTATACAGATTCCTATAGCTGTTGTCGCCTAGAGTCTAAGAGTGCTGCATTTGCTTTGGAGAAATTAACCAACAAAGACTATAGAAATAGTTAATTTTTTCTTCTCTAATACTCCCTAAATAGCCACTCTTTGAAAGGACAGGTAATAGGGGCTCAGGAAATACAAAAGTAGACTGCCTAACAATAAAAACTCTTCACCACCTGCAAGGTTCAGGAATTATTCACACTTCCTTAAGACAGGGCAATAATTTGAGAAATCTGGCATCACAGAATCAGAATTAATAATTGGTAGACTAGAAATTCTGCTTTTCTTAAGACAGTATGAGGAAGAGCTTACTAACAGGTATTAGATACAGCAAATTTTAGAATAAGCCCTATTATATTCTGCCCAAAGTAAGTATTTGTGTTATACATCACAATATAATTAATGTAACCCCATAAATGACAACTATTCCCAGGGAATGCAAAGATATATGCCAAGAAACGTGGGTAGGAGTCATTTGGAAAATGACACGTGCTTGTTCCAGTTACCAAACATAGGCAGAACAGCTTAAAGGAAACTGGGCCTCTTTTACTGATTTATGAGACTAATGAACAGACAAGAATGTAAATAGCCCAATTTTGTGGCTGGTTATTTATTTATTTTTATTTTTTATTTATGGATGGAGTCTTGCTCTGTTGCCTACACTGGAGTGCAGTGGCGCAATCTCAGCTCACTGCAACCTCCGCCTCCCAGGTTTAAGCGATTCTCCTGCCTCAGCCTCCCGAGTAGCTGGGATTACAGGCGTGCGCCACCATGCCTGGCTAATTTTTGTATTTTTTGTAGAGATGGGGTTTCACCATGTTGGCCAGGATGGTGTTGATCTCCTGACCTCGTGATCCGCCCGCCCTGGCCTCCCAAAGTGCTGAGATTATAGGCCTGAGCCACCGCGCCCGGCCCTGTAGCTGTTTTAGTTCATTATTATGAACTCTTGGGCAGAGTAAATAAAAACAAACAGAAGGAAAAGTTCTGACCCAGGACGGCTCCTGAATTAAGAATAATATTAAAATATTCCTTCTCTACCATTCTATTTTACGATTAGGGTGAAAAGTTCCATCTAACAGAAGTTCCCTACCCTTTGAATCTCCATGGTCTGTCTTCAATTTCCAATAGAGGAACCAGGACAGGATTTGGAATAATCTGTATTTATCTGTGTCCCTGACTTAAAAACAAACAAACATACCTGATTTTTGAAAAGTACTGACAACATTACAGCAGTGAAAAAATAATAAACTGGTGGGTCTTATGTGCTGGAGTTGGGTCTTCTCCTACATTGTAGTAGATACCTCTTTAATAAACATTAAAAAATAGCAATAAAAACTAGTTGAAAACCAATGCAGAAGAGCTGATATCTCTATTATCTTTTTTAAATCATATGCCCCAAGAAGTGTGGATTCATAATTTGTTTCTACACTGCCATCCTATGTCCAGTGGTATTTAAATAAACACACTGTTTAAACCCCTCCCCCCCATTTTAGTGTTAAATCTTTGCATTTTGAAAAGAAAGAAAAGATATTTATTATAAAATACAATACTGGGCATGGTTATTATGTGGACATTACTAACCCTATATCGATGATCTCTGTGAATACTTCCCAAAAAGCACTCCATGCACAAAACACAAGTTGGATCAACTGCACAGTCTCTGTAAAGTTAAAGAAAAAAAAAAAAATCAGAGTGTCAGAAAATAACTACATATTTCACAACAGAATTATTTCAAATTGGAATCCATCCTAAAAGAATGAAAATAGTGAAGTTTTTTGGTGTTTTAAAAAAGGAAGTATCATTCCCAAAGATCTGTCAGATCTTTTGATCAATGAGAGCAGTTTAAGGAACTGCTTCTCCGTAACGGATGTGTACATATTATTAGAACAGTAAATTTTAATGTAATGCTGTGTTTTCCCATAGATTTGTGGAAATCACATTACACATTAAAACACACAGATGTATATGAAATAGATTCAAAATATTTATGAATTCTTAAGATTCATATATTGGAATTTCAAATAACTTCTTCCAAACAGGTATTTGAGACCAACGGTCTTCAAAGCGATATGTATGCATCCCTAGAAAGGCAAAAATATCAACTGAAATGTAAGAAGACAACATTTGAACTTACATTTCTACTTAAATATTAACTAAAAAGGGAAATTAAACATTCTATGGGTTCACTGCACAGGATGATATAGGTCTCCTCACATGGCTCCTATTTCTGGTATTCGCACAACACATATGGCCCACGAGCTATCCTGACTGAAGAGTAAGGGTTTCAAAAGGTTGCTTGGAGTGCCCTGAGTTGTTTCATTTGCTTTCTTCATACCGCCAGTTAGATACATTTATAGATCATATCTTAAGAGAATCTAGACAATTCCATGAAATGAAATGGGGAGTATAAAATAAGAAATCTATGTCAGTTCCTGCCCCGGTTCCTGACACCAGGCTCCTAAAACTCTTGTAGATAAGGGTGCTAGCAGATGTGCTAAAATTTAGTCTTTAACCCTAGTTACAGACACAGAAATCCCCTGGGTGACACAAGAGTCTTTTGTTCTTTCTATTGAGCCAGGCTGGAGGGCAGTGGCACGCTCATGGCTCACCGCAGCCTCAACCTCTTGGGCTCAAGCAATCCTCCCACCTCAGCCTCCCTGGTAGCTGGGAGTACAGGTACATGCCACCATGCTGGGCTCATTTCTGTATCTTTTGTAGAGATGGGGTTTTACTATGTGCCCAGATTGGTCTCCAACTCCTGGGCTCAAGCAATCCTCCTTCCTCAACTTCCCAAAGTGCTGAGATTACAGGTATGAGCCACTGTGCCTGGCCAAATCTTTTGTTCTAAAAGGCTGGGAGCTTCAAGACATAGCTTTAGGATGGAAGCTGGTTGCCAAGGGAACCAAGCATATGATTAAAGGGTTGAAACTTTCAGCCCCACCTCCACCTCGGGGGGCTGGTGAACTGATCAGCAGTGGCCAATGTAATCAATCATGGTTATGTAATGAAGTCTCCACAAAAATCCAAACGGATTGGGTTGGAAGGGCTTCCAAATTTCTTTTTTGAGCGGAGTTTCACTGTCACCCAGGTTAGAGTGCAGTGATGTGATCTCAGCTCACTGCAGCCTCCGCTTCCCCTGTTCAAGTAATTATCCTGCTTCAGTCTCCCGAGTAGCTGGGACTACAGATGTGTGCCACCATGTCCAGGTAATTTTTGTGTTTTTAGTATAGATGAGGTTTTGCCATGTTGGCCAGGCTGGTCTCGAACTCCTGGCCTCAAGTTCGTACCTGCCTGCCTCGGCCTCCCAAAGTGCTGGCATTACAGGTATGAGCCACCGTGCCTGGCCTAATTCTCTTTTCTATTCCACTCATCCATGTCTATCCTTATGCCAGTACTATACAGATTAATTTGTAATTATTCTGTCTGTATTTGAAAGAATACACATTCTCTTGGGGCAGAGTTCTCTAGATATTTGATAGCAAGTTTATTAATTTTATTGTTCAAATCTTAGATCACTCTGCTTTTTAATCTTTATCACTTCCTGTGAGGAAGGTGTTAAAAGTCTTTAACTAGAATTGTTGATTTTTCCATTTCTCCCTGCAGTCCTACTAGTTGTCCTACTAGTTATCACTTGATATATACCAAAGCTGTATACAGTCTACAGTTAGGTGCATAAATGTTCATTATGGATATTTTTTCTTTACCTACTGTTCTCTTTACCAGCATACAATGTCTATTTGTGTCTTTTATATGAAAACTGCTACTTTAATTTTCTTTTGTATCATATTATTTGCCTGGTATTTTTTTTCTTAACTGTTTCTCTTCTTACTTTCAATGACTTTCTATTTTAGTTTGCCTCTTACAGACAACATTTGTGGATGTTTAAATATCAATCTGAGAGTCACTGTCTTTTTGCTTTCATATAAAGAAAAGCTAGAGCCTTGTCCTCATTTAGCCATCATTTAACAGAAAAGATCACTGTGTACAGTTACAGTATTGTTGACTACTGTATTAAAAGTATGTAGGGCCAAAGCCAGTGCATCTAGAGCACTCAAGGATCCCCGAGATCTTAGTGATTTGTCTAAAGTCATCATCTCCAAGCTTTTACAATCATATACCCTTTTATTAAAATGTTTTGAGTATGCAGTATCTACCTCTATGTAAATATATTCATATTATACATATATTATTTTATATAATATTAATACATGTACTAATTACTCAATTATACTACTGTGTAACTGGAGTCTTAGGAACGGAACAAAGGCAGAAAAAATATTTGAAGAAATAATAACCTAAACTTACCAATTTGGTGGAAGACATCAGCTAAAAACAAACCTCAAGAGAACAAATACAAAAAAGATATTTAGGCCTATCATAGTCAAACTGCTAATATTAAAAAATAACAAGAAAATCTTCAAGGCAGCTAGAAAAAACCAACACATTTCACACAAGGTAACAAAGATATGCGAGTAACAGCTAACATCAACAAAACAACGGGGTTCAGAACACATTGGATCAAGATCTTTAAAATGTTGAAAAGGAAACAAACCAGAAAACAGTCTATCTAAATATTCAGGAAAAATATCCTTCAAAAATGAGTACAAACAATCTGAACAGGCCTATATCTAATAAAGAAACTGAGTCAATAACTGATAACCTTCACAACCAAAAGCACTGGGCTCACATGGGTTCACTGGTGAATTATATCAAATGGTTAAGGAAGAAATTACATTAATTCTACGCAATCTCTTCTAGAAGACAGAAGCAGAGGGAATACTTCCTAACTCATTCTATTAGGCCAGTATCGCTCTAATGTCAAAATCAGACACAGACAATTCAAGAAAAATACAGACCAATCTGCTTCATGAAAATAAAGTATTAGCAAATTGAATCCAACAACGTATAAAAAGAATTCTACACTACGACCAAGTAGAATTTATCCCATGTATGCTAGGCTGGCTCAACATCTGAAAATCATGTAAATCTATCACATTAACAGGCTAAAGAAGAAGAATTACACACAGAAAAGCATTTGATAGTCGGTACAGTGGCTCACACCTGTAATCCCAGCACTTTGGGAGGCTGAGGTGAGAGGATCGCTTGAAACCAGGAGTTAGACCAGTTGGGGCAACAAAGTAAGACTCCATCTCTGCAAAAATTGTTTATAAAAATTAGCTGGGTGTGGTGGTGCACCTGTAGTCCCAGCTATGAGGCTGGAGGATCCCAAGTCCAGGCGTTTAAGGCTGCAGTGAGCTATGATCTCACTACTGCACTCCAGCCTGGGCAACTCTAACTCTGTCTTTGGAAGAAAAAAAAGGATTTGACAAAATGCAATGCCCATTCATAATAAAAACTCTCGGCAGAAGAGGAATATTGAGGAATATTTCTCAACTTGATAAGAAACATCTTGGCCGGGCGCGGTGGCTCAAGCCTGTAATCCCAGCACTTTGGGAGGCCGAGACGGGTGGATCACGAGGTCAGGAGATCGAGACCATCCTGGCTAACACGGTGAAACCCTGTCTCTACTAAAAAATACAAACAACTAGCCAGGCGAGGTGGCGGGCGCCTGTAGTCCCAGCTACTCGGGAGGTTGAGGCAGGAGAATGGTGTAAACAGAGTCTTGCACTGTCTCAGAAAAAAAAAGAAACATCTACAAAAAACCTACAGCTAACATCACTTAATGGCGAGAAATTTATGCTTGTTTATGCTTGTGAGGTGACTTGCGTAGGGCCCGTAGACAGCCTCAGTATAGGGCCAGTTACCAGAAAGACCATGACCAAGAGGGCTGGAGCTTTCAGACTCACCCACCAAAATGTGGGAAGAGGGGAGGGGTGGGGCTGGAGATTAAGCTCTTTATTACAAAAACTCTTTTTTGTTGTTGTTGTTTTGTTTCTTGGGATAAGGTCTAGCTCTGCCACGCAGGCTGGAGTGCAGTGTGGCCTGATCACAGCTCACTGCAACCTTAAACTCCTGGGTTTGAGCAATCCTCCCCCTTCAGCCTCCCGAGTAGCTGGAACTACAGGCTCAAGCCACTAGACCTGGCTATTTTTCCTTTGTAGAGACAGCATCTTGGTATATTGGACAGGCAGTCTTAAACTTCTAGCTTCAAGTGATTCTCCTACCTCAGTCTTCCAAAGTGCTGGGATTACAGGCATGAGCCACCATGCCTGGCCCCTATAAAAATTCAACAAGGTTTAATAAACTTCCAAGTTGCTGGAACTTCACCCTGGGACTGAGGTGCTAGGAGGGTGATATGCCCAGAGAGGGCATGGAAGCTCCTCACCCTTTCTCCCACACCTTGCTCTATTAAATCTCTTCCACCTGGCTGTTCTTCTGTATCCTTTATAATATCTGTAAGCTGGCCGGGCGCGGTGGCTCAAGCCTGTAATCCCAGCACTTTGGGAGGCCGAGACGGGCGGATCACGAGGTCAGGAGATCGAGACCATCCTGGCTAACACGGTGAAACCCC
>NW_016806838.1:4431909-4443829 GCF_001698545.2 Rhinopithecus bieti
AAAAAAAAAAAAAAAAAAAAAAAAAGAGACAAACAGAAAACAAATAGCAATGGTAGACCTAAATCAACAAATACATTAATAATTATAAGCCTATCAATTACATCAAACAACTGCAAAATATACCTTCTTTTCAAATGCACATGGAATAAGACTGACCATGTTGCCAAACCATAAAACAAGTTTCAAGTTTTGTTTGTTGAGACAAGGTCTGGCTGTGTTACCCAGGCTAGAGTACAATGAATGGTACAATCTCAGTTCACTGCAACATCTGCCTCCTGGGCTCAACTCAACCTCCCACATAGCTGGGACTACAGTTGTGCTCCACCATGCCCAGCTAATTTCTGTATTTTTTTGGTAGAGACGGGGTTTCGACATGTTGCCCAGGCTGGTCTTGAACTCCTGGGCTCAAGCTACCCACACAATTTAGCCCTCCAAAGTGCCAGGATTACAAGCATGAGCCACCTTGCTGGGCCCATGAAACAAGTTTCAATAAATTTCAAAACTGAAACCTTACAGAATGTGTAACTTTGTTAGCAATAAGCTACAGTATGTTATCTAAGAAAGTCTCAAATACATGGAAGTTAAGCAATGCACTTCTAAATAACCCATGGGTCAATAAATATAAGAACATAATCCATACTAAGTAGAAGGAAGAATAATAAGAGTAGAAATCAATAAAACAAAATAGATAAAAGACAAAAATAACAAAGCTTGAAACTGATTGTTTGAAAATATTAATTAAATTGATTAAAAAGACAAAATACAAATTACTATTATCAGGAATGAAAGAGACATCATTATAGATAGCACAGACATCAAAAGCAAAAGGAAATATGCACAATTTTACGTCAATTTGACATTATATGAAATATAGTCCTTGAAAAATATATAGTACCAAACTGACAGAAGACGAAATAAAATTATTAAATGCCCTAATAAATATCAAATAAATTGACTTGTTACCAAATACTCCCTTGCAAAAGAACCCTAGGCCTTGATGATTTATTTTACTGGCACATTCTATCAAACATTTAAGAAAGTCATACCAATTTTACATAAATACTTCCAGAAATAAGGAAGAAGAAATATATCCCAATTTGTTTTACAAGGCCAGTATAACCCTGACAACCAAGACCAGACAAACACATTACAAGAGAATACTAGATTGGTACATTCTATGGAACACAGAGACAAAAATCCTTCACACAACATTAATGAGTTGAATCCAGCAATACACAAAAGTTATAACTGATGATAATAGAGCTGGATTCATCTAGTAATTTAAAAATGTGAAAAATCAAACAATGCAATCAACCAAACTAATGGAATAAAAAAGAAAAACTAAGATCATCTCAATAGATGCAGTAAAGGTACCTGACAACATGCAATAGTCATTTACGATATATTTTTTTTTAAAAAAAACCTAAGTAAACTAAGAATAGAAGGGAACTTCCTCAATGAGATAAAAGTTATATGAGAAAATTATACTTAACATCATTCTTCATAGTGAAAGACTGAATTTCTCCCTAAGATTGGGAACAAGGAAAGAATATCCACTTTTACCAGAGCAATGAAGCACAAGAAAGAAAGGCAAAAGGATCGCAAAAGAAAAAGTAAAACTGTCTCCATTCATAGAAAACATATACAGAAAAATCCTAAGAAACAAAAAAACAAAACAAAACACCAGAACTAGTAAGTGAATTTAACAAGGTCATAGGGTAAAAGTTAATATCATAAACCAGTTGTATTTCTTTATAACGGCAGAAAATAAATGGATGCTAAAATTCAGGAAAAATATCATAAATTACTTAGGAATAAATGTAACAAAAGGCATGTACAACTTCTATATACAAACTATAAGACTTTGCTAAAAGGGATTAAAGAAGACCTTAATAAATGGAGAGAGATAAAATGTTTATGGATTTGGCAAACTCAGTATTGTTAAAATGCCAATTTACTCCAAACTAATCTATAGATTCAGTGCAATCCTAATCTTAATCTCGGCAGTCTTTCTTAAAAATAGAAAGTGACAGACTAATTTTAAAATTTATAAAATGCAAAGGACATGAAATAGACAAAACAAACTCTAAACGAACAAAAATGGAAGACTTACACTAATCGGTTCAAGACTTATTATAAAGCTGCAATAATCAAAGTAATGTCTTTGACATTAGATATATCAATGGATGAATTAGATTACTGTTCAGAAATAGACCCACACTTTATGGTTAAGTGATTTTTTATAAGATATCAAAGCAATTCAACCAGGCACGGGTGGCTCATGCCTGTAATCTCAGCACTTTGGGAGGCCAAGGCAGGCAGATCACCTGAGGTCGGGAGTTCAAGAACAGCCTGACTAACATGGAGAAACCCCGTCTCCACTAAAAATACAAAATTAGCCAGGCATGGTGGCGCACACCCATAACCCAGCTACTCGGGAGGCTGAGGCAGAAGAACTGCTTGAACTCCAGCCTGGGCAACAAGAGCGAAATCAGAAAAAACAAAACAAAAAACAAACAAACAAAAGGCAATTCAATGGGGAGAGGAAGAAATGATGCTGGAACAACTAAATATCCGTATGTAGAGAAATGAAACTTAACCTCTACCTCAAGCCATATAAAAAATTGACTTTAAGACAGATCATAGGCCCAGACAAAGTCTAAAATCACAAAGTTTACATGAAAAAATTAGAGAGAGGCCGGGCGCAGTGGTTCATGCCTGCAAATCCCAGCACTTTGGGAGGTGAAGGTGGGCAGATCATTTGAGGTCAGGAGTTCAAGACCAGCCTGACCAACATGGTGAAAATCTGTCTCTACTAAAAACACAAAAAAATTAGCTGGGCGTGGTGGCACATGCCTGTAGTCCCAGCTACTCAGGAGACTGAGGCAGGAGAATGACTTGAACCTGGTAGGTGGAGGTTGCAGTGAGCCGAGATTGTGCCACTGCACTCCAGCCTAGGTGATAGAGCAAGAATCGCCTCAGAGAAAAAAAAGAAAAGAAAAAAAAAAGGCTGGGCACTGTGGCTCACGCCTATAATCCCAGCACTTTGGAAGGCCTAGGCGGGTGGATCACCTGAGGTTGGGAATTCAAGACCAGCCTGACCAACATGGGGAAACCCCACCTCTACAAAAAATAGGAAATTAGTTAAGGCATGGTGGCACATGCCTGTAATCCCAGCTACTTGGGAGGCTGAGGGAGGAGAATCACTTGAACCTGGGAGGCAGAGGTTGGAGTGAGCCGAGATTGCACCATTGCACTCCAGCCTGGGCAACAGGAGCAAAACTCTGTCTTTAAAAAAAAAAAAAAAAAAAAAAAAAAAAAAAAAAAAAAATCACGGAGACTATTTTTGCCATTTGAGAGAAGACAGAGATTTATTGGACACAGGAACAATAATCATGGAAAACAAAGTGGCAAACTGAACATCAAAATTAAAAACTTCTGTCATCAAAAGCCACCATATAGACAAGCCACAGACTAGGAAAAATAGTCACAAAATGAGTCTGACGAAGGACTTGTATTCAGAATACATAAAGAACTCCAAAAGTGAATAAAGATAATGAAAAGATAAACAACCTAAAAATGGACAAAAGACCTTAACAATAACTTCACAAGAGAAGCTGGATGAATGGGCAATAAGCACATCGAAAATTGTCCTTAAGGAAAATTCGGGTATCATTATAGATACCGAAGGAGCACTGAACTTTTTTTTTTAATTTTAAAAAGAAAAAAAGAACTATAATGAGATAACATTAAATAGAATGGCAAATTAAACAGTCTATATAGGCCGGGCGCGGTGGCTCAAGCCTGTAATCCCAGCACTTTGGGAGGCCGAGACGGGTGGATCACGAGGTCAGGAGATGGAGACCATCCTGGCTAACACGGTGAAACCCCGTCTCTATTAAAAAATACAAAAAACTAGCCGGGCGAGGTGGCGGGCGCCTGTAGTCCCAGATACTCGGGAGGCTGAGGCAGGAGAATGGCATAAACCCGGGAGGCGGAGCTTGTAGTGAGCTGAGATCCGGCCACTGCACTCCAGCCTGGGCCACACAGCGAAAAAAAAAAAAAAACCCAAAAAAACAGTCTATGTAGTATATGCTGGCAGATAATTAGAATAGTACGATGCTTTAAACTTAAATTTAAATGAGGTTATTATTTTAAGGACTTTGTATGTTTTCTGTAAGGAATAATACAATAATTGCAATTAAGAAATATTTCATACTGTATTAAACACATTCTTCCTGTTTTGTTAAAAAAAAAAAAAAAAAGCCTGACAACATCACCTATTGGTAAGGATATGAAACAACAGGAACTTTTGTACATTACTAAAGGAGAAGATAAAATCATTTTGGAAAAAAGGTTTAGCAGTTTTTATTAAGTTCAACATATACCTGCCCTTTTACCCAGAAATTCCACTCTTAGGAATTTATCCAAGAAAATTAAAACATATGTCCATAAAACACTTGAATAAAACAGTAATATCCTGAAACCAAGGTATTAAGAGTATTCATCACATTATTACAGTCTAGAAGGCCTATCTTATGGTGTCTTAATATAAATAACATTTTTTACATTCCTAAAACGTATCATTAAAAGTTGCAGATTTTTAACTGTGCAAGATTTATGTTATTTGGTATATAAAACACATTAAAATGTGGTTAAGTACAGAATAACAATGCCTACTATTTTAATGTGTTGCATATTTAAAAAAGAGAAGGTCATAGAAGTTTTATTCATAATAGCCAAAACTTAGAAAAAACTCGAATGTTCATCAACAGAACAACAGATTGTGGGCAACTGCGGCACATTTATACAATGAAATACACTCAGCAATAAAATGGAACCTACTTCTAATAATCATTACATCATGGATAAATCTGACAGACATTATGCTAAGAAGAAGTCAGGCACAAAAGGACTACAATTTCATTTTTATAAGATCTAGAACCAGGCTGGGCGCAGTAGCTCATAGCTGTAATCACAACACTTTGGGAAGCTTAGGGGAGAGCCTCACTTGACCCCAGGAGTTCAAGATCAGCCTGGGTAGCAAAGTGAGACCTTGTCTCTACAAAAATTTAGCCAGGTTGGCTGGGCGCAGTGGCTCATGCCTGTAATCTCAACACTTTGGGAGGCCGAGGTGGTCAGATCATTTGGCGCCTGGAGTTTGAGACTAGCTTGGCCAACGTGGCAAAACTCGGTCTCTACTAAAAATACAAAAATTAGCTGGGCATGGTGGTGCATGACTGTAATCCCAGCTACTCAGAAGGTTGAAGTGGGAGAATTGCTTGAACCCAGGAGGCGGAGGTTGCAGTGAGCTGAGATCATGCCACTGCACCCCAGCCTGGGCGACAGAGCAAGACTCCGTCTCAAAATAAAAAAGAAAATTTGCCAGCACAGTGACAGACACATGTGATCCCAGTTACTTGGGAGGCTGGGGCAGGAGGATAGGTTGAATCTGGGAAGTTGAGGCTGCAGTGAGCCGTGATAATGCCATTGCACTCCAGCCTGGGCAACAGAGCAAAACCCTGTCAAAAAATAAAAATAAAAAAAGAAATAAAAAAAAAATCTAGACCCACCCAAAGTAATCTAAGGTGAAAATATCAACATAGTGGTTACCTAGGGGGCTGGAGCCAATAACAGGGAAATTTCTAGTGAGACAGGAAAGTTCTCTATCTTGACAATATATAAATTATATAAGGTTAACTACTGTCAAAAATGTACAATTAAGGCCGGGTGCAGTGGCTCACGCCTGTAATCCCAGCACTTTGGGAGGCTGAGGCGGGCAGATCATGAGGTCAGGAGATCGAGACCATCCTGGCCAACATGGTGAAACTCTGTCTCTACTACAAACACAAAACAAATTAGCCGGGCGTGGTGGCATGCACCTGTAGTCCAAGCTACTCAGGAGGCTGAGGCAGGAGAATCGCTTGAACCCAGCAGGCGGAGGCAGCCGTGAGCCAAGATTGCGCCCCCGCACTCCAGCCTGGGCAACAGCATGAGACTCTGTCTCAAAAAAAACAAAACAAAACAAAGTACAATTAAGATTTGTCTTTTGACATATGTAAATTTTTCCTTAAGAAAAAACACTCAAAACTCACACAGGCACCAAGAGATAAAATTTTAGTAATATAAATTTGAGTTTCCTACCTGAATGGATTACCCCAAAGCCTTCATGGTTCTATTATTTCTCACCATCTAGGCAAACGCAGCTAGCTATATGCCAAGCTGATGATATCCCCATGTACTTCTACATTTCATTCTGCACCAAACTGAATAATCACAAATCTCCAAAATAAGAACATAAGGCTAATTTTAGACAACTACAGAAATCTAAATTATCTAGAATATATTTACTGCTCACCACCTGTCATTTTCCCAGGTCAGAGACAGCAGTGTAGACAAGGGAAATTCCATTATACTGAAGGCCCCATGATAACATGCAGAATTAAAATTCTACCTCTGGGTATTTACTGAAAAATGTACAAAGAGATGTACACAAACATGTGCAGAGTATTCCTTGTAGCATTGTCTGCTACAGAAAAAAACACCTAGAAATCTCCATTTCTAATTTCACTATTAGGTCAATCAAATAAACTATGGCCTGTCCTAACTATGAAAACACAGCAGTTATAAAGAATGAGGTAGACTTATATATATTGACATGAACAGATCTCCAAAACAAACTGTGAAGTGAAAAAATGTAAGCCACAATTATAATATACATAGTGTAATTTCATTCATATGTGTATAATATACATAGTATAATTTCAGCATGTACCACACATGCTGGCCAGGTACAGTGGTTCACACCTATAATCCCAGCACTTTGGGAGGTCAAGATGGGAGAATCTCTTGAGTCCAGGAGTTTGAGGCCAGCCTGGGCAATATAGGGAAACTCTGTCTCTACAAAAATACAAAAGTTAGCCAAGCATGGTGGCACATGCCTGTAGTTCTAGCTACTTGGAAGGAACATTTGGGTCCAGGAGTTGGAGGCTGTAGTGAGTCATGATCACACCACTGTACTCCAGACTGGGTGACAGAGTGGGACTGTCTCAAAAAAAGAAATAACCAACGGTTTTAAAACTAACACAACACTGATTCCAATCTCTGGACTATTTACGTTACAAAGAAATAGCTTGATATAGTTTGGATATGTGTCCCCTCTAAATCTCACGTTGAATTGTAATCCCCAGTGTTGGAGGTGGGGCCTGGTCGGAGGTGACTGAATCATGGGAGGGATTTCTCATGAACAGTTTAGCACCGTCCTCTTGGTGCTGTTCTCCCAAGAGTGAGTTTTCATGAGATCTGGTTGTTTAAAAGTGTGGCATCTCCTCCTCATCTCTTGTTCCTGCTCTCACTATGTGATGTGCCTGCTTCCCTTTCCCCTTCAGCAATGACTGTAAGCTTCCTGAGGTCCTCACCTGAAGCCGAGCAAATGTTTATGCCACGCTTGTACAGTTCTGCAGAACTGTGAGCCAATTAAACCTCTTTTCTTTATAAATTATCCAGCCTCAGGTATTTCTTTATAGCAATGCAAGAACAGTCGAACACTCAGTTTTAAAATAGAATCCTGCAAGAGATCAAGACTTCAAGTTTTTGTGTGTGTGTGGTTTTTGTTTTTTGCTTTCTTTTTTTTTGTGAGATGGAGTTTTGCTCGTTGCCCAGGCTGGAGTGCAATGGCACGATCTCGGCTCACTGCAACTTCCGCTTCCTGGGTTCAAGCAATTCCCCTGCCTCAGCCTCCTGAGTAGCTAGGACTATAGGCATGAGTTACCATGCCCAGCTAATTTTTGTATTTTTAGTACAGAAAAGACTTCAAGTTTTCTAAAAAGCAAGAAACTGAAAGAACAACCCCTCTTCACGGAAATACGTAGGTCTTCCATATGAGAGCTTTATTATTTCCAGACAGAAAAGGAACTGGAACTATCTGCGCCCCTCTGCCTGAGATATACTCATGGCTCAGTAATTTATATGAAGGAGAGCATTCAATTAAAAAAACCTCACACATATCTATAGTTACCTATGTGCTTTCATACACATTACTTCATTTTATCCTAATGACTCAGGGAGGAAAAATAACCCTAAAGAACGTAAAAAAAATCACTGCTAAAGACACTTCTAATGCTCATCCACATCTCAGTTTCATCTATCCCTGTGACTTAGGAGAATTACACTTTCCCAACCAGTTCTGTAGCTGGACAGAGGCATTAGGACTAGTTTTGCCTAATGAGATTTGGGTAAGGTCGTAATTTCTGAGACAAAGCATTTATTTGCTGAGCATGATCCGCCAGTTCTATTCTGCTCTTGCTGTGGTGAACCTTGAAAGCATTACACTAAGCTTGTGGAAACATAAGATGGTGTGAAAAAACTACTTGGAGCAGAACCCCCTACTTACCACCCCACTCATCTGAATTGGTCACACAGTCTGAGTAACAAATATATCTTGGTACTTAAAGTCTTTGTGATTGTAGCGTTATCATTTTTAGCATAATCTCAACCGTCATGACCAACAGAATCAGAGCTAAAACATCCCAACAGAAAGAAATGATAAATGTTCAAGGTGATGGATATCCTAGTTACCTTGATTTGATCATTACACCTTATATGCATGTATCAAAATATTACATATACCCCATAAATACATACAATTATTATATGCCAATACAAACCAGCATTAAAGCAAAAAAAAAAAAGCCTAAGCAAAATTATTTAATCGTTAATAAAGCATCATAAAATACTACCTAGAAACAAAAATACTCCTGATGGTAGCATAAGCCACCCCGCCCCAATGCTGATTTCTGGTTATCTGTAACATTCATGCAATAGGTTTTTAAATGTTAAAAAAGAATGTTCTCAATTTAACTACACTAAAAAAAACAGGGGACAAAATCTCACTTCTCCGTATCTTAAAAGAAGTATTAAGCTAAAAACCTAACTCATGAAAGTATGATTTCATATTCTACTCATGTTTTATTTTCTTAATGGTTATAAAAAATATCAAAATATACAATTATAAAATCAACACCAAGATTTTTGCCCACTAAGATTTTTTATACTCTAAAACCATTTCTATTTAATAATGAATAACAAGAGATAAGTTTGACCACTCTTTTCCTAATAGAGTACATAAGTACATAAAAAGTAGCTTACTGCCTACGAACACCCAGATGGCTTTTTTCTGACATCATGGAGACTTCAGAAAAATAATTTGTGACCAATACAATTTTAGAAACTATGAACAAATAACTCCCATGGCAAAACTAATCTATGCCCTTCACAAATCATTTTCCCAAGTACTATATATAAAAGATCCTTTAATAACATTTTTTTTCTCATTAAAGAAATCTTCCACATTATGGATATCAGTCACCTTTATCCTGAAGGGTCTAGTTTAGAAACCTTCCCAGAATTCCAATAACCATATTTCATCTTTCCAAATAACAGACTCCGTGTCATTTTACCAGGGCGCTGGGTTTCATGGAAATACCTACTTTTAAAATGAGATATTCATCCCCAGCACCCAGCATGGCCATTTACTGTGAGTTTACTGTGTGCCAAGTATTGTGTAAAGTACTACACACAAAGGATCTCACTTACCTTCTCAACAACAATGTAATGAAGAACCTGGCTGGTCTTTGATCTGGTTCCTGGGAGGTAATCTCTAAATCCCTGGTATTACTCATGTGATCAGAGTGTCTCTGTTATTTGTGGGACTCCCTACAAATAATAAAAACTATACATCCTAGAACAAGACTTACTTTGGATCTGCCCTATCAAAACAGGAGGGAGGCCAGGCGCGGTGGCTCATGCCTTTAATCCCAGCACTTTGAGAGGCTGCAGCAGGTGGATCACTTGAGGTCAGGAATTCGAGACCAGCCTGGCCAAAGTGGTGAAACCCCATCCCTACTAAAAATAGACAGATTAGCCAGTGTGCGCCTGTAGTCCCACTTACTCAGGAGGCTAAGGCAGGAGAATTGCTTGAACCTGGGAGGCAGAGGTTTCAGTAACCCAAGATTATGCCACTACAACCCAGCCTGGGCTATGGGGTGAGACTCCATCTCAAAAAAAAAAAAAAAAAAAAGAGGACGGAAAGGCCACTGTGGCCCAGTACTGAACACAAAATCCAAATGGGGTAAAGGGAGACAATTGTGTAGAGAATTGGGCAGCAGCAGAATGGCTGTATACAGGAGAATAATTAAATAAGCAAATACTTTAAGGAAAATGAGAATCAGGTTTTCTCTTGTCAGAGAAGGAAATTAAAAATATGCAAAGGAAGAAAACTAGAAAAAACCTTAGATGAAAACTGGAGAGATCACCACAGATGTATGGTTTTCAGTATCTATTTCAATACACTTATACAGATAGGTATAAAATACAGCTCCATTGAGACAGCCTGAGAGTTATGACACCAACAGCGACAAGCACACATACCATCTTATTTGTCAACACCATTTTCCACTAAAAAGAAATAGGATCCTTGGCAAAATGGTTGATTTCAGCGTTGGGGCAGGGGAAAACTCAAGATGTGCCTGGGACATCTTGTTGTACCAGGAAGAAAAGGAAAAACAGAAGGGAAAAGGGAAGGGGAAGAAAGGAAAAGGAAAGGAAAAGAAAAAGAGCTCGAAGGATGATAGAGACATGAAAAAGAACAAAGATAGCTCGAAGGGGCTCCTACTGGCCAAATCTAGGACAATTTGAGCATAATAATGAGACCCCACAAATACTGATACAAATAAATAAATTGAAAGTTTGATAATGAAGAGGATACTTAATAGCCTCAAAGTACTTCCCAATAACATACTTATTGATCACATAGGGGAAAAGAGTAGCATTACAGTAGAGAAGTCTTGCAGACATCCCTTTAATCAAGTGATCAATATCACCAGTTATAGAACTAATCAAAATCATATATACCACCTGACAGGGTTAAAACACAGGCATCTGTGGTACTCTTGTCACAGATGCAACTTGAATCTAATTATGAAAACCAGACAAACCCAAACTAAGGGGACATTGACAAAATAACTGGTCTGTAATCTTCAAAAGTGTCAAGATCATGAAAGTCACAGATAAACTGAGGAAACATTCCAGACTGAAGATTAAAAGATATAATTTGGAACTAGATCCTACGAATACAAAGAACATTACTGAACAATGGGGTCTCAATTTCTTATCTGTAAATCATGAGGTTCAACTAGGTCTACTGCTGCAAACATCAACAGAATATTCAAAGTGGTTTCTGTAATAGCAAACAAAAAACTAGGTCTAATAGTTTTTCAATATATATACTGTTCTCTATTGATATTCTAAATACGCTGATAAAGAAAAACTACCATAGATACCCTGAGGCCTTCACCAAAATTAGCTTATTAAATTTAAATTTTACAGGAAAAAGTTAAATAATGTCTCCATCAACAACATGTCTACACAAAAGAATATTATCTAGCTATATAAGCTGATATGGAAAGACGTTAAGCTATTGTTAAATACAGAAGAGAAAATTGAGCTCAGTATATGTAACATATTCCCATCTGTATTTATGTGTGTATGTATGCAGGTTCAAAATTGCTATGTATCTTGGCCTATATACACACAGAAAATTTCTGAAAGAGGCCAGGTGCAGTGGCTCATGCCTATAATCCAGCACTTCGGGAGGACAAGGGAGGTGGATCATCTGAGGTCAGGAGTTAGAGACCAGCCTGGCCAGCATGGTGAAACCCCGTCTCTACTAAAAATACAAAAATTAGCTGGGCGTGATGGTGGGCGCCTGTAATCCCAGCTAGTCGGGAGGCTGAGGCAGGAGGATCACTTGAACCTGGCAGGTGGAGGTTGCAGTGAGCCAAGATCGCACCATTGCACTCCAGCCTGGGCGACCTGGTGAGACTCCATCTCAAAAAAAAAAAAAAAAAAAGAAAAATTTCTG
>NW_016806838.1:4444096-4461153 GCF_001698545.2 Rhinopithecus bieti
AAAAAAAAAAAAAAAAAAAAGTAAAATTTCTGAAAGGATATATGGGAAAATGTTAACAATTATTAATTCTGGATAATAGGATAGTCAAAAAGAGGACAAGGCACTTTATTCTCCATCTTCTACCCTTGTATACTCAATTTTCATCAAGAAATTTAAAAAAGAATAGTCTTCCTAATAGCAGTAAGTATGTATAGCACCCAGATCTTGGTTTCTAACTACCATTCCCAAATGAAAGAAAAATCCTTAAAGAAATGGCTGATTCGGCCAGGCGCGGTGGCTCAAGCCTGTAATCCCAGCACTTTGGGAGGCCGAGACGGGCGGATCACGAGGTCAGGAGTTTGAGACCATCCTGGCTAACACGGTGAAACCCCGTCTCTACTAAAAAATACAAAAAAAAAAACTAGCCGGGCGAGGTGGCGGGTGCCTGTAGTCCCAGCTACTCGGGAGGCTGAGGCAGGAGAATGGCGGGAACCCAGGAGGCGGAGCTTGCAGTGAGCTGAGATCCGGCCACTGTACTCCAGCCTGGGCGGCAGAGCGAGACTCCGTCTCAAAAAAAAAAAAAAAAGAAATGGCTGATTCTACATATGGGTCAGAGCAAGTACAAAGTGAGCTGTGAGCATCTTGTTGTGCCAGAAAGGAAAGAAGCACCCACAAACTAATGAAGGCATGTGAAAAAGACAAAGAAGCTAGAGTGACAGGGCTCTCACTAGCCAAACCTAGGGCAATTTGAACATCAGAATTACTGTAACTAAAAATATCAAGAAAAGCAAGAAAGTGATTATTGCAAGAGTTACGATGTCAGTTAATTACGGGGCAAGGAAGAAAGCACACAGTAGGCTTCTAGAATGATGGTGACAATATTTTTTGATCAAGAATAATTACAAGAATATTCGTTTTAATTATGTATTAAACAGCATGTATTTGTAATACGGATTTTTAAGCAGATACGGTATTTCATAATTTTAAACAAAATTTTAAGGTTTCAGGGGAAAAAAGAGAGGTCAAATAAAACAAGAGCCTCCTAGATAGAAAATTAAAATATTTTACCTGCAAGAGTATGTAGGCTCTCCTACTTTAAAAACACGACCACAAAGATGAGAAGGTTTGTTTGCTTGCTCAAGTTTTGGAAATCCAAATGCAGGATCTTCACCACAAAGGTACCATTCCATTGGTCCCAACAAAACATGCTGTGCCAGCATGTCTTCCTTCTGTGGAAAAGGGTTGGGACCCCTGCAGTAGATTTTGGGTACATAGTGGGCTAAATGCTGGTACACTTCTCTAGTGAGGTCAGTTGCTTGGAGCCATTTCTTTAAAAGAAGAAAAAAGAAGAAATGGTTTGAAACACCAACACACTAATTTGAACAAATTCACCCTACTTTCTTTTAGGTACAAAAATAACGGCAAAAGCATGTTAAAATATTTTGTTTACAACACTCACCACCGTATGTTAGAAATTTAGCCTATTAAAATGCCAAGTATTTTTAAATCCTACTTTTAAGTGTAAGCAAAATTAAAATGAAACAAGCCCCCCTCCTTCCCTGCAAAATGACTCTTGAAGCAACCTTCTCTAGGCAGTACCAGAAAATAATTACAAGAAATCATTATATAAGACATGAACCATTGAGCTCATCTGCCATCCTTCCTAATGCTTTGCTCAAATGTCATTCTCACTGTGATACGAATTCTGCCAGTTTGTCCATAGGAAGAGTGTACAGTGAACATGAACAGCCAATATGTATCGTGAACATGAATAGCCAATACACTACATTTCTTAATGATTGATAAATGAGTTTATATACCAGTCTCTTATGAATAAGTCAGTCCACAAGAGACTGTTGTACCAACTATGCTTTCTTTCTCTGATCAACCTCTCTCTATAAGGCCTTTTCCATTTGCTCTCCCCACTAAAAACAAATTTTAAAGCATGATTATACTTAGATCTCATAGGCACCAACTCAATAACTGAATGCATGATCTCCCCCACATCCTCCACCAAAATTTGTTATTTTCCCCATTTCCCTATTTTAGCTTTGCTTCCTTTTCAGATTTTTCGGTGTGGATACCCAGGTTTTGTATTTAAAAAACATACGAAAAGAAGCCAGGTGCAGTGGCTTATGCCAGTAATCCCAGCACTTTGGGAGGCCAAGCCAAGTGCATCACCTGAGGTCAGGAGTTCAAGCCCAGTCTGGCCAACATGGTGAAATCCCGCCTCTACTAAAAATACAAAAATTAGCTGGGCGTGGTGGCGCATGCCTGTAATCCCAGCTACTCGAGAGGCTGACACAGGAGAAATCGCTTAAACCCAGGAGGCAGAGGTTGTAGTGAACCGAGATCCAGCCTGGGTGACAGAGCAAGAGTCTGTCTCAAAGGGGTAAAAAAATAAAAGACTCACTTCTGCTAGAATGCAGTTAACTGAACTGTGAACAAAACCCACAGATGGAGGGGAGGAGGAAGGGGGAAGTGGGTTGAAAAACTACCTATTGGGTACTATGCTCACTACCCGGGTGCAATATATTCATGTAACAAACTTGCACATGTGTTCCTTAAATCTAAAGTAAAAGTTGAATTTTAAAAAAACCTCCAGTGTTTACCTATGGATTATCACCTAAATTCCAGTTACATTTTTATTAAAAAAAAAAAAAGGATGTTCAAGTGATATCTAACATTATAAGAAGTCAATATAAGGTCTTCATTTTAGCTATTTTATTTACTTGTATATTCTTCAGACCACTCCTTCTAAAAATAACATGGAGAGATTTTAAATATGCATGAGGTGACATATATTAACTTTCTAGTTAATTTCATGTTTTCAGAGAACTTTTACTAAAATGTAAAATTTTGTTCATAAGTTAAGGGACTAGATAGAAGCTTATAACCAAAACAGTGAAAGGGTTTTCACACTTAAGGTGAAACTACACTATTTTCCAAACATTACTAACATTGTTTGTTTACATTATGCAAGTAGGAAAGAGACCAAATTACTTTCAAAACCACAGCATTTCTTCCCTGGTGGTCAAGTGGTTAGGGGAGGAAAAAAAAACAGCAGCAGCATTTCTTAGGAGACAATCCTACGGGTTTTAAGTATTCTCTCCCTTCAGAGTGATTCAATCAAAAGTTTATATATACATACACATCCTTTAAGCTCAGTAATTATAAAGAGGACAAGTTTAAAAAAAAAGAAGAAAAAGCAGAGTCCTCAACAAGCATACTAGAATCTTATTCTTTGAGTTAAAAGACATCTTTTTTGGCCTCATTCAAAGCTAAATGTCTCATTTTTCACTCGTTGTCAGCAAATCAAAACAAGAATGAAGGGAGTCAAATTATCCTAAGCAACTTTTTTTGAGTCTCACACTGTTGCCCAGACTGGAGTGCAGTGGTACGATCTTAGCTCACTGCAACCTCTGCCTCCCGGGTTCAAGTGAGTCTCCTGCCTAAACCTCCTGAGTAGCTGGGATTACAAGCATGCACCACCACACCTGGCTAATTTTTATATTTTTAGTACAGACAAGGTTTCACCATGTCGGCCAGGCTTGTCTCAAACTCCTGACCTCAGGTGATTCGCCCGCCTTGGCCTCCCAAAGGTGCTGGGATTCAATTTACTCTTTATAAACGAAAAATTAAGCAATAAGACCAAAATAATTCACCTCCATGATCCTAGAAAGTTAAATGCTTCAGACTATTTTAATTTACAACATATTGAAAGATTGTATTTAAAAACCAGTTTTTTTCTTATATTTTATGTTCCCATCCCTGTAAAACTTCACTGTTGCAGAATTTTAATGCAAGAATGAAAGGTTTCTTTAGAAGGGATGCTTTCTAAAAAAATTATGTAGTCTAGTGACTGTAACAAGAGAGCAAATTTGTTCACAGATTTCTTCAACAAAAATTCAGACGCTGGTATCAGCATCTGGTTAAGAAAAAAAAAAAAATCGGCCGGGCCCAGTGGCTCATGCCTGTAATTCCAGCACTTTGGGAGGCCAAGGCGGGTGGCTCATTTGAGTTCAGAGGTTCGAGACCAGCTTGGGCAATATGGCAAAATCCCGTCTCTACTAAAAATAAAAGAAAATTAGCTGGGCATGGTGGTGCACACCTGTAGTCTCAGCTACTCAGGAGGTTGAGATGGATCACCTGAGCCCCAGAAATTGAGGCTTCAGTGAGGCATGATCATGCCACTGCACTTCAGCCTGGGTGACAGAGTGAGATCCTGTCTCAAAAAACAAACAAATAACAACAACAAAAAACTACTCACTTTATATAAAAATATTATTAGTAAAACAAGCAAGTATTTCACTCTTTATTACATGTTATTATAAATAACAAGATTTAAAAGTCTGGTTCCAGAAAGGCATGCATATGCTCCCCATTTTTAAAATCTTTACTACTGCTGGGCATGGTGGCTCACGCCTGTAATCCAAGCACTTTGGGAGGCCAAGGTGGGCAGATCACTTGAGGCCAGGAGTTCGAGACCAGCGTGGCCAACATGGTGAAACCCCATCTCTACTAAAAATACAAAAATTAGCCAAGAGTGGTGGTGTGTGCCTGTAATCCCAGCTACTCGGGAGGTTGAGGCAGAAGAATCGTTTGAACTCAGGAGGCAGAGGTTGCAGTGAGCCTAGATTGCACCACTGCACTCCAGCCTGGATGACAGAGTGAGACTCCGTCTCAAAACAAAACTTCACTACCATTATATGAAAATTCACAATCACCTAGAAGATTTGGGCTCTACTACAGGCACTTTAACCTGATTAAACATATACACTTAATATAAAAGCAAGAAAATTTATGACTGTCTTTCAGAAGTAGCTCACATATTTCCCCAAAGAATAAAATCTATAGCTTTCCATATTAGTTCTCACTAACACATGCTAACTGCAACTGTTTCTTCAACATGAAAAATTGAGATTTCCAGTTTGGTTGGCATTTTAATTTGTCTTTATTTCAGACACTTGTAGCTGTCACACCCATGTGGCACAAGAGAGTAATAAGCATTCACTACCTTATTAGAAGTCCCTCTTATGGGAAGTAAAGAAACTGTCAACTCATCCCTCTAAAGTAAACATGTTATGACAATGCTTCCAGGAGCTTTTCCTCTATTGAATGCTAAATTTAAGCCTTGGGATAGAAAGCAAGTACAATAAAATAAAATGAAATGAAAAGAAGATTCCTAGAGGTTAGCCTTTTATTACAGTCTCTATTATTCTATACCCAATTAAAATTGTATCCTTTAACCACTTATGGTTTTGCTTTCAAACAAGGATAAGCAACATGTAAGTTAATCATGAAACAACTAGTGCTCATAATCATAAAAACACTAGTGCTCACTTGGGAGTTTTGGGGAATATATTGAGAAAAAATTTAAACAAATTATATTAAGAGTTCTACAAATGAAGGAGAGTATTTACAAATAATAGAAATTTAATAGGTCAAAAGACTAATTTAAAATGGGCAAAGAAGACATAAAAATGGCCAATAAGCTCATAAAAAGATGTTCAACATGACTCATGAGGGAAATGCAAATCAAAACCACAATAAGAAGGCACAACACCCAAAAGAATGGCTGTAATCAAAGCACAGGCAAAAACAAGTGTTAACAAGGATGTGGAGAAACTGGAACTCTCATGCACTACTGGTGGGAATGTAAAACAATGCAACGGCTTTGGAAAAATCTGGCAGTTCCTCAAAATAGTTAACATATAACCCACCAATTTCACTTCTAGGTGTATATATATATGCACCCAAGAGAAACAAAACCATAGGTCCCCACAAAAATTCGTAAAAGAATGTTCACAGCAACATGATTCATAATACCCCAAAAACAGAAACAACCCAAATATTCACCAACTGATGAACAAATAAAATATGGTTTATCTACACAAAGGAATGTCATTTGGCAATAAAAAGAATGAATTACTGACACAGGTTGAGCATCCCTAATTTGAAAATGTGAAATCCAAAATGATCCAAAATCTGAAACTTTGTGTACCCACATGATGCTCAAAGGTCATGCTCAAAGAAGTACTCATTGAAACACTTGGATTTCAGAGTAAGGATCCTCAAATGGTATAATGCAAATTTTTTTTTTTTTTTTTTTTTGAGACGGAGTCTCGCTCTGTCACCCAGGCTGGAGTGCTGTGGCCGGATCTCAGCTCACTGCAAGCTCCACCTCCCGGGTTCACGCCATTCTCCTGCCTCAGCCTCCCGAGTAGCTGGGACTACAGGCGCCCACCACCTCGCCTGGCTAGTTTTTTGTATTTTTTTAGTAGAGACGGGGTTTCACTGTGTTAGCCAGGATGGTCTCGATCTCCTGACCTCGTGATCCGCCCGTCTCGGCCTCCCAAAGTGCTGGGATTACAGGCTTGAGCCACCGCGCCCGGCCGCAAATATTTTAAAATCCAAAAAAATCCAAAATCCAAAACACTGCTGGTGGCAAGAGTAATGATACTCAACCTGTACATGGTACAACATGGATAAATCTTCAAAACATTATCTTAAAAGAAAGAAGTCAGCCACAAATGACAGTATGTTGAATTCCATTTATACGAAATATCCAGAAAAGGCAAATCTACGGAGACAAAAATTAGTAGTTGATTAGGCCTCAGGAGTTTAGGTGCAAATGGGAAATGACTGCCAATAGGTACAGGATTTCTTTTTTGGGGTGATAAAAATGTCCTAAAATTGATCATAGTGATGATTGTGCAACTCTGAATATACTAAAAACTACTAAATTGAACTGTACATTATGTGAGTTACATCTCAGTAAAAACGGTTTAAAAAATGTACAGCAAAAGATAACTAATACAGACCTAAAACTCTACAAAACTTAACAAATTCCTATTTATTAAAAAAAAAAATTGTTTTTGGAGACAGGGTCTCTATCATCCAAGATGGAGTACAGAGGCATGATCATAGCTCACTATAACTTTGAACACCTGGGCTCAAGCGATCCTCCCTGCTTAGCCTTCTCAGTAGCTAAGACAGCAAGTTCATGCCACCACACCCAGCCTTTTTTTTTTTTTTTATTAGTAGAGACAGGATCTAGCTATGTTGCCCAGGCTGGTCTCAAACTCTTAGACTTAAGCAGTCTTCCCACCTCAGCCTCCCAAATAGCTGGGATTACTGGCATGAGCCGGTACTCCCAACCTATATTTCTTTTATACTCAGGGGAAAAAGACGGGGTCCCACTTTGCCACTCAGGCTGGAGTGCAGTGGCGTGATCTCAGCTCACTGCAACCTCAGCCTCCTGGGTTCAAGCAACTCTCCTGCCTCAGCTTCCCAAATAGCTGGGATTACAGGGGTGCACCACCATGCCTGGCTAATTTTTGTATTTTTAGTAGAGACAGGGTTTCACCATGTTGGCCAGCATGGTCTCTATCTTTTGACCTCGTTATCTGCCCGCCTCAGCCTCCCAAAGTGCTGGGATTACAGGCATGAGCCACCACACCCGGCATGTTTACTTTTAAAGCCACAATCACCCATTGGAATACACTATAACCATATGTAGTATGGAAAGTAAACCAAGTCAAGAAGTGTTGGGAAAGTCATACTTATGGAATCAATTCTAACAAGAGAAGAATGAGAAGAGAGGGCCACTGCAATATCCTAAACTTACAAATATTAGAGTCAGCTTAGATGCTTTTCTTTGTGAGGCATACCAGCTGGAATGGATGGGATCACAAAAAGTTCTTCCTCCTTGTAACAGGAATAAGAAAAGCGATGTGTAAATGAAACGTGGGAAGGATGACACTAGTGCTCGTTAGGTGATTTTTAAATGGAAGTGATCCTAACAAATTACCAATGACACGAGGTCTGAAGCCTACAATCACTGTTGTCTCTACTTGTTTCTCTTCCCTAAAATGTACTTTCAACCTAAGAGAAAACTTTATTAATTTAAATGTGTGATAAAAAGCTGAAGCCTAAGCTGAAAAAAGTTTTAAATCTTAAGTGTTTTAACTTAATACAGACAGTAAAGTCCTCACAAAGTAAGGCAAGATTAAGGTCATATAGTTGAAGGAATTTTATATTTTAATATTCATTTTCAAGGTAGGAGGATCTTTTGAGACTAGGAGGTCAAGGCTGCAGTGAGCTATGATCATGTCACTGTACTCTAGCCAGTAGGAGGATCTTTGAGACAGGAGGTCCAAGGCTGCAGTGAGCTATGATCATGCCACTGGTACTCTAGCCTGGCTCAACAGTGTAAGACCCCATCTCTTACCAAAAAAAAAAAAAAAGAGTTTGCATCTTCTCTATTTCAGAGAATTGTATTGGTCAAATCTTATTGTTCAGAAGGCATTTAAAAGTAAACAGGGTAGGCCGGGCACGGTGGCTCACACCTGTAATCCCAGCACTTTGGAGGCCAAGGCGGACGGACTACCTGAGGTCAGGAGCTCGAGACCATCCTGGCCAACATGGTGAAACCCTGTCTCTACTAAAAATACAAAAATTAGTCAGGCGTGGTGGCGCATGCCTGTAATCCCAGCTGTAATTTGGAAGGCTGAGGCAGGAGAATCACTTGAACCCCAGAGGCAGAGGTTGCAGTGAGCCAAGATCGTGGCATTGCACTCCAGCCTGGCAACAGAGCAAGACTCGGTCTCAAAAAAAAAAAAAAAAAAAAAGTAAACAGGGTAAAATGTAGCTCAGATTGTGATCTTCACAAACTCAAATGAAGTCCAAAGTAATAATTTTTTGTTGCATTTCCCTTGATTTTTCCCTACTGCATCTGCTTGAGAATCTCACTTAACAAGAACTAGGAGCACTGGCCTCCAGCACTACTTTTATAACCAGTTTTCTCAGGAGCCTCTACAAATTGGAGAACCTCCTATCACCTGATAGTTTGCACTTTTAGAAGGGGATAACGGAATGTGTACCCTCTATCACTGGGCCAAGACACAAAATTCAGTGAGAGAAAAAAACCCATAACAGTACTTTGAGGTAAGCAACAGATAATCAATTAAAAGAGGCATGGAGAGCAAACAGCTGTCATTACTATTTAACAGTTTACTTGTGACACTACTTTCATTTCTTTTTTCAAATCTCTGATAAACGAAAGGCAGAAATTCCTTGAGTTGTGTGCAATATTAAGTAGAAAGTAAATGAAAACAGACCTAGGCTAAACAAGTAAGTAGGTTTAAAAAAACACACCCAAGGCAGGGCGCAGTGGCTCACGCCTGTAATCCCAGCGCTTTGGGAGGCCCAAGCCGGTGGATCACCTGAGGTCGACAGTTCGAGACCACCCTGACCAACATGGAGAAACCCCATCTCTACTAAAAATACAAAATTAGCCGGACATGGTGGTGCATGCCTATAATCCCAGCTACTCGAGAGGCTGAGGCAGGAGAACCGCTTGAACCGGGGAGACGGAGGTTGCAGTGAGCCGAGATCACGCCATTGCACTCCAGCCTGGGCATCAAAAGCGAAACTCCATCTCAAAAACAAAAACAAACAACAACAACAAAACACACCCAAACAAGCAAAGATTCAGCATTTAACAACGTATTTCTTTAAAGTTCTCACCTCTACTCCTGACATTTCCTTCTACCCGGACTTAAGGTCCTCATCAATTCACGCAAAATAACTACTCACTGACCAACAGCTCCACAGTGCCCCCAATGCCAAATTTTGTTCGTAGCATTCAGATTGCTGAGTTTTATTCACGGGTCACTCCCTTCCTAGCAGCCTTTTTAACTGGAGGTCTTAGAGGTGGGGCCCAAGCTGTCTTGGTCCATTCATAATCATTCTGGGCAATCTCTTCTAATGGGGTTCCCTGTCCTTATTGGGGAAAGATGCTGTCGAGTTTATTACTCCACAACTCTGCTATTTACACTAGAATATTCATATTACAGTTTTAATGCAATACTGCGTTTGAATGGTTTTACGTTTGGAGCATAACTGCTCCTACTACACTGTGACCAATTCTCACGTTTAGCTTATACAGTATTTGTTGAAAACTGCTCTATCAACGTTATATAACATTTGTTCTCCATCCAATTACCCCTAACTCCTAGAAAAAATATTTTTAAAATTTCCCAGCCTCCACGACTACTTTCTCATACTCAGTAAACTTTCCACACATGCATCAACGTTGTCAACTAATCAAACCGGTGGGGGGAAAAAAAAAAAAAAAAAAGGGCACTGAAAGAGGTAATGAAGGGTAGTGTCGTTTCCCTTCTTGGTGCCTGGGGCAGTCCCAAAAACAAAGTAGGGGCTCGGTCAGGGTGGCATGTTTAGTCGTAGGAGCACACGGCTCCGCTTGTCTCAGGAAAAGCAATCAACTAGATAAAGTAGGGCGATTATACCAAAAACACAAGAAGCGTCTCTTCTCTTCCAACAGCTGATATATAGAAAGGGCAAAGGCCCATGTGTTGGGAGACTTAATGGGCGGCTAGGGGAAAGGAGGTACGATGGAAGAGCCGTGCGCTCTCCTGGGCAGGAAGGGAAAGTAAACGCAGTTAGTGCACAGCGCAGCTCTGGGAGCTGTTGAAAACGGAAAGAGAGGGGCAGGATCGGTGGCCTCCCCGGCTGTTACCCCACAAGGCGAGGGCCGGCACAGCTGTTTCCCCAAGTCTGGGCCGGGCTGCTCCAGGGCGTCCAGGAGTCGGTTCCTCCCCGCGGGCGCGGCCTGCGAGGGGCGGACGTACCCGCCCGGGTCCCGGCACTCACCCCCGCAATCTCCTCGGCCGAACATTCCAGCAAACTCCGGTCGATGGCCTGCACCTCTGGCTCCAGCTCCGACGCCATCTTCTCTCCTCCTCCTCCCCTGCGCTCCCGCCGCCCGGGGAGCCGCAGCCTCACGACGGCCCCGGCGGCCTCGTCTGCCACCCCTGCCCCAGGCAATCAGTCCCGGAGCCGTCCAAGTGGCTGCAGGTGGAGCAAGAGAGGGAGAGAAGGGTGACGTGAACCGGAAAGGAAGGACAGCGGCCTCCTGCGCTCCCTCCCAAGCTTAGCGCCCAAGAGTCAAGTCACTGGCTCGTCCCTGACCCAGGGAAGGACACAGAAAACCCCAGGCCTGACACTCTGGCTAGCCACTACCGTGTCCTGCACCGGGAAAGGGGCGATAACACCCAGGAGGCGAAGCAGAGCGTTCTGGGTACTGTAGTCGTCCCAGCAAAACCGGGAAAGAGGTGGCGCCCTGATACGGGGGCCCTCGAATGCATTGTGGGAGTTGTAGTCCATTTCCAAGGGGCGCGGCTTAAATGGCAGATAAGCGGGCGGGGCTTTTCTGCCCAACGAGAATCATGGGAAGAGAGTCGTGGAAAGTAGGGCCCCCTGGAAAAAAGCCAAAGAGCAAGACACTGTGGGAATTGTAGTTTTATTCCCCAAATCTCGTTTGTTCATTTTTGTATCCCCAGCTTCAAGAACACTGCCTGGCACGTGGTAGACCCTCAAGGACTTGCCAGTCTGGCATAGGGTAGGCACTCAAATACTTGTCAAAGGAATGAATGAATTACATTCTATTCCTGTGGTTCTATGTCCTGTCATCCATCAAACCCTCATCTTTTATACGAGTAATGGAGGTAAACATTACCCAGGTTTTTGAAGGTTTAAAACATGTTTAAAAACATTTTTCAAACACTTTAGTGATGACCACTTACAAACTTTATCACAAATCTTGCTGCAAAGGAAAAAGAGTCTATTAGGCCAATTCAAAGATTTACTCTTGGTAAAGACATTTAATTTCTACAGATAATCAGACCAAGCTTGGTGGCTCATGCCTGTAATTCCAGCACTTTGGGAAGTCGAGGGGGGCAGATTGCTTGAGCGCAGGAGTTTGAGACCAGTTTGGACAACATAGCGAGACCCTCTTCATAAAAATAAAAAAATTAACCGGGTGTGGTGGCACGCCTGTAGTTCCCAGCTACTCGGAAAGTTGAGGCAGGAGGATTGCTTGAGCCCAGGCAGTTGAGGCCATCGTGAGCTGTGATTGGCCCACTGCACTCCAGCCTGCGTGACACAGCTGAGACCCTGTATCAAAAAAGAAAAAAAAAAAAAAGAGATAAACATTGTTAGACTAGCTATCAAAGAAAACCGTGTTTAGTTAAAGGTAATTAGACTCTTGACTGACAGCTGGGTGACTGGGCATCTAAGAAGTCTTCAATCTCTGGAGTTTGTTAGAAAATTGTTTACACCTTTTGTCAAGTGTGTTAATTTATTCCCAGAAGTAGGTTGTAAATTACATATTGGGGGAAAAGTTCTGAGCCAGACCAGGTTTAGGACTTGTTTATGTTTATGTTGTTTTGGAATTTTTTTTAACCAATACTATGATTTTAACCAGTTTTTTTAAAAAGGAAATAAATTATCTGTATCCCTGTAACCTCACAATACAAGTAAGCCTTGTTATCACTTTTTAAAAGTAATATATGTGTATAACATCAGAAATTCAAACTCAAAAGGAATCTTTTAAAAAAGAAAAATTGAAAACTTCCTATTCCTCTTACCCCAAATCTCTCTCCCCAAAGAAAATCATTTTTAACACTTTCTCATGATTCTGTCCTGAAAAAAAGTATGCACATATCTGTACAGATATTTATAATGAGATATCTTGAAATAGTCTTCTGTGTATTTTTTTTTCTTTTTTTGCCCAACTTCCTTACACTGATCCACTCAGGACAGAGTCAACCTGGAAGAAAACTGGGATTGTCCCAGCCTAGAAGAAAAAACAACATCTCTTGAGGTGTCCTAACATAGAATTTAAGTCATTAACATAGACAGTAAAGGCAATTTCTGTTCTTAACATTATTTGCTTCCTAAAATTATTTGTTTCAGGTCGAGCATGGTGGCTCACAATTGTAATCCCAAAACTTTGGGAGGCCAAGATTGGAGGATAACTTGAGGCCAGGAGTTTGAGACCAGCCTGGGCAACATAGCAAGACCCCATCTCTACAAAAAAATTTAAAAATCAGCCGAGTATGGTGGCCCATGTCTGTAGTCCTAGCTACTTTGAGAGGCTGAGGAAGGAAGGATCACTTGAGCCTGAGAGCTCAAGCCTGTAGTGAGCTATGATTGTATCACTGAACTCTATCCTGGGTGAAAAAATGAGAGCCTGACTCAAAAAAAAAAAAAAAAGATTGTTTCCTTTGTGTGTCATAATTATGAATTTGGATTTGGAGATCATCTTCACTTAGCATTAGTAGCATTAGCGGTGGGACTCTCCATGTATTAATACTTTCAAAATACTTTTTCATTTGCTTCTGCAAGGCCAGACAACCTAGAAAACATCATATACTCAGGACCAGACACTCTAGGAGTATCCTGTATCTAGGACCAATTGTACATCAGTTTCTAGGCTTGAAGATTCCCTAATAGTATTAATTCAGTTGTGTGCCATTTCTCTGTCTATAATTTTTGTTTGTTTTTTTGAGACAGAGTCTCACTTTGTTGCCCAGGCTGGAGTACAATGGTGCGATCTTGACTCATGGCAACCTCTGCCTCCCAGATTCAAGTGATTCTCCTACCTCAGCCTCCCAGGTAGCTGGGATTAGATGTGTTGGTGGTATAGTGGTGAGCATAACTGCCTTCCAAATAGCTGGGATTATAGGCATGCGCCATCACGCCTGGCTAATTTTTGTATTTTTAATAGAGATGGGGTTTCACCATGTTGTTCAGGCTGGTCTTGAACTCCCGACCTCAGGCGTTCCACCCGCCTCAGCCTCCCAAAGTGCTGGGATTACAGGTGTGAACCATGGTGCCCGGCCTGTCTATAAATTTTTAAGGAGAGTTCTTTTTCCTACTCAGAGTCAAGGTAAAGAGCTTCTTTGTCATTTTTGTATGCCAGTTGGTGGGGTTTTTTTCTAGTCTACCCTTTCACTGATACTACATTGCTTTGAAAGCCCTGGCTTTATGTAGGGGATCTCAGTTTCAATTCCAATGTTTCTTTGACCCAGGGTCTTGTTTTCTGTTCCCATGGGGGTATTAAAAGCTAAGCCCCAACTTCCAGTTAAATGTGGCAGATTGAATACCTCATGACAGTAAAGAGAGAAAAAAGAAAAGAAGAGAGGATGACAGCACCAAAATTTGGTGGAAAGCAAGTGGTTGAGAAGTAACTAAGAGAATGCTGAAACCTCGGCTAGCAGTAGAGACACTAAGAGTCAAGCTAATTAATATGCAGAACCCTGAAAGACTTAAAAATTTGAGGCACCATGTAACTCTGAAAGTGGGTGAAGATAATGCTAAAAGCAAGCTTATTGTTTGAAAGTCTGTGTAACAAGAAGTTATGTCTCATTTCCTACTCTGGAAGAAGAGTGGAGCTTCATCCTCTCGAGTGACTACACTTGAGGGCCTTTTGACTGGGAGACACCAGACACAGCTGAGGACAGGGATACTGCACTGCATTCAAGAGAGCTGAATCAAAGTCTACATAGTGAACAGGGATAACCTAGCCTGTTTCCCCATTTGGCTCTGAGAACCTTAGTGGCCAGGCTTATACCTGCCAGGCAAGAGTTTGGGAGGTCTTCTCCAGAGTGGTAGACTATTCCACCACCAAAAAAATCTGTAGAGGTCATGCCTGTAATCCCAGCACTTTGGGAGGCCGACGTGGGTGGATCGCCTGAGGTCAGGAGTTCAAGACCAGCCTGGCCAACATGATGAAACCCCATCTCTACTAAAAATACAAAAAAAGCTGGGCATGGTGGTGGGCACCTGTAATCCCAGTTATTTGGGAGGCTGAAGCGTGAGAGTCGCTTGAATCCAGGAGGTGGAGGTTGCAGTGAGCCGAGATTGTGCCACTACACTCCAGCCTGGGTAACAAGAGTAAAACTCCGTCTCAGAAAAAAAAAAGAAACAAACAAACAATCTGTAGAGGATAAGACCCCAATAAAATAAAATGGTATAGTCCACCCCACCCATGCATAAAACTTCTAATCATATTTTTAGTAAGTCATTCTTAAATGTGAATAGACAGGCAGTTGTGTACAGATATTTGAGCAAAGCCTATGGAAGAGAGACTAAAACAAAAACGACAAAGGAAGAAACAGACACAAGTCAGAAAGTTGGAAAGAACTTTTACAAATGTTATTGAAATCACTGGAGGAGATAAGCAAAGATTTTATATCCAAGAAAGAAGTACAGGAGTCTAGGGAAAATGAGTTTTTTTGTTTGTTTGTTTTTGTTTTTGTTTTTTTTTTAGACAAAGTTTTGCCCTGTCACCAAGGAATTTCACTCAATTGTTTTATTTTTTTTATTTTTATTTTTATTTTTTTGGAGACAGGCTCATTCTGTCTCATTCTGTCATACAGACTGGAGTGGGGTGGCATGATCTCAGCTCACTCCAACCTCCACTTCCCAGGTTCAACTGATTCTTCTGTCTCAGCCTCCTGAGGAGCTGGGATTACAGGGACCTGCCACCATACCCAACTAATTAACTAATTTTTTTTTTTTTTTTTTTTTTTTCAGTGGAGAGAGGGCTTCACCATATTGGCCAGGCTGGTCTGGAATTCCTGACCTCAAGTCATCCGCTCTCATTGGCCCCCCCAAAGTGCTGGGATCACAGGTGTGAGCCTCTGCTCTCGGCCATCATTCAGTATTATTTAAATCACCTGAAGCATTGGAAAGCGCCACTGAGCTCATCAGTAAGGTTAAATACATTATGATGCAGGCCAGGCACGGTGGCTCACGCCTGTAATCTCAGCACTTTGGGAGGCCAAGGCGGGCAGATAGCCTGAGGTCAGGAGTTTGAGACCAGTCTGTTCAACATGGTGAAACCCTACTCTACTAAAAATACAAAAATCAGCTGGGCGTGGTGGCAGGCACCTGAATCCCAGCTACTTGGGAGGCTGAGGCAGCAGAATTGCTTGAACCTGGGAGGTGGAGGTTGCAGTGAGTCAAGATCACGCCATTACACTCCAGCCTGGAGGACAAGAGCGAAACTCCGTCTCACAAAAAAAAAAAAAAGAAGCATTATTGGGTTAAAACATCAATGTGAGTTTCTGCTTTATTTATTCATTTAACAAATATTTATGGAGTACTCAATACATTTCAGATATTGTTCTAGGAACATGGATACATATGTGAAAAAAGAGGATCCCTGCCTTCATGGAACTCACATTTTAGCTATTCAGGAAATATGGCAACACCATTCTCAACACAAATACCTAGAAATATTGGGTGAAAATATAATAAATATAATCTTAAATGAACATTTTAAAGGATGAGGCATCCAGTGCCATTCTGATTCTGCAGTCTTTGTGTTTTCTCCTGGAAGTTTATAGAATTCTTTCTTTGTTCCTGTTGCTCTAAAATTTCCCAATGCCTTGCCATAACGTTATTTCTACTTAAAACCATTGTGCTGGCTATGGAAGGGCTCTTTCCATCTAGAAACTTATGTCCAGTTCTTGGAAATTTTTTTGAAATTATTCCTTGATAACTTCTTCCCATTTATTTTATTTGTTCTCTCTGGGAATCCTCTTTTTTTTTTTTTTTTTTTTTAGATGGAGTCTCGCTGTGTCGCCCAGGCTGGAGTGCAGTGGCGCCATCTCGGCTCACTGCAAGCTCCGCCTCCTGGGTTCACGCCATTCTCCTGCCTCAGCCTCCCGAGTAGCTGGGACTGCAGGCATCCGCCACCACGCCCGGCTAATTTTTTGTATTTTTAGTAGAGATGAGGTTTCACCGTGTTAGCCAGGATGGTCTCGATCTCCTGACCTCGTGATCCACCCGCCTCGGCCTCCCAAAGTGCTGGGATTACAGGCGTGAGCCACCGCGCCCGGCCAGGACTCCTCTTATTCAGAGTTTTCACAATTTAAATTTCTAAGAGAACTTTTTTGTTCTTAAGTGTTCCTTTTGGCCAGGTGCAGTGGCTCATGCCTGTAATCCCATCACTTCAGGAGCCCAAGACGGGACGGTTACTTGAGCCTTACAGTTTGAGACAAGCCTGGGCAATGAAGTGAGACCCTGTCTCTACAAAATATAAAAAAATTAGTCAGTTGTGGTGGTGCACATGTGTGGTCCCAGCTGCATGGGAGGCTGAGGAAGGAGGATCACTTGAGTCCAGGAGGTCGAGACTACAGTGAGCCAAGATCATGCCACTGCACTCTAGCCTGGATGACAGAGTGAGACTGTATCTCAAAAAA
>NW_016806838.1:4461323-4486279 GCF_001698545.2 Rhinopithecus bieti
AAAAAAAAAAAAAAAAAAAAAAAAAAAATTGAGTGAAATTCCTTGTTCATATAGCTTGGCAAAATCTTTTAAAGTATAGCCAAAGGATAAATTCTACAAGGAAATGTGCTAAGTCAAAACGAATAATGTAAACAATAAAAGGGCAAAAGGTGGAGAGTGAGGCTCAGAGTCTACAGGACTATGAAAAGGCCTATTTGGGTACCACTTGTCACTCACAGGCATTCAGGGTCCCCTCTCTGCTTAAGGTTCTCTACTGTGGCCTCTCACTGGACCTAGTTATGACCTCAAACTTCAAATATTTACTCAACCTCCTATTTCTCCCCCTACAAAAGTAACCAATCTATATGCCATTTCCTCAGAAATTAACCTAATGCCATATTTATTCATCCATCCATTAGCCAAGAAATTAACTGAACAAATATTTTTGCGCTCCTGCTAAGTACCAATCACATTTTTGTTTTTGGGATATACATCAATAAACACAACAGGCAAAGCTACTCCTTTCACAGAGCTTGCACTTTAGTGGGAGAGACAAGCAATAAAATAATAAGCTGGGCTGGGTGTGGTGGCTCATGCCTGTGATCCCAGCACTTTCGAAGGCCAAAGTAGGAGGACTGCTTGAACTCAGGAGTTCAAGACTAGCCTTGGCAACATAGCGAAACCTTGTCTCTACAAAAAATGCAAACATTAGCCAGGCGTGGTGGCACACACTTGTAGTCCAAGCTACTTGGGAGGCTGAGGTGGGAGGATTGCTTGAGCCCAGGAGGCAGAGATTGCAGTGAGTCAGGATCATGCCACTGAACTACAATCTGGGCAACAAAGCAAGACCCTGTCTCAAAAATAAAAAAGTAAGCTAAAGAATATATTATATAATTTTTAGATATTGACAAGAGTTAAAAGGCAATAAATATATAAAAGGTGAAGGTGAAAATGGAGGTAAGGGCATTAGATAGGTTGGTCAGGGAGGTGTGTATGAGAAGTGGGGAGTTGAGCTGAGTACTGAGTGAGAAGAACCCATCATGTGAAAATCTGAAATGAGAGCATTTCAGGCAAAAAGAAACAGCAATTGCAAAGGCCCTGAGGGTGAAAAGAACTTAACTTGAACCAAGAACAATAAGATAGCTGCAGTTTTTAGCCAATACGTTTTAGATAAACTAACAGATGCTATGCTCACTAGTAATAGGCATAGGTATATTATTCCTATTCCTTACTAAAATTGTTTCAGATATGTGCTATTATTTTCAGTTAAAACTTCATGAAATAGGCTGGGCTTGGTGGCTCAGGCCTGCAATCCCAGCACTTTGTGAGGCCGAGGCAGGTTCATCACTTGAGGTCAGGAGTTCAAGACCAGCCTGATCAACATGGTGAAACCTTGTCTCTACTAAAAATATAGAAATTAGCCGGGCATGGTGGCGGCGCCTGTAATTCTACTACTCAGGAGGCTGAGGCGAGAAAATCACTTGAACTCAGGAGGCGGAGGTTGCAACGAGCCCAAGATTGTGCCACTGCACTCCAGCCTAGGTGACACAGCAAGACTCTGTCTCAAAAACAGAAACAAAAACAACAACAAAAAAAACTTAATGAAACTGGGACTCATAAAGGCAAGGTAACTTGGCCAAAGTCACTGTGGTAGATTGCAGTTTTATGGCCCTAATTAACAACATTCCTGTCTCCACTCCCTTTGCAATGTGACTCAGCCACTCTTTATATCAAGAAGTGGGAACTGTTTTAACACCCCTTGAATCTGGGCTGGCCTTATGACTTGCTTTAGAGACCAGAATGTGACAGAAATGACAGTATACAGTTCTAAACCTAGATCCCTAAATATGGCCTTGGATGCTTCCACCCTTTCTAGGACCCCCCGTGCTTTCTCCATGTGAACAAGTCCAGGTTAGCCCACTTGGGGATGAGAGATCATATGGAAGAGAACAGAGGCACCTAGCTGACAGCCAGCCAACTCCCAGAAGCAGAGTCACTTAGTTGACCTGTGGGTAGCCTAAGGTGTTACCAGTGGAGGTTCTTGGTGCTTTGAACAAATAACTGGACAAAATGCACAAAGCAAGAATGAAGCAACAAAAACAGATTTATTGAGAAAAAACAACAACAAAAAAAACCAAAAAAACCACACTCCATAGTGTGGGAGCAAGCAGCTGAAGGGCCTGGTTACAGGATTTTCTGGGGTTTAAATACCCTTTGGAGGTTTCCCATTGGTTACTTGGTATACACGCTATGTAAATACAACCAATCAGAGATTGAAGTGCAGTTGCCAAGTTACACCCTATGCAAATATCTGATTGGTTGCAAAAAGTGACCAATCGGAGGCTGAAGTTACAAAGTTATACTTCAGTGCAAATGAAGACTTGCCCCTTGACAAGCCTGATTGGTTGCAGGAGGAGACCAATCAGAGATACTTTCAGTTTTTCATCTGCCAGGCAGAAAACGGGGAGTGGTAGCGGGGAGGAGAAGTTTGCAAAGGGAGTCATTTATTTTGTTACTTGGGTGTGGAAACTTGGGGTTGACCCAGGCTGGAGTGCGGTAGTACCATCTCAGCTCACCGCAACCGAGGTTTTTCTTTAGATTTAGTTCTAGGAAGTCGGCCTTAGGTTCTCTACCACCGCACCCTATTCTGCCTCAGAGGTATGTGAGAGAGGCCAGGGAAACCAGGAGCACTGGCCCAAATTGCTGACCTGCAGAATTGTAATCTAAATAAATGCTTGTTCTTTTAAGTCACTAAATTTTGAGGTGATTTTGTATGTAACAGCAGCTAATCAATTCAGTTGCATTGTTAGATCAGCAGCAGAACTGGCATTTGAAATCTGGTCTCACCAACTCCAAGGCTCATGTTCTTCCCAAGCCAGGCTGTTCCCCCCTAGAGGCCTATTTCTAGGCCAATTAATTATTTATTTCCTAATTAAAATAACCTAGCTCGTGTATATTAGGCCAAAACCCAGTCTCCCTTCTCCTAGACTGGTCCTAAACTAATTAGTTGGGCTTCCTTTCCCTTCCCTTCCCTTCCCTTCCCTCCCCTCCCTCCCTCCCTCCCTCCCTCCCCCTCCCTTCCTTCTTCCTTCTCTTTCTTTCTCTCTCTCTCTTCTTTTTCTTTCTTTCTTTTCCCATCTGCTCTGTTGGCCCAGGCTGAGTGCTGTGGTCAATCTTGTTCACTGCAACTTCTTGCTCCTGGGTCCAAGCAATTCTTCTGCCTCCAAGCATTCTGAGTAGCTGAGATTACAGACACTCGCCACCTATACTGGCTAATTTTTGTATTTTTCTTAGAGCGGGTTCATGATGGTTGGCCAGGGCTGGTCTGAACTCCTGCCTCAAGCCACTCCACTGCTATTGGCCTCCAAGTGTTGGGATTAGGAGGTGTGGCCACCAGCCCTGGCCGGTTTTCTTAAAGGCCCATGGGTAAAGATTGAGAACTTTCTGTCCTGGAATTGTTTCAAAACACTGGACAGAGGGTTTCTCTTCAGGAGGGTCACTATCAAGATTAGTTGGTATTCCCATGGTTAAACTCCATAGACATACATTCTGCCTTTTCTCGGGGGACAAGGATTACCCACCTTTCCTCTTTTATAGGGGACATTGGCTTTGGTGACCAGCCAATTGCAATTTTTTTTCTTCTCATTGGGGGCATTGAAAGTGTTTCCTCTAGTCTCAAGTAGGAATATCTAACAGCAGCTGGTTTACAACAGCTCTCAGGCAATACAAAAGTAAACAATACTTTATCTAAATAAATATTAAAACTAAAAAGATTCTGAAGAAATTTTGTTTTCTGTACCTGTTGTCACTGATATAAATTATTCTCCTGGGAATGAAATCTTGAATTCTCTCGTAATTGTCTAAAAATCTCCCATTGTATTGAGACACATCCCAGTTGTCTATAAATTATATCTTGGCCGGCGTGTGGCTCAGGCCTGTAATCCAGCACTCTAGGGAGGCCAGGCCGGAGGACTTCTTGAGCCCAGGACGTTCGAGACCAGCCTGGGCAATAATAGTGAGACCTTGTCTCTACAGAAACCTTAAAAATTAGCTGCGCATTGTGGTGCACACCTGTGGTCCCGCTACTCCGGAGGCTAGGTGGGAGGATCTCTTGAGCTGGGAGGTGGAGGGTTGCAAGAGCTGAGATTGCTCCCACTGCACTTCAGTCTGAGTGACAAACGGAGACCCTGTCTTTGATCACTCTTTTTAAAAATAGATTAAAAAAAAATTTTTTTTTTTTTTTTTTTTTTTTTTTTTTTGAGATGGAGTCTCGCGTCTGTCACCCGGAGCTGGCAGTGCAGTGGACCAATCTCAGCTCACTGCAAGCATCCGCCTCCGGGTTCACTCCATTCTCCTGCCTCAGCCCTCCTGAGTAGCTGGGACTACAGGTAGTCCTGCCACTCGCCGGCTAGTTTTTTGTATTTTTTAGTAGAGACAGGGTCTCTCGTTCTAGGCCAGGATGGTCTCGATCTCCTGACCTCGTGATCCGCCGCTCGGCCTCCCAAAGGTGCTGGGACTTACAGGCTTGAGGCCACCACGCCCAGCCAAAAAAACAAAATTTTAAAATCTCTCTTCTTTTCTTTTCTTTTCTTTTTTTTTTTATGAGACAGAGTCTTGCTCTGTCACCCAGGCTGTAGTGCAGTGGTGCAATCTCAGCTTACTGCAACCTCTGCCTCCTGGATTCAAGCAATTCTTGTGCCTCAGCCTCCCCAGTAGCTGGGATTACAGGTGTGAGCCACCGTGCCCGGCCATTTTTTTCCCCCCAATTTTGTAGAGATCTCTCCTGGAGTTTTCTGACCTACTCCAAAATGGATTGGTTACCCTGTTGACCTAGTTCCAGAGGTAGATTTACCATGAAACTAGTAAAGGTTAAGCTTCGGGGCTCTCACTGGCCTCAGCAATGAATTTACATGGTCATAAGTTTCATAAAATTTGCAAAGTAAGATATTTTAACTGTGATTGGCTAAACTGCTGTCTCTTTCCTATCCAGCTTTTCCTCAGTCACATTTCCTCTCACATCACTGTTTTGGGATCAGACCAATGGGAAATAAATTGGAGATCTATTAGCATGGGTTTAGTTAGATTATTTACGTAGTTCACAGTCACAGCTACATAAAGTTGGGTTATTGTCAGCCATTCCAGTAGGAATTGCCTCCAGAAATATTCCCACCTCTTACTGTCGTAATTCACCCTGGGTGCAAGAGTGAATATACACCATAAAGGTGCACCTGTAGTCCCAGCTGCTTGGGAGGCTAAGGTGGGAGGATGGCTTGAGCCCAGCTGAGATTGTGCCACTGCACTTCAGCCTGGGTGATATAGCCAGAACCTGTCTCAACAACAACAACAACAACAACAACAACAACAACAACAAACATTTTGCTATACTTATTTTATTTATTTATTTTTTGAGACAGGGTCTGGCTCTGTTGCCCAGGTGGGAGTGCAATGGCACCATCTCGGCTCACTGCAACCTCCACCTCCTGGGCTCAAGCCATCCCCCTACCTCAGCCTCCCAAGTAGCTGGGACTACAAGTGCATGCCAGCACATCTGGCTAATTTTTGTATTTTTAGTAGAGATGGGGTCTCACCACGTTGACCAGGCTAGTCTCAAACTCCTGAGCTCAAGCGATCCACCTGCCTCAGCCTTACAAGTGTGAGCCACCATGCCCTGCCAGCAAAACGTTAAGTGTAGAATTTAGGTGACAGGTATATGGTGTTCACTGTAAAGTTTTTTTTTTTTTTTTTTGAGACGGAGTCTCACTCTGTCGCCCAGGCTGGAGTGCAGTGGCCGGATGTCAGCTCACTGCAAGCTCCGCCTCCCGGGTTCACGCCATTCTCCTGCCTCAGCCTCCCGAGTAGCTGGGACTACAGGTGCCCGCCACCTCACCCGGCTAGTTTTTTGTATTTTTTAGTAGAGACCAGGTTTCACTGGATTAGCCAGGATGGTCTCAATCTCCTGACCTCGTGATCCGTCTCGGCCTCCCAAAGTGCTGGGATTACAGGCTTGAGCCACCGTGCCCGGCCTGTAAAGTTCTTTTAACTTTCCTATAGGTTTGAAAATTTTCATGAAACACTATTGGAGGAGGCCGGGCGCAGTGGCTCAAGCCTGTAATCCCAGCACTTTGGGAGGCCGAGGCGGGCGGATCACAAGGTCAGGAGATCGAGACCATCCTGGCTAACACGGTGAAACCCCGTCTCTACTAAAAAATACAAAAAATTAGCCGAGTGTGGTGGCAGGCGCCTGTAGTCCCAGCTACTGGGGAGGCTGAGGCAGGAGAATGGCGTGAACCCGGGAGGCGGAGCTTGCAGTGAGCTGAGATCTGGCCACTGCACTCCAGCTTGGGTGACAGAGCGAGACTCCGTCTCAAAAAAAAAGAAACACTGTTGGAGGAAAAGTATATAGCTGAAAACAAAGGAAAAAAGTATTATAGACAGGGATCAAGCAGTTAATTCATTTAAAATTCTATTTTCCACTGGCCGTGGTGGCTCATGCCTATAATCCCAGAACTTTGGGAGGCCAAATGAGTGGATCACTTGAAGTCAGGAGTTCAAGACCAGCCCTGCCAACGTGGAGAAACCCCGTCTCTACTAAAATACAAAAAATTAGCTGGGCGCGTAATCCCAGCTACTCAGGAGGCTGAGCTAGGAGAATCGCTTGAACCCAGGAGGCAGAGGTTGCAGTGAGCCGAGATCACACCATTGTACTCTAGCCTGGGCAACAAGAGCAAAACTCCATCTCAAAATCAATCAATCAATCAATCAATCAATCAATAAATTCTATCTTTCTAGATTTTGTGATGTCTGTGGTATTTTGTTAGCTTTTAAAATTTTGTAATTTGTTGTGATTTCTTTTCTCATTGTAAATAAATATTCATTTTCATACCTAATTTTGTATTTGCAATTTTGCATTTTACTTTTAAGAGAACCCTCAAATTGTATAAGCTTCAGGCCCCACAAGACCTGGATCCACTCCTGCCTGGTACACAGCTGACATTCTCAAAGCTCTTTTCACTCTCACTTCGGAATTTCCAGTCTCCATATCCTTAAGATTCCCTTCATTCCTCCTGTGTTGAAGCTTTCATTTACTGGATCCTATGTCTCCTTAGCTTCTTCATTCTTGAATTCATCCTCATTTTGGTGGGTCATATATTCCAATAGCTTCCCAAGAAAGGTTGCATAAGAAATTCATTTTGAATTTATTGTAATCATGCAATGATTTTATTCTATTCTCCCACTTGATTGATAGTTTGCCTGAGTATAGAATTCTAGGTTGAAAATAATTTTCCTCCAGAATTTTGAAGGCATTTCCCAATTGTCTTCTAGCTTCCGGTATTGCTACTGAGAAATCTAAAGACATTCTGATTTCTGATCTTGTATGTATGATCTATTTTCTGTCTCTGGAAATGTAAAGGATCTTTTATCCATAGAATTCTGAAATTTCATGATAATGTGACTTGACATGAGTTAATTTCCATCTATTGGTTATGGGTACTAAGTGGGACCTTTCAATCTGAAAACCTGTGTTTCTAAGATTAGGGAAATTATTTTATTTTATTTTATTTTATTTATTTTTTTTTTTTTGAGACAGAGTCTCGTCTGTCGCCCAGGCTGTAGTGCAGTGGCGTGATCTCGGCTCACTGCAAGCTCCGCCTCCCGGGTTCACGCCATTCTCCTGCCTCAGCCTCCCCAGTAGCTGGGACTACAGGCGCCTGCCACCACACTCGGCTAATTTTTTGTATTTTTAGTGGAGACGGGGTTTCACCGTGTTAACCAGGATGGTCTCAATCTCCTGACCTCATGATCCACCCGCCTCAGCCTCCCAAAGTGCTGGGATTACAGGTGTGAGCCACCACGCCCGACCAGGTTAGGGAAATTTTAAAGAATTTATTTAAAAAAGAATGTTCTCTGTTTTTCTCTTTTCTCTCTTCCTGGAACTCCCAGGCTAATCTTCTCTTTTCCTTATCTTTTCTCTTCCATTTCTACCTTTTGGTCTCTTTTTTTTTCTGGGAGATATCCTGGAATCTATCGTCAATCCTTTTAATGAGTTTTTCACCTTTTGTTTCCATTCTTAATTTCCAAGGACTCAGTTTTTTTCTTGACTATTTTCTGAAACAACATATTTTTCTTATTTTGAGGTTTCAATATCTTATCTGAGGATTTCAAATATAGGTGTGGAGATTTTTTTGTGTTGTTGTTGTTGTTGTTGTTGTTGTTGTATTGTTGAAGTTTTCTTCCCTCCTGTAGTTTCTGTTTTATCCAGATTTCTTTTTTTCTGTTAGTTTTGGTCTCTGTCTTTCACATCAGAGACTACGATCTGTTGTTGTTGGTTCACTTTTAAGAATGAGAGACTAACAACCTGATGAAATGCTCTGAAATCATGGGTAGAGCTTATCAATTATGAAATGTTCTGTGGGGTGATCTGTCTGGGATGTTTCATCAGGAAATCTATAGTGCCAATATCTTTTGGTCTTTCCTCTTAGTCTAGTCAGATTTCTCAGAGAAAATACTTGGTCTTTTGCCTGGATGGTAAAATTGTCCTATCTTTTCTCACTGTTAGAAAAGTAATCCAATATGGCACCCACTGTCAGAATCTGCAGGAACAGAATTCCTAGGCTCCCAAATTGAGTCAGTTAAGCAAACTTACTGTAGACAAGTGATAAATGTGTTCATTTTTTAAAACTACCGAAAGGGCAGTCGTGTACTTAAAATTGATACCCAGTCAAAATTTTTTTTTTTTTTTTTTTTTTTGGAGACAGAGTCTTGCACTGTCCCCCAGGCTGGAGCGCAATGGCGCAATCACGGCTCACTGCAAGCTCCGCCTCCCAGGTTCACGTCATTCTCCTGCCTCAGCCTCCCGAGTAGCTGGGCCTACAGGCGCCTGCCACTACACCTGGCTAATTTTTTGTATTTTTTTAGTAGAGACTGGGTTTCACTGTGTTAGCCAGAATGGTCTTGATCTCCTGACCTCGTGATCCACTTGCCTTGGCCTCCCAAAGTGCTGGGATTACAGGCGTGAGCCACCAAGCCCGGCCCAGTCATTTAGGATTTTTACCCACCAATTTTTATTGGCATTTGTTTCCATCAATTGCTTTTGCCAATGGCTAATAGTTGAACTCTTCCATAGTTGAGTTTATACCTATATGGTCTGCAAATACTATATGATTGAGTGTTAATTAGCATTATTTGAGTGTGGCTATTCTCTACACACATTCCAGTCTGCTCCTTTTGGGTTCAATCTGTTCACAAGTGCTACATGAGGAGTCTCTTAGAGTTGTAGCTTGTGCTGCTCCCTATTGGAAGGAATAACCCCATGCTTATTGAGGGCTGATCTTTGACTAGGAGGTGCCATTACAAAAAGAAACAGGATCAGGCTGGGTATGATGGCTCATGCCTGTAATCCCAGCACTTTGGGAAGCTGAGGCGGGTGGATCACTTGAGGTCAGGAGTTCAAGACCAGTCTGGCCAACATGGTGAAACCTCGTATCTACGGAAAATACACACACACACACACACACACACAAATTAGATGTGCAGGGTGGTGCATGTCTGTAATCCCAGCTACTAGGGAGGCTGAGGCAAGAGAATAGCTTGAACCCAGGAGGTGGAGATTGCAGTGAGCTGAGATCATGCCACTGGACTCCAGCCTGGGTGACAGAGCAAGACTCCATCTCAAAACAAAACAAACAAACAACAACAAAAAAAAACCCTGCTCTGATCTGGAAAAAATAAATTCAATCAAAGATCTCTTAATTGATGGCAGTAAATGTGTGTTTATCGTCATATTCAGTACTTCCCCGGCCTCCCTCCTTTTCCCCTTTATGATTTGATTCCCAGATAGTTTGTTCATAATTTACCATTTAGTTAAAAGAGTTTTCATTTTACTTTTCATCTTTCCGGTGAATTGTGAAATTATAAGTTTCTGTCCCAGTTTACTTAGTGAATTTTCATCAGATTGGTCACCATCATCATGTATAACCCAAAAGGTGTAGGGAAATTTCATTTTAGACTCATATCTTTACTTGTTAGTTTAGACTCATATGTTTACTTGTTAGTTTTCCCTTCTTTTCCCACTCTTTGTCCCAATCCTTCACTTGTATTTATCAAAGCAAAGTTCAAAATTCCTTATTTGTATTTATCATATCCCTTCATAGGTAGCATCACCAGATATACTTGGGGGTTTGTCAATTTATTGATGGGACTCTTACCTGTCCCTGTTATTGTTACTCACTCTTTGGTCGGTCACCATGGAGTTGTATGTTGGAAGCAATTAGGAGAGTAAATGCCTTGTGATAGAACTGTAGGCTTCCTCATGCATGTTCCTGAGTCAGTGAAAATCCTTCGCTACAAAGTGAGGAGTCAATGCCTCCATCCTCCTTTACTTGGAGATGGGCAAGTTGGAAGGGCCATTTTATATTCAGATGATACACCCATTCTTGACAAATCAGATGCTAAGAAATCAGGAATGCTGTTTTTCTGTGCAGCTCCTTAATGGTGACTTTTACTGAATTCAGCACTCATTGTGACAACATAGTTTTGGCTCTGATGGACTGGGCAGCAGTGAAATATAACCTACCTTTAGGTCGGTGCCTCCAGGCACAGAAGAGGGTAGGGAAAGGCCAAGGCTTGCTCTTTACTCACAGGGCTGCTGTGAGTAGCACGTGTGGGTGGACTGCTAAATACCTTGGGTCCTCCCCGAGGCCAGGGCAGCAACCATTCCTCCACAGTCTCTCTGTTCATGTGACCACTTGTCTGCCTCTCTCATCTTATCAGAACCTCTACAGCTTTGTTCCACGGGATTCTTCACTAGGGATCTGATGGCATCCACGTGAGGAACCAGGAGCTTAATTTTGTCAGCCAGTCAATGGAATCTACAGCCGGCAGCCAAGCCAGTGGCCTAAACCTAAATCACTGCCTGGGAATTTGAATAGAGGAAGGTCCTCTTTGCTCTCGAGAGCGCAGGTTCAAGTCATCGGTACTGCCTTTGGTTCTGGCCACTGGGAAGAAGCCCCTCATTCTCCTCTCCAAGTATCCCCCCCAGGCAGGGTGTAAGGGGACTGCCACCGCTGGAGGTTTTAGAAGTGAGGCAGGCAAAGCCACCCACAAACCCGGCGGCAGCTCAGAGTCCACCGTGCTTCTCCGGCACTGATGCCGGGAGCCTGCAGGGGGCGCCCTTGCCCAGGTTGGCCTCCGCAGCACCGGAGGCGGGACCAACTTTCGTCGGGCTGAGCTTTCCGATCCCTGGAGTTCCTCTTCAGCAGTGGAGCTAGCTTTTGTTTGAACGTGACCGATTCCCGTTATACAGCTTGGGACCCCGAAGTACTTGATGTCCCTTGTTGTCTTAAGTTCCATAAGCAGCTGGTAGCTGACATTCAAAGGGAGCATCCTCAGGACTAGAAGCCACAGGCTAAGCCTTTCCTCTCCCTCAGGAATTCCCAGAAGGCTCCAGTCACCAGCAGTTAAGGAGACACACTTCATATTCTGATTTGTGATATGGATCCAGAGGAAGGGCGGCGGGCACTGTTGCTCTGCAAGACTTTGGAGGCAGTGGCTGGTTTGGACCGCATGCAAATTCTGATGCCCTTCTAATAATCTAATACCCAGATGTGGATCCAAGATTCCCATTAATATCCATGCCTACTTTTAGTGGTAGGGGCTTGAAAACAAAAGCCTCTATCTGGTCCAGGGTGAATTCCTCTAGCGGGTAGAGGCAGAGCCAAACTGCATCTAGGAGGGCGCCTGAATTTTCTCGTGATTGATGGCACATCCCTTTCAGTCAAAAAAAAAAAAAAAAAAAAAAAATCAAGGGAAGACAGAGCTTCACCACAGTTGTTTCTGAATTACCCCTAATTAATTTGTCATCATTGTGCTGAGGAACGTCAGTATCTGAATTAGGCCACCTATTAAAATCCTGCTTTATCAGATTATGGCACATTGCCGGAGAATGGATATTTCACTGTGAGGGGAATTGCTGGCCTCGCCAAATGAAGGCGAGCTAAAAGTAGGGTTGTCAGATTTAGAAAATACGAATAGAGGGCACCCAGTGAAATTCTGATTTTAGAGACATAACAATTTCTTATTTAAGTGTGTTCCAAGTATTGCTTGGGATGTACTTATACTAAAATCAATTTGTTCTTTTCTGAAATTCAAATTTAAGTGGGCATCCTGTATTTTATCTGGCAACCCTAACTGTAAAAGAGAATTCAAACAATTTAAAAGACCTTAGAACTTCAGTACCATTGTACAGAGATAATCACCATTAAGAGTTTTGGGTATGTCTTTCCCTTTTTTGTTTTGTTTTTGAGATGGAGTTTCACTCTTGTTGCCCAGGCTGAAGTGCAATGGCGCGTTCTCAGCTCACTGCAACCTCTGCCTCCTGGGGTCAAGCGATTCTCCTACCTCAGCCTCCCGAGTAACTGAGATTACAGGCATGCGCCACCACACCCAGCTAATTTTATATTTTTAGTAGAGACATGGTTTCATCATGTTGGCCAGGCTGGTCTCGAACTCCTGACCTCAGGTGATCCACCCACCTCAGCCTTCCAAAGTTCTGGGATTGCAGGCAAGAGCCACTGCACCTGGCTTGGGTATGTCTTTCCATAAACTATTCATGAATATACACAAATATTTATGTATGTTCAAATCCTGGTTCCTCCAATTGCTAGCTGAGTGACCTTGGAAGAGTTACCTAACCTCTCTGGATCTTAGTTTCTTTACCTGTAAAATGGGGATAATAGTAGTATCTGTCTCCTGGAGTGTTAATGAGGGTTAAATGAGTCTGGCATTTAGAAGGCACTGAGTGACTGTCTGTTATCAATAATTATTATCAATAATGACAACTAGACCCAGCGCGGTGGCTCAAGCCTGTAATCCCAGCACTTTGGGAAGCCAAGACAGACGGATCACTTGAGGTCAGGAGTTCAAGACTAGCTTGGCCAACATGGCAAAACCCCATCTTGGAAGCTGAGGCATGAGAACCTCTTGAATCCGAGAAGCGGAGGCTGCAGTGAGCCAGGATCACACCGCTGCACTCCAGCCTGGGTAACAGAGTGAGACTCTGCCTCAAAACAACAACAACAACAAACATACACACACACACAACATACACAAATAATATCACTAATATATATCATGTCTTAAAAATTTGAAAATGGAGGCATATTCTATGAATTGTTGTATACCTTGCTTTTTTCAAGTTTTATCTTGTTTATTCTTTTTCACGGATACATATGATTACTTTTTTAAAAACTTAGTTCCTATGGATCATTTAGTTTATTTTCAACACTTTTTTGCATGTACTGCTGTATAAGTACCGTGTGTGCTAACCGATTGCACCACTGGAGCTCCGATTTTCAACACATTTCTATCTGAATATTGCTGCAGTGAACACGCTTGTGGTGAAATGATTGTATGAAAGTGCTTCCTCTGTGTAGTCTGGACAATGAGCCAGCCAGGACTCAGAGCTCCCCCTCCCTCACTTTTTTCCAGTACCCAGGGCTGCAGTTTATCACTGTCAGCAAAGCCAGCGCCTCCCTCACCCAGGTGCTGGCAGTTGGCATCTCCAGACAACAAGGCAAACAGTGGCAAAGGGCTGAGGCTAGGATGTTTAGATGCAAAATTTTAGAGGACACCAAAATCTCAGTAATCAAGATAAGTAATATTTTAACGCACTATTTTAAAAAATTGATATTAATACAAAATTAATGATGGACAAATAACAAGCTTTTAAAGATAGGATTAACAACTGTGCCATACAGAGTCATATTGGATTTTACATTCATTTGTATTTTAAAAAAATACTTCATTGAATTGGGCATGGTAGCTCACACCTGTAATCCCAGCACTTTGGGAGGCTGAGGTGGGAGGATCGCTTGAGGCCAGGAGTTTGAGACAAGCCTGGGCAACAAAGCAAGACACAGTTTCTACAAAAAATTAAAAATTAACCAGCCATAATGGCATGCACCTGTAGTCCCAGCTACTTGAGAGGCTGAGGCAGAAGGATCCCTTGAGTGCAGGAGTTTGAGGTTACAGTGAGCTGATTGTGCCACTGCACTCCAACCTGGGTAACAGAGCAAGACCTTGTCTCAAAAACAAACAACTCCCCACTCAAATCCTATTTCATTGAAATATAACATCTTGATTACTGAGATTTTTAGTGCCACCTTACATTTTGCACCAGGGGAGAGCGCCTCATTTGCCTCTTTATAAGTCCAGGCTCTGGCTGGTACCATATCTGGATGGCAGGCACAATGTCCAAGTTTGAACACCATTGATAAAGTGGTTCTAGCCAGGCATGGTGGCTCAATCCCAGCACTTTGGGAGGACAAGGCAGGCAGATTGCCTGAGGCCAGGAGTTCCAGACCAGCCTGGCCAACATGGTAAAATCCCATCCTACTAAAAATACAAAAATTAGCCTGTTGTGGTGGTGTGCACCTATAATCCCAGCTACTCGGGAGGCTGAGGCACGAGAATTGGTTGAACCTGGGAGGTGGAGGTTGCAGTGAGCCAAGATCATGCCATTGCATTCCAGCCTGGGCCACAGAGCAAGACTCTGTCTCAAAATAAATAAATAAATAAAATTAAATAAATAAAGTGGTTCTGGTGCTTGCCTTGAAAGAAGAGAGCCCTTCAAAGAATGGGGTTCCTCCCATGAAACACAGCCCCGTGTTGCATATACAGTAAGCTACTTGATTCCAGCATACCTGTCCAGTGGTTAATGGGCTGAAGGGAGTCATAGTCCCTCTCCTGTTGACCCTGATCTTTCTCCATTAAAGCCTATTCTTCAATCCACACCACATGTGTAACAAGGTTCAGGAATTTATTCCTGGGAGTCAATCCTGAAGGGATCTCTCTAACACGACAAACTTTGTATATATGCTTTCGTGCACATACAAATATATATCTGTAGCGTAAGTTTCAATAAGTGAAATTCCTGGTCCAAATGATATGTGCATTACAAGTTTGGATAAATATAGCCAATTTCCTCTCCCAAGATAATATATCCGTTTACACTCCCACTAAAAGTATGTGAGTATGACTGTTTCTCCATATTCTTGACAATATTGAAAATTGTGGCACTTTTTAATCTTTGCTCATCTTACAGATGAAATAGTATTTCATTTTTGTTTAATTATTATTTCTTAATTATGAGCAAGGTTAAGCTTTTATCTTCCTGTAAATTTATTTGTTATTTAATTTTTTTAATTTTTTTAATTTTTTAATTTTTATTTTTATTTTTTTTGAGACGGAGTCTCGCTCTGTCGCCCAGGCTGGAGTGCAGTGGCCGGATCTCAGCTCACTGCAAGCTCCGCCTCCCGGGTTCACGCCATTCTCCTGCCTCAGCCTCCCGAGTAGCTGGGACTACAGGCGCCCACCAGGTCGCCCGGCTAGTTTTTTGTATTTTAGTAGAGACGGGGTTTCACCATGTTAGCCAGGATGGTCTTGATCTCCTGACCTCGTGATCCGCCCGTCTCGGCCTCCCAAAGTGCTGGGATTACAGGCTTGAGCCACCGCGCCCGGCTTTCCTGTACATTTATAAAGCAATAAATAGCATGCTCTTCTATGAGTAAATTCCCTAGTCTCATTTTCCAAAGTCAACTATTGGTCTTTTTCTTACCGATTTGCTAATGCTCTTTAGATAAGTTTTTTAAAACAACTCTCTGGCTATTACATATGTGGTGGATATTATCCCTGATTTGTTTATCTTTTGACTTTTTAATGATTTTTTCCCCTGAAGAAATGCTTTACATTTTTACATTGTCAAAGTTATCAATATTTTCCTTTATGATACTAAATGTTATATTTCATATAGAAAGATCTTTCTTACAACAAGTTTATATGCTGTTTACCTTCTAGTACCTTTATGGATTTATTTCCTCTATTTAAATTCATCTGGGATTTGTGTGTGTGTGTGTGGGAATAAAGAGTAAGAAAGACTTTTTTCCCCTTGAAATGACTAGCCAACATGATTTATTAAAAACATCTGTTTTTTTCCCACTAATTTGAAGCGCAGCTCATATCACACTTTAAATCCTCATTTGTATATGGTACTTTTCCTGAATTCTTTAATCTGTTACAGTGGTCCATATTTCTGAACCAGCACCAAATTGCTACAAATAAGGTAGATTTTTAATGCATTTTAGTATTTAGTATTTGTTTTCCCTGGAGTTAATAATTGTCATTTTTTTCCTCCATTTTCCTGTTGTTTTTCTTAATGTCATTATCATTCATTCAACTTCAAACTCTTCGCTAGCTTCTAAATCTCTTTGCAAGATTGATTATCTTCTCAACGTTGTCTCCCTGAAAAAAAAATCTGGGCTTGCCGCTCTCCCTGATGGGTGCACATTTTGTATCCCTCTGTCTTCTGTCCTGGTGTCCTGGGATTCCCTTAACCTGTCTCCTGTGATAGAGCTCCAGTTTCCTGGACATTCTGTCTTCCTTGTTTTGTTTTGTTTACTATCATGTTTGGGTAAAGCATACCCTTCAGTACCTTCGTAAGGAAGGGTGCATGGGAGGTAAATTTTCTCACATCTAAAATGTTTTATTTTCCTTTCATACTTGAAAATGGCTGGACATGGTTTCTCTAGATTGAAAATCATTTTACTCTAGAATTTTGAAGGCATTGTTCTTTTGCTTTCCAGCTTCCTGTTGAGAAGTCAGAAGCCGTTTTTGTCCCTGATCTTTTTATGGGTCCTTTAGCTTCCTCTAGAAATGTGGAAGATTTTTTTCTTTGTCCCCATTGTGAAATCTGCATGAGGTACCTTGGTATAGGTCTATTTTAATTCTTTGTGCTGGACGCTTTTAATTTAGAAACTCATACTATACATTTCTGGGCAATTCCTTTGAACTATTTCTTTAACGGTTTCCTTTCTTTCATGTTCACTGCTTATTCTTTCTGGGACTCTCACTATTTGGGTCGTGTTCCACCTGAACTAGGCTTCTAATTTTCTTATCTTTTCATTCTTATTTTCTACCTCTTTGTGTTTGAAATCTACATACTCAGAGATTTCCTCAACATCATCTTCCAAACTTTCTGTGTATTAAAAATAATCTCTGCTATCATGTCATTAATTTCCAAGGGCCCTCTCTCATTCTTTTCCCTGTGAATATTTTTTTCTTTGTTATGGATATGATATTGCAATTGCTTTTAACTTTTCTAAGGACATAGTGATAGTTAATTTGGTGTGTCAACTTGACTGGGCCCATAGGGTACCCAGATATTTGGTTAAACATTGTTCTGGGTTATCTGCAGGCAGGGTGGTGAGGGGGTTTCTGGATGAGATTAACATTTGAATCAGTAGACTGAGTAAAACAAATTGCCCTCACCAATGTGAGCAAGCCTGATTCAATCTGTGGTATTCAATTTGAATGGAACAAAAAGACTGAGCAAGAGAGAATTTGCTTTCTCTACCTTATGGTCTTTGAGCTGGGACATTGGGCTTCTGTCTTTGGACATGGACTGGAACTTATATCATCAGCTCTATTGGTTCTCAGGTTTTCAGACTGCAGATTTGGGGAATTCTCAGCCTCCATAATCGTCTAAGCCAATTCCTTATAATAATTTCTGCTTTATATATCTACATCTATTTATTATTTATTTATTTATTTATTGCTACTAGCAGGAACAACCAGGTAAATATCTATCTATGTATCTATGTATCTATCTATCCATCTATCTATCTATTCATCCATCTACCTTATTGTTCCTGTTTCTCTGGAGAATCCTAATATTCGCATTAATGATAAGATGCTTTGTTTTAGTTTTCTTCTCCTTGTGTAATTGCATGATTCATTTTCTCCAAGTTTCTTTTTTGTATTTGCACATTTTAGTTTCTAGTGATTCATGTTAGAAGTTTTCCTCAGATGCCACAGGTGATCCTCGGTAGTTTGCTCCTATTTAAGCTGATTGGAAGCTTTGACAGTGCAAGGAAGGATTTATAGAGTGTTCCGGTTGGATGGTTTCATTGGAGGAACTCTTGAGGTCTATACCTTTATGTCTTTACTTGTCAGCTGATCAGATTCCCCAGGTGTGTCCTTTCCCAACTCTGTCTGGAAGGGTGCAAGCCAGGCTGCCAATGTTCTAGGAGCACAGGCGGAAGAAGGCAACAGTTTCTGCCTCTAGTGCTTATACCTAATCCTGTTTGTTTTCTTTCTTTCCTTCCTTCCTTCTTTCCTTCCTTCCTTCCTTCCTTCCTTCCTTCCTTCCTTCCTTCCTTCCTTCCTTCCTTCCTTCCTNACAGGTATGTGCCATCATGCCCAGCTAATTTTTGTATTTTTTTTGTACAGATGGGGTTTCACCGCATTGCCTAGGGTGGTCTTAAACTCCTGGGCTCAAGCGATCTGCCCACCCTGGCTTCTCAAAGTGCTGGGATTACAGGTGTGAGCCACCATGCCTGGCCAAACACATTTATGTTTTCAATTGAAAAAATTTTTCATTTTGTGGGTGCAGAATAATTTCTAAATAAAATATTTTTCACTATTTTACTTTTCAGTTTTAATTTTTTAGTAGATTACTTTTTTAAGAGCAGTTTTAGGTTTGTAGCAAAATTGAGTGAATAGCATTGTATTTTTCTAGGTCTTTCCTTCTTTCCTTCCTTCTTTCTTTCTTTTTCCTTTTCTTTCTTTCTTCCTCATGGAGTCTCTGTTGTCCAGGCTGGAGTGCAGTGGCACGATCTTGGCTCACTGCAACCTCTGCCTCCCAGGTTCAAGTGATTCTCCTGCCTCAGCCTCCTGAGTAGCTGGGATTACAGGCGTGCGCCACCACGCCTGGCTACTTTTTTTGTATTTTTCCTAGAGATGGGATTTCACCATGTTGGTCAGGCTGGTCTTGAACTCCTGACCTCGTGATCTGCCTGCCTCGGCCTCCCAAAGTGCTGGGATTACAGGTGTGAGCCACCGCACCGGGCATCCTGTTTTCTGTATAGTGTCAAGTGTGCCTAGCGTCCTCCAGACCAGACATCTACCTCAACCTCACCCCCAGTTTACACTTTTTAGGCAATTTACCACCAATCCGTTGCTGTGGGGAGACAGGGAGTTGGGAGGGTATCTAAGGCTCTAATTGCTTGCATTTATTTATTTATTTATTTATTTATTTATTTATTAATTAACTAGAGAGAGAGTCTTGCTCTATCACCCAGGCTGGAGTGCAGTGTCACAATCATAACCCACTGTAACCTTGAACTCCTGGGCTCAAGCAATTCTCCACCTCCTCCTCCCTAGTAGCTAGGACTACAGGTGTGTGCTATTTCTTTTTTTTTGTAGAGACAAGAGGGGTCTCACTATATTGCCCAGGCTGGTCTTGAATTACTGGCCTCAAGTGATCCTTCCACCTCAGCCTCCCAGAGTGCTGTGATTACGGGTGTGAGCCACTGTACCAGGCCTCTAATTGCTTCTTAAATGGTATTTCCATCAGTTTGCTTTGTTTTATCTCTCTTTCATTTCCAAAGATAAGTGGTTCCATCCATTCCTGAGCCTTTTGGGTGATTCTGTAGTGTAAACTGATTTGATTTCTATCTTTCTCCACTGCCACCTTAGGGTTCTATTTTCTTAGGTCTGAGTCGTTTACTTATAGCACAGCTATTCATTTGTATATTTATTTTGCAACTAGATACTGAAGTGCATTTGCTTACTCTTAAGTTTTCAAAGTACACAATACCATAACGTCTGCAAATAATGAAAGTTTTCCTTCCCTTACTAACTTTTATACCTTAATATTAATTTTCCTTCTCAAATTGTATTGGCTTATACCTTCAGTACAACCTGAAATAGTAGCAGTGATATGGGCACCCTTGTCTTTTTCCTGGATTTACTGGGATTCTTTTAGTATTTCACCATTAAGCATGCTGCTGGTTTGGATCTGATTACATGCATTTATTTATTGTGTTAAGGAAATATCCTTCTTTTTTTATTAAAAGGTTTGTGTCAGACATTGAATGTATAATTTTTCCAAATACCTTTTGGTCCCCTACAGATTTTTTTTTTTTTTTTTTTTTTTGGAAAGTCTTGATCTGTTGCCCAGGCTGGAGTGCGGTGGCATGATCTTGGCTCACTGCAACCTCCACCTCCCAGGTTCAAGCAATTCTCCTGCCTCAGCCTCCTGAGTAGCTGGGATTACAGGTGCCTGCCGTCATGCCCAGCTAATTTTTGTGTTTTTAATAGAGGCGGGGTTTCACCATGTTGGCCAGGCTGGTCTTGAACTCCTGACCTCAGGTAGTCCACCCGCCTTGGCCTCCCAAAGTCCTGGGATTAAAGGCATGAGCCACCACGCCTGACCTTCCCTACAGATTTTTAAAATCCATATTCATGAGAGAAATTTGCCTGCATTTTTCTATTCAATGCTGTATTTTTTAGGTTTTAGTATCAGTGTCATATTGCTTTTGTTAAAAAAAAAATCTAAAAGCTTGCTTTCTCTCTTATACTTTTGAACAGTTTAACAGCATTGGAACTATCTGGTGAGTAATTAAAAAAATTATAGTATCCAGTACCAGAACAGACTGGCCCTCTACCCTCCTTCAAATCAAATTGTAGTTTATAGGGTGATTCCTACTTGTAAGTCAGCTCCGCAAGCTGTGGTCTCAGCAACTACAGAGGTAATATTAAATGAAAGACGCAAAATTTACTTTCGCGAAGCTTCAGGGAGCCGGAAAAGGAGGAGAAGGGAAAGGAAAAGGAGGAGGAGGAAGTTAATTGTGTTGTTTGGACAAGAATTTAGTTCAACAGACTATGTTTTTCTTCAGCCAACCACAAGACAGGCCTGATAAAAAAGGACAAAGTAAAAGGAATTTCTGCTACTTCTTTCTCCAAAGCTCTCGGACTTGGCCTAACAATTCTGTAGTCTCCTCAGAAGCCCTGTAGAAGCTTTCCCAGAAGAAATATGTGAGGCTGTCTCTGGGCCACTGGAACAAGGTCTGGGGTTGCTGCTTGCTGACAAACAGCAAAGTGCTGTGTTGGTTTAGTGATTTGCTGATCCCTTTTCTTTGATGAAAGTGGTGTTTGATTCATTGTATCAGCTTGATTTGGCTAACTCATGACCTGGCTTTTCACAGTTTATCTACTACCTGGGGAAACACTGAGGTGGAAGGTTCTAGACAAAGTTCAGTGTATTATAAATGAGAGACTTCTGATTACGTCTGCAAGTGGAAGTTGCTGCTTCCCAAGGCTTGATTTCACTATCAGACAGTGGCCAAATGAGATGACTCTTACAATTCTCCAAGTGTACAATGAAATGGGGAGGTTTTGAAGATGTCTTCATATTTTAGATGGGCTTGGAGCTTAGACCACCTCCCCACTCTCTTTTAACTGTCATAATTGATGAGGGAGTCAGTATAGCTCAAGTGACCAAGAGCATAGACTCTGGATTAGACAGGTCTAGTGTGGATCCCATTTCTGCTCTAATTAGCTCTATCAGTTGGTCAAATTAATGAACCTCCCGGAGCCTCAACTTTTCTGGAAAATGAGGACAGTCATCAAACTTACTTCACTTAGAAGGCTGATGTGAACATGAAGTGAGATACTGGGTAAAAGGCTCCTGACAGGATATCAGGCCCATAAGTAAGGACCTATAAGCGATTCTTACTGTTGTTGTTATTACTCTATATGCCTTCTGGGACTGATACTTCTGTCACTACATAAATGAATAAAGATCCGGCTCATGGAGAGAGACTGGTAAGTGTCAGTCCTGTCTGGGAGTTCGATAGCAGCTGGGAACTTGCCTAAACCAATCCACCCCATGGTTAGCAGGAAGATGCTGATCCCTGACTTTCCTGTTCTCGCTTCCACATCTTTTATCTTAGGGGAAGTGGTAGGAACTTCTTGGATGTGCAAGCTCTGTCTTCTGAAAGTAGACCAGGGTCTTTATTCTGGTTGTGAATGGAGGGTGAACTCCAAGTCAGCAAATCTTGTTGAAACTTCTGATTGGTCATCAACAGAGCAAAGGCCTCCTCGGTGGACTCACTTCCTCCCTGCACCATTGAATGTGCTCTGGGCATCACGCCACTTCTCAGCATCTTCTCCTGGACAATGCTGTGCTTCTCAGCCGCTCTGCCCTCTGACACTAGCCTCTAGTTGGGTTCTCTCTCTGACTGGAATAGCCTGGACTGGTTGTGGATAAAGAAGTTTGCCCCCTCCTTCTCCCTCATTTTGCCCTCTTTGCAATGTCTTTCCTCTCTCTTCCTACCCCAGGGACCCCCTAGTCTTTGCTTTCTTCAGTTACCCTGTGTTTTCTCATCCTCTTCCACACTTCTTCCCATTGTATTCAAATTTTAAATCCTTTATTCATAAAGTTTAATAAATGAATCAAATTACTTAAAGTATGTGATAAGCTCTTTTGCTTGTAATAAATGACTTTCTTTGGTTTATCTCAAATAATTCTCTTCCCCCAGTGGGAGGGTGGGTTACATAATTATTGTGAAGAACCCACATGGTAATTGGGGGAATCAGGGCACTGTCAGCCCCCAGAGTGGCTGCCCAGCTGGGCCTCATTGCAGCTACAGCATGGCTGGGGAACCAAAAGGGGGGCCCAGGATGCAGAGCTCTGGGGACAGTAACTTATTCCCCTCTCAGCAGGAGATTGTCTATCTTTTGGCATGACCATGACGCAGCCTCCTTCTGCCTCTGATTCTCACACTTTTGTCACTATCAGCTCACCTCTAACCCTTCTTTTCTTTGCCTCTTGGCTTCTGTTCTCTCCAAGCTTCTACTTATCAAGAGTTCTGGTTCTTAATGGCTTCTGTTATGTTATGACACTGCCTTTTCTTTGGTGGACGGGAGTTTTTTACAGTGGAGCCCCTCACAGGCTGCTGCTAGCTGGGCCATTTATTGGCTGACCCCGCATTGGTCTTCCACTCCTGATCCATTCACCAGTGGACACAGAAGACCCATGGCTCTGGGCTGAGTGTGGGGACTCACCCCTGTAATCCCAGCACTTTGGGAGGCCAAGGGGGCTGGATCACCTGAGGTCAGGAGTTTAAGACCAGCCTGGCCAACATGGTGAAACCCCGTCTCTACTAAAAATACGAAAAATTAGTCAGACTTGGTGGCTGGTGCCTGTAGTCCCAGCTACTGAGGAGGCTGAGGCAGAAGAATCACATGAACCCGGGAGGCGGAGGTTGCAGTGAGCTGAGATTGTGCCACTGCACTCCAACCTGGGTGACAAGAGTGAAACTCTGTCGAAGAAGAAGAAGAAGAGGAAGAAGAAGAAGAAGAGGAAGAGGAAGAGGAAGAGGAAGAGGAAGAAGAGGAAGGAGAAGGAGAAGGAGAAGAAGAAGGAGGAGGAGGAGGAGGAGAAGAAGGAGAAGAAGAAGGAGGAGGAGGAGGAGGAGAAGGAGGAGGAGGAGGAGGAGAAGGAGAAGGAGAAGGAGAAGGAGAAGGAGAAGGAGAAGGAGAAGGAGAAGGAGAAGGAGAAGAAGAAGACATGTGGCTCTGAACTTGCTCCTCAACCCAGGGACTGTTGGTGTGCCCAGCACTCTGAGCTTGGCTTTATCCAGGAAACACCATGATCTTCCTACAAGAATTTCAATGATTCCCAATCTAGATGATTGGCAGAACCTCATGGGTAAATATTTAAAAATACAGATTTCTAGAAGCTACTTATCTGTAAAATGATTACAGTGATAACATCTACCTCACAGGATTGGGGTGGCTGATTTTTTTCTCTCTTTTTCCCCCCAAAAATAATTCTGTTTGCTCTGTTTGTAATGACACATGTTTGGAAATCTAAGTTCCCCCAAATGAGAACTTAATAGATCAGTGGTTGTCAAGGTCTGAGAAGAGGAAAGAAGGATAGTGTATCCGAATTACCTGGGGACCCCCATGCTTGACCTCTGCAACCAGAATGGAGGGGGGTGCTGAAATTCCCAGACTCTATACCAGCTGCAAACCCCATCTCCACATCACTGCACCAAGCAACTTACAGTATGTCTTTAAGATAGAATCTTGTGTAGCCAATGCAATTGGTTTTGCAGAAGTCCATTTTGTTTAACACGCAAAGAAGGTCATGATGGATCATTGAATTAAAAAAGCAGGTTGTGAAACAGGACAATAATTGGATCTAATTTTTAGGGGAAAAAAGTAGGTACACTTATGCATAGCTAAGGGCCTGAAACAGTAAAAGTATGGTTGGCAGACCTGCTACCCCAGCACTACCAGGGAGCGTGATAGAAATGTAGAATCTGGAGCCCCACTCCAGACAACTGACCGAGAATCCACATTTTGACAAGATCTCCACGTGATTGATGTGTACATTAAAGTGTGAGGCTCACTGCTCTGGAACACTGGTTCTTGTCTTGGGTTCTCATTAGAATTCACCTGGGGAGCATGGAAAAAATAATCCTCATGCCCAGGTGGTACCCAGATCAATTTAATCCTAGTCTCTACGGGTAGAGACTGGCACCATATAGCTTTAAACTCCCAGATGATCTTGATGAGCAGCCAGGATGAAAACAGCTGCTGTGAGGATATATCCTAGGTGTGAGACTGATTGTCCTGCAGATGGTGAGAATCTGGTGGTTCTTCTTTCTGCTTTTCTATGTTTTATTATTTTTGTCTAAGAAGCACATATAGTTTTGTAATGAGAAAGAAATTATTTTAACTTAAAAGCCCTTAATTAATGCAAGGCTTATCTAAGGTTTAGACAGAAGCCTCGAAATGAGGAAGACGTTTTAGAGGAGGATTTACAATAGAAAGAGAAAGGAAGGCCAGGCATGGTGGCTCACTCCTGTAATCCCAGCACTTTGGGAGGCCAAGGTGGGCTGATTTGTTGAGGCCAGGAGTTCGAGACCAACCTGGGCAACATGGCGAAACCTCATCTCTACAAAAATTAGCCGGGTGTGGTGGCACATGCCTGTAGTCCCAGCTACTCGTGGGGCTGAGGTGGGAGGATCACTTGAGCCTGGGAGGCAGAGGCTGCAGTGAGCTGAGATCGCACCACTGCACTCTAGGTTGGGCAACAGAGCCAGACCTTACCTCAAAAAAAAAAAAAAAAA
>NW_016806838.1:4486664-4493185 GCF_001698545.2 Rhinopithecus bieti
AAAAAAAAAAAAAAAAAAAAAAAAAAAAAAAAAAAAAAAAAAGGCAACATAGGCTAAATGGTTGAAAGACGCCATTTTAGAAGAAAATTAGGAGTCACTCCTCACTCCACCTAACACCTGACTTGGTATATCTCCTCCCCTTAAGACAAAAGGAAACTGAACATTGCTGAGAGTGTACTAATCACCTAGCATTGTAATAGGTGTTTCTTTTTCTTTTCTTTTCTTTTTTCTTTTTTTTTTGAGAGAGTCTCTGTCGACCAGGCTGGAGTGCAGTGGCTCAATCTTGGCTCATTGCAACCTCTGCCTCCCAGGTTCAAGCAATTCTCCTGCCTCAGCCTCCTGAGTAGCTGGGACTACAAGCGCCCACCGCCATGCCCAGGTAATTTTTGTATTTTTAGTAGAGACGAGGTTTCACCATGTTGGCTAGGCTGGTCTCAATCTCCTGACTTCAAGTAATCTGCCTGCCTTGGCCTCCCAAAGTGCTGGGACTACAGGCGTGAGTCACTGCACCTGGCCTGTAATAGGTGTTTCATGGATCCTTATGAACTATGAGTGTAAAATATACACCAGATAGCAAAAAGATTTACTATAAAAAGAAACGTAAAATAGCTCATAACGTTTCATATTAAATACACATCAAAATGTATTGTTTTGGATGTATTTGGGTTAAATTAAATATATTGTTAAAATGTATTTCACTCGTTTCTACCTTTTTAAATTTGACTCCTAGAAAATTTAAAATTACACCTGTAGCTCACATTTGTGGTTCATACTTTATTTCTAGACGGTCGGTGGCAACTCGAATAGCAGACACACGGGGATTACTTAGGCTGGTTGTTCATTCTTTTTGCATCCCTCCTAAGAGCAGAGAAAAAGGTGAGGGAGGAAGTAACTTCTCCCGAGCCTGTCTGAGGATTGGATGGAAAACAGGTTAAAATGAATTTGAGGACATCCCTGACCACTTTCTTTTCTTTAAATTTTATTTTACTTTTTAACGTTTTAACTTTTTTTTTTTTTTTGAGACCGGGTAATGAGACTGCCAAATTATTGTATTTTTTGTAGAGACGGGGTTTTGCCGTGTTGCCCAGGCTGGTCTCAAACTCCTGGCCTCAAGCGATCCATCCGGCCTCGATCCCCCAAAGTGCTGGGATTACAGGCATGAGCCACTGAGCTCGGCCGATGACCATTTTCTTTAGCCTAGTGGTTCTCAGCTTCAGCTGATCATTAGCATCTCCTGGGGAGCTTTTAAAACTCTGATGCTCAGGCACTCTACTGTCCAGTTAAATCAGAATCTCTGGAGAATCTTAGTCTTGCCTGAGCCTCAGTATCCTGAAAAAGATCGAACCACTGCTTTAGCCAGGTTTGTAATCCTTCCCTGGGAACAAACTATAGGTATCTGGAAAAGAAAGCTAGCAACCTTTGGAAAGCAGTAGCCTATGAAGATTTTGAAGGATATTACTTGGGTCATTATAAATGTTCTTTAAAAAAAAAATTGAGGTTACTTTATTTCCCTTTTGTGAATTAACCCTGAAAGAATAAGGTTAGTGTTGTAACAGGGTTAGAGAACTAATTTTGCAAGTTCACCCTCTTGGCCACTAGGGGGACTGGATAACACACTTGTGGAAGGACAGGATTGTGTCCTTGGAGAGACTGCCTCCAGTGGAGGGAAGTTGGCACAGTCATCTTAGTGGACAAAAGACCAGCACGTATTGCCGCTTTTTAACTTTTATATGAGTTAAATCCTATAAGCTTCCCCAAAGGACCTGACTTTGCCCCTAGGAGTGAAAATTGATATGATCCTTCTGGAGAAAGCAACATAATTACAGAAAATATTGAGGGCTCACTCTAGGTTGGACACTGGGCTAAACGCTTCATGAACATTATCTCATTTAATTCCTCACAAAAATCCTATGCAGCAGGTACAATTATCTGTATTTTCAGATGAAAAACAAGGACAACAGCCAGGAGTGGTAGCTCATGACTGTAATTCCAGCACTTTGGGAAGCCAAGGTCAGAGGATTACTTGAGGCCAGGATGTCAAGACCAGCCTGGTCAACATAGAGAGACCCCCATCTCCACAAAAAATACAAAAATTTGGCTGGCATGGTTGTGCATGCCTGTAGTCCCAGCTACTCAGGAAGCTGAGGTAGGAGGATCACTTGAACCCAGGAGGTCAAGGCTGAAGTAAGCCATGATCGTGCCACTGTACTCCAGCCTTGATGATAGATGTCTCAAACAAAACAAAACAGAAACAACAACAACAACAACAAAAAACCAAACAAGGGCTGGAAGGATAAAAGAAGAGACTCATGGCTACAGAGCTGGAAAATAAAGCATTTGAGCCTAGGCAATCGGTCCCCTAAAAACTCACTCTTAACCTCTAAATAGACTTTGACCTAAGGCCTATAGTTCTTGGACTTTACTCAAGGAAATGATCAGACAACTGCATAATTCAGAACAAAACTGGACCTAGAAAAACCCTATTCTTGTAGGAGACTAGTCAAATAAATTATTATGCAGCCATAAAATGAATTAATATGCAACAGCTAAGAGTACTGATATAGAAGATTTTATTGAAATGGAAAAATCTTCATGAAGTATTAAGTTAGAAAAGCAAGATAGAAAACATATTCAGTATGATATCCAGAAAGCAAAAGTTGGCAGATACGTGCGTGTGGGAAGGAACACTAAAATATTAACAGTGGCTGTATTTAAGTGGAATCTCAGAAATTTTAACTTTCATCTTTACATTTGTCTTTATTTGCTAATTTTCCATAAGGTATCTTTTGGGCAGTAGTTTTTTAAAAGCAATGCAAACTAAGGTATTTCAGGATATGAAAGAACAATGCCTGATTAAAGGAAGTGGAAGGAGTAAATGGGAACTAGTTCTTGAGATTGTCTTGGGCACTAAATTTAGCTCTAAAACTCTGGCAACCAGGGGAAAAAGATAAACATATTGGTTGCACAATTTTCACATAATTTTATTTAGTGTTTTAGGAGAGGGCCTCTTAGGTGGTTTTCCCTATTTTTAATTGTTCACTCTTGTGAATTTCAGAACGTGGGGCCCTAGACAGTTGTTCCACACATGTGCCAGTTCTGTGTTACCAAGTGCATTTCACTCGATTGAACCTATGTTCAACACTAGAGATAGTGCCACGTGGGGGGCTGAGTGCTAAACCATCTCTTCCTTGCAACAGCACTCTGATTCCTACCTTCTGCTCACCCTCCATCTTGAATTCCATCCCATACAAATCTTTCTGTTGCTTGAGTCCAGTTCAGGTACCTCCATTAGAGTCATCAGTTCAAACCAGCCTTCCCCTTTGGTGAGCCTATTGCAACAAGAGTCCTCATAGAACAATTCAATGTGGATGCATTCCCTCATTTCATAAGCAATGTTTCTACTATTAGACTGGAAACACCTCATAAACACAAACCTGTTCTCTCCTATGTATAGAACCCTAGAACCAGCATTTTAGAGTTTCAAGGGGAGACCTGACAGCTGGGGTGATCAATGCATCCTGGTTTGCCCAGGACTTTCCCACTTTTAGTACTAAAGGTTCCACATCCAGAAAAGCCTCTGAGTCCTGGCAAGATGGCAGGACACTTTATGGGTACTCACTAGTTGTTTCCTGATGGGATTGTTTTATCTGGAAAAATCCCTACTGGGCACATTCCCATTTTTAGCTATGCGTTAACAAAGTAATAACCCTGTGCATTAACATGACTCTCTCCACTGCACTGGTTTTTTTTTTTTTTTTTTTTTGAGAATGAGTTTCACTTTTGTTGCCCAGGCTGGAGTGCAATGGCGTGATCTCGGCTCACTGCAACCTCCGCCTCCCAAGTTCAAGTGATTCCCCTGCCTCAGCCTCTCCAGTAGTTGGAATTATAGGCACCTGCCACTACACCCAGCTAATTTTTGTATTTTTAGTGGAGACAGGGTGTCACCATGTTAGTCAGGCTGGTCACGAACTCCTGACCTCAGGTGATCCCCCGATCTTGGCGTCCCTAAGTGCTGGGATTCCAGGTGTGAGCCACCGTGCCCTGACTCACTGCAGTGGTTTTTGTGATCCTCAGGCAAACTCTGAAAGTAGAAAAAGACTGAGAGTATTAGTCTGGTTGAGAACCTAAATTCTGAGAAGATTTTTCTTGGGATACGACAAAATGATTCTAAAGTTTATCTGCTGGACCACCCACTCAAGAAAAGTGTAAGCAATTTTTGAAAAAGAACAATTATGAAGGAGGGAAACTCTGCTACCAGGGGTTAAAAGTTATTAAACCACAGTAATTAAGCAGTGAGATGTTGGCACAGAATGGATCAATCAATAGAACAAAATGAAAAATCCACAAAGGGAACACAAAGTATATAAGAAATTTGGTATAGTATGAATGTGGTTCAGGTCAATCAGGGAAATGTTTATTAAGTAAATGATATGGCTGAATTGGCTGATCATTAGAATGCACATAAAATTTCAAATGGCTTACAACTTTTGGTGTAAAACATGAAGCTACAAAAGAACAGGTACCAATGAATGTTTATGTGATCTTCTGGTGAAGAAAATGTTTCTAAATATAACACAAAAGGCAAACACCATAAGGAAAAAGATATTAAATTTGATTACATGAAAAATCCATTTGTAAAAAGTACAATAGATATGTCAGTGTGGGAAAGACCTTTGCTGAATATATGAAGACAATTTTAAAAACTTCTTATTGGCCAGCTGGGAGTGGTCGCTCACGCCTGTAATCCCAGCACTTCGGGAGGCCAAGGTGGGCAGATCACTTGAGGTCAGGAGTTCGAGATTAGCCTGGTCAACAGGGTGAAACCCTGTCTCTACTAAAAACACAAACATTAGCCAGGTGTGGTGGTAGGCGCCTCCAATCCCAGCTACTTGGGAGGCTGAGGCAGAGAATTGCTTGAACCCAAGGCAAAGTTTGCAGTGAGCAGAAATCACGCCACTGCACTCCAACCTGAGTGACAGAGCAAGACTCTATCTCAATAAATAAATACATATATACATACATACATAAATAATAAAAATAAATAAATGATAGTATGTTCATGTGCTGCATACCAACATTTGGGTCAATGACAGCCCACATATATAATAACACTGATCCCATAAGAGTAAAATACCACATTTTTACTGTACCTTTTCTATGTTTAGATGTTTTAGGTACACAAATAGCATTGTGTTACAATTGTCTGCGGTATTCAGTAGAGTTACATGCTGTACAGGTTTGTAGTCTGGGAGGAAGAGGCTATATGCCATATCATATAGCCTAGGTGTGTGGTAGGCTATGCTGTCTAAATTTGCAGAAGAACACTCTGTGATGTTCACACAATGACAAAATCTCCTAACGACACATTTCTCAGAATGTATCCACGTAGCTAAGTGACACATGACTGTATATTGTTTCCATAGAACAGGAGGCAATTATAGAATAATACTATGCAGTTGATGTTGTAGAAGAATATTTAATGACATGAAAAATATTCCTGACAATGTATATTGCTAAGTTGAAAAGCATATTACTAAGCAGTTTTCACAGTATGATTCTGTTTGTTTACATACACATACAGCATGAATTGTGCATTACAAATGATCTTTCTCTTTTTTATTTTTCTTATGCATTTCTACAGTACACATTTACTCATTTTTTAATGATAAAAATTAACAATTACTCCAGCCCGGGCAACGTGTCAAAACCCTGTCTTTACAACAAATACAAAAATTAGCAGGGCATGGTGGCGGGGGCCTGTGGTCTCAGCTACTCGGGAAGCTGAAGTGGGAGGATCACTTGAACCCAGAGGTAGAAGCTGCAGTGAGCTGCAATTGCACCACTGCACTCCAGCCTGGGTGACAGAGTGAGATCCTGTCTCAAAACGAACAAAAAGAAATAACAATTACTATTAATTGCTACTAAGGAGAACTTTCCAAATCTTGATCAATGGTTTTTTTGAGACTATAGAATTACAGGGATGTTTGTGTCCTATGATATTTACTTCTGTAATGCTTGAATTTTTTAATTGTACCTGATCAATTTTATAGTCAAAAGGAAATATTTTTTAAAAGAAAGAAAAAGCGGGTTAGGGAACAAAGAAATTCATATTCTTTAATCCAACTATTTCATGTTTAGAAAATTTCCTAACCCTGAATATGAGCAAATATTTATACAGATATTTCTCATCACAGAAGAACTTTATAATAGAAAAACAAGCAAACAAAACAATGTTTGTGATAACAGGCTTATAAATACCACCTAAATGTCTAGCCGTAGGGAGCTGGAAAAGGGAACTATAACAGGACCATTAGATGGATCCACAGTGGCATAGTGAAGTAAGCATGATTCTAGCCTGCCTGGGTTCAAATCTCAGGTCTGCCACTTACTAGCTGTGTGACCTTGTACAAGTTATGTAACCTCTCTGATTTTCAATTTTCTTGTTGGTAAAATGGGATACTAGTACCTATATAATAAGATGATTATGAGGATTTTTTTTTTTTTTTTTTTTTTTTTTTTTT
>NW_016806838.1:4493414-4509166 GCF_001698545.2 Rhinopithecus bieti
TAAATTTTTTTTGATTTTTTTTTTTTTTTTTTTTTTTTTTTTTGTCGTTCAGAGTTTAGGCAGGAAACAGAAGACACTCTCAAACTGGGTAATTCAAAGATAATCTAAAAAAGAGACTCTATTGAGGCAACAGCAGGGTGTGCTAGGGAGCAGTTGAGTAGTTATTGGAAACTTGAGAGAGAGAGGTGTGGAGAGACGTGGAGAGGAGAAGCTGTGGCTTTGAAGAAAGGACCCAGCAGCCCTGTGACCCTTTACATATACCTTGACCTTGCCATCCAGTCTCCTGTCTCCTGAGATACCTGTAATTACAATCCCTGACTGCAATAATGGTGTATGCAAAGAACCCACAAACCTCAGTGGCTACAAATTACAAACATTTGTTATTCTTACTTCTGAGTTGACTGGGCCTGCTCTGCTTCAGGCTTTGGGTCAGATACAGGTCTGCTTCATGGGCCTGTCGTTTTGGAGAGAGTGACTAAGAGGCCAACCCAAGGAAACTCCATTCCAGTCCTCTGCTCAGGGTGTCTACAAACATCCCATTGGCCAAAGTGTGTCATGTGACTGATCCTAAAATAAATGGAATAGATATTTGTATTCCATATACTTACATGGAAAATCCTAACACTGGGAGAAATTAGGTTTGGAATGATAATCCAACCTACCACAGCTCTCATTGGGCAAACCTGGGGAAGAGAGAGGTCACAGAGTCTGTTGATGCCATCTATTCAGATCAGCCTCCCAGGGCACAGAGCAGGGTGGGAGGGGATAGAGGCATCTGGAGGGGCAAACAAAGATATCTCTGCAGGATCACATGAGTTAATTATTATTATTATTATTTCAGAGATGAGGTCTCACTCTGTAGCCTAGGCTGGACTGCAGTGGCATGAGCATGGCTCACTGCAGCCTCAATTTCCTGGTCTCAAATGATCCTCCCACCTCAGCCTCTCAAGTAGCTGGACTACAGGCATATGCCACCATGCCTGGCCAATCTTGGATTTTTTTTGTAGAGATGGGGTTTCACCATGCTGCTCTGACTAGTCTTGAACTCCTGGGCTCAAGCAATCCATTCATCTCAGCCTCCCAAAGTGCTGGGATTATAGGGGTGAGCCACTGTGCCTTGCTGAGTTAATATTTTTAATGAGCTTAAAATATTGGCTCACATAAAAATATCATATAAGTGTTTGTTAGATGAAACAATAGGCCAGGCACAGTGGCTCATGCCTGTAATCTCAACACTTCAGGAGGCCAAGGTGGGTGGATCATTTGAGGCCAGGAATTTGAGACCAGCCTGGTCAACAGGGCGAAACCCCATCTCTACAAAAAAATACAAAAACAAGCCGGGCGTGGTGGCATGCACCTGTAGTCCCAGCTACTCAGGAGGCTGAGGCATGAGAATCGCTTGAACCGGGGAGGCAGAGGTTGCAGTGAGCGGAGATGGCACCACTGCACTGCAGCCTGGGTAACAGAGTGAGACTCTGTTCTCAAAAAACAAAACAAAACAATAAAACATGGTGCCATTCAGAATAATATTTTTAAAAATATTTAAGTATTTAAAATATTTATAATGAATTATAAGTGAAAGCGGTTATAAAGCAGGTATATATTATAACATCATTTAAACATACTATATACCTAGAAGAAGGACTGAATTTAGCAAATTGTTAATATTGTTGTTGGGAAGTAGAGTCATGGGGCATTTTTACTTCTGTGCTCTGTGTTCAGAATAAGGTTGTCATATACAGCCTCATAAGTTGTGCACTGCACAACTTCAGGAGGCCCCCTTTGTCCTTCTTCGTACTTTCAACTTACATAACCTCCTTTATTGCCCACATCTTCTAGAACACACATGTATTACTCTTGTGTAATCAAACAGATAAATACAGTTTAAAAAATTGCAAACTCGCCTTTTCTTCCTAACATATTTTTTTTTTTTTTTTTTTTTTGAGATGGAGTCTGGCTCTGTTGCCCAGGCTGGAGTGCAGTGGCCAGATCTCTGCTCCCTGCAAGCTCTGCCTCCCGGGTTCACACCATTCTCCTGCCTCAGCCTCCCGAGTAGCTGGGACTACAGGCGCCCGCCACCTCGCCCAGCTAATTTTCTGTATTTTTTAGTAGAGACGGGGTTTCACCGGGTTAGCTAGGATGGTCTCGATCTCCTGACCTCGTGATCCGCCCGTCTCGGCCTCCCAAAGTGCTGGGATTATAGGCTTGAGCCACTGCGCCCGGCCCTTCCTAACATATTTCAAAGACAAATAAAGTTGACCTAGTTTGTCATTTTTATTAGAGCTGGAGAGAAATTACCTCTGGACTCTAAAATGATTGCTATAAAGGTAAACTCAGCAACTCTTGGGACAATCAAGGAATGTACAGTCTTGACTGCAGAACTGAAAGGTACTGCATCACGTGTGTAGGATAAGTAAACATATTTGGCCTGAGTAAGTTAATCACATTTTTTAAACCCTGAAATGTATTTTAGCTACTGAAAAAATTCAGAACTGATGAATCAGAAATGATGAATATAAGCATGAAATGCTCATATTAAATTCACAATGAAGAAGATTTAAAATAAAGTGATTTAAATAAAGAGATTTATAGTAAAATGATTCTCCCCTCATGCACAGGACTAAAGGAGCCTGGTTCTTAATGGCATTCTAGATTAACCCTGGACTTCTCAGCTCCCTACTTCTTATGTGTAAGATAGCAAATATCTTTACTGCTTAGGCCACTGTAATTGGGCACTCTGTTCTTTGCAGTCAAAGCATTATATATGAAGCTTTTAAGCCCTCCCTTCCCTAGATAGCGTCAAATGCTTCCTCTTCTATATGCTCACGACCCATTGCATTTCTATTCTGGAATTCAACATGTAGTGTGATATGGTTCGGCTCTGTGTCCCCCAACCAGATCACATCTCGAATTGTAATCCCCACGTGTTGAGGGAGGAAGGTGATTGGATCATGGGGGTGGTTTCCCCCATGATGTTCTTGTGATAGTGAGTGAGTTCTCATGAGATCTGATGGTATAATGAGGCAGTTTTTCCTGCTCTTGCTTGCTCTCTCTCCTGCCACCTTGTGAAGAAAGTGCTTTGCTTCCCTTTCCGCTGTGATTGTAGGTTTCCTGAGGCTTCCCCAGCCATGCAGAACTGTGAGTCAATTAAACCGCTTTCCTTTATAAGTTACCCAGTCTCGGACAGTATCTTTATAGCAGTGTGAGAATGGACTAATACATAGTGTAATAGTCATTTACATGACTTGTTTGTGAGATCATCCAAAAAATTCATGGATTGTCTTTATTTCTGTAACCTCAGTACCCTCCTTGGTATCTGACACAGAAACACCTGTTTAATTGGTGTCAATAATTTATATATTCACTGTTGTGGGAGATGTGGAGGGCGCTTTTTGAGACTGTAGAGGAGTGGGGGTGCAGCTCATATGCATGCACAGATGAACAGTTCCATAGCCTGGGCAAGGCTGTCGGTAAAGGCTGAGTCAGAAACACCCTAGGGAGCCTGGCGTGGTGGTGCGTACCTTTAGTCCCAGCTACTCAGCAGGCTGAGGTGGGACGATTCCTTGAGTCCGGGAGTTTAAGAACACTGGACAAGTGAGATCTAACTCTTTAAAAAATAAAAAGAAAAAGGAATAGCCTAAGAACCTCTCCCCACAAGCCCCAAGCCTCTGGCAGGCAACTCCAGAAAACTGGTAGATGGAACCGAAAGTGACTCTCGATGCAGGGGGAGGGGCAGTATAGAGGAGTATGTGTCCTTCCCCATTTGGATTCTTAGGATTCTTTTCAGAAATTATTTTCATTTTATGTTTTTACATTTTTGGAGTTTAAATGTTGGCTTCATTACAAAGCTAGATTGAAATTGGTGGTATGGTTGTCGGGTGGGTTTGCCATTACTCTTCTGTTTTTAACTTACCTTCCAAAATGCCATCTTCTACCCCTGCTGGGGGAGAGCCTATCCTCCTTGGCTTAACACATAGCTGGGGGTCAGACCAGGATGTGTCTGCACTCCACAGATCAGGCTGCTAATCGCAATGGCTGGCTGGAGTGAAAGTGAATTCAGAAAGCCAGGCTTGCCTGGGACACAGGAATTGGGGGATGGGAGGTAGAAAAAAAGGGGGAGTGGAAACAGAGAGGTGGGCACATGTACAAAGAGATGAACTTACACCATATAATCTGCTTTTGTTTTTTTGGGGATGGGGTCTTACTCCACCACCCAGGTTGGAAAGCAGTGGCACAATCTTGACTCATTGCAACCTTTGCCTCCTGGGCTCAAGTGATCCTCTGATCTCAGCCTCCCGAGTAGCTGGAATTATAGGTGTGCACTACCATGCTCAGCTAATTTTTTTGTATTTTTGGTAGAGATGGGATTTCACCATGTTGTCTGGGCTGGTCTCAAGCTCCAAAGCTCAAGTAATCTGCCTGCCTTGGCCTCCCAAAGTGCTGGTATTACAGGTGTGAGTCACCGCACCTGGCCTACCCTGAAGTCTTTATGATCCTTCTCACTTTTCTCTCTTGGTTTAGCTCACTGAGAGGTCACAGTTTTAAATATGCACCCTCCCCACCCTTCCAATTTTGGTTTGGCTTTTGCTTTCTTACAGTAAAAATAATGCAGCTTCTGAACCAGCTGAGGAATGTGGGCTGTAAAGCATGGACTGTTTCATTTTGATATCATGATATTTTGATACTTTCTACACAAAGTTTCAGTACAACAGTTGAAATTATCATTGGCAGAAATATGCAGAATTCTCAAGGTTGAAATTTGGGGCCTCAGGTTGCAGTAAAAGTATACAGTCTAGAGTGCTTTTTCCAGAGTTCAGATGTTTCACCGGGCAAGTCTGATAAACTAAATTGATAAAGTGTTAATGTCAGAGAAGAGGTGTATATGTAAGATCACCCAAACCTTATTTGCTTTATTTATTTTTTTTTCAGAGATGGGGTCTCACTATGTTGCCTAGGCTAGAGAGTAGTGGCTATTGACAGGTGCAATTATAGAGCACTACAACTTTGAACTCCTGGACTCAAGTGATCCTCCCACCTCAACCTCCTGAGTAGCTGGGACTACAGGCATGTGCTGTTGCACCCGGCTTCATTTGGTTTTAAGCAGCTGCTTTCAATGCCTTGCTTCAAAGGAGGTTGTCCTAGAGGTATCTTGAGCCATATGGCAGGTTTTTTCAGAGAGGGGGCTTTATTTAGCCCCCCTTAATCATGGCATAAAGGATGTTCCTATTTTATTTCCCCAACCCTCCCCACAAGGCTGGTGGTTGGAAAGAACATAGTGGAAAAGTAGGGGAACTTTCCAGATCTTATTAAGAAGAAATAAAACACAGATGGCCCCAGAGCAGGGACCCTTCCAGCCCCACCCCATCATGATGCATTTCACCAGCCCAGGCAGAATCAGGAAGTGAGTGAGTGAGAACACAGAGCTCCATCAATATCACCAGGGCACCACGTCTGGGTTCTGTAGAGTAAATTGACCTGATTGGGCTCCATTCAACCAGTCTGTGACTTCAGCCTCTTCCTTCAGCCTCCTCAGCCTAATACAGCCCAAAGAGCACATGGTCCACCTGCCCAAGGTCCCACTCTACAACCACCATCCCTACATTGCTAATCCTGCCCAGCCATCAAGCAAATGAATCTCCTGAGGGTTCTCAGGGGACTAAGTGAGAGTGTGGATGACTCAGTGTGACCCCTCCCCACTGTTAGAGAAACAGCTCAAAGCAAATAGTTTGTGATGGTGGGTTAGTAATGTCAGCCTCATTATGGAATATTTTGTGGCAAGTACAGCAGTGAGCAGTATTAGCAAACCTTTAAGACTAATTTTTGTGCCATAAAAGAAAGGAGAAGTTGGAGTCAATAGACTGAGCCTCTGATGATTTATATCTGAGTTTAGACTTGTGTATTTCATTCACTTCTGCAACATTTCTTCTAGTCTATCTGCCTTTGGGGATCTGGTTGAAAGAAGAGTGAGTCATTGTTTGGCCATATCTTCTTTTTAATGTGTTTAATCCCATAATGTAAAAGAGAATTAGGTAAGAGGTTTAAGAGATTAAACAAGATTCATCACTGAATTATTAAAAATTAAACTCTGGCTTAAAACAAGCTAAGAGGAGATGTGAACAACAGTCTTCAGCATTGCTAGGGACACAGAAACTCCTTATTCAGGCATAATAGATGCTATCTACTAGTTTCTTGGTAAAATCAATAACTAACAATAATAATGTGCTCAAAAGTTATCCTTAATGTTTTTCTGAGACAGTGTGTCGCTGTGACTTAGGCTGGAATGCAGTGGCATGATCATGGCTCACTGCAGCCTCAATCTTCCAGGCTTAAGAGATCCTCCCACCTCAGCCTCCTGCGTAGCTGGGACTACAGGCACGAGCCAATGTGCCCGGCTATTTTTGCTTGTTTGTTTGTTTTCTTTTGTTGCTGTTGATATTGTTGTTTTTGGTATCTAGTATCCAAAGGTGGCCCTCAAGGATCCATGCCTCCTATGACTCCTGCCCTTCTGTAGTCCCCTCCCATGTGGAATCTAGACTGGCCCAGATTCGCTTTAACCAATAAAACATGGTAGAAGTGATGCTTAGACCAGTTCCAGGCCAAAGTCTTACAAAAGTCTCAAAGTCTCCCTTTTTGCACTTTTGGGAGCTCTGTGCTACCACGTATGAAGTCCAACTACTCTGCTTGGGAGTTCATGTGGAAAACAGAGGCCTTGAGACTACGTAGAAATAGAAAAAATCCTAGCTGCTCAAGTACCCCATCTGAGTCCAGCCTTCCAGCCATCACTGCCAAGGTACCAGACATGTAAGTGAGATAGCTTGGATTTTCCTGTACGGTAGCACTCCCAGGTGACTGCAGCCCCAGCCAACATCACATGGAGTAGAATAACAATCCAGGAGAGCCCAGTCAACCTACAGAATAGCAAGAGAATAAAATGGTTCTTGTTTTAAACCCCTAAATTATGGGATGGTTTGTTATACAGTAATAGAAAACCAAACACTTTTTATATAACAAATCTGATTTTTTTTGAGTAAACAAAGTTAATAAAGTATAGATTATGTAAAGTAATTAAAAACATTCATTTATTTTGCAGAACACTCAATCAGAAAGAAGCCTCACTGGCTTGGCACAGTGTCTTATGCCTGTAATTCCAGCACTTTGGGAGGCTTGAGGCAGGAGGATTGCTTGAGTCTAGGAGTTCAAGACCCGTTTAGGCAATATAGCAAGACCCAGTCTCTACAAAAAATTTTAAAATTAGCCAGGAGGGCTGGGTGTGGTGGCTAACACCTGGGGGGCCAAGGTGGGTGGATCACGAGGTCAAGAGATCAAGACCATCCTGGCCAACACGGTGAAACACCGTCTCTACTAAAAACAAACAAACAAACAAACAAACAAAACCAAAAAAATTAGCTGGGCGTGGTGGTGTGCACCTGTAGTCCCAGCTACTCAGGAGGCTGAGGCAGGAGAATCACTTGAACCTAGGAGGCGGAGGGAGGTGGAGGTTGCAGTGAGGCAAGATTGCACCACTGCACTTCAGCCTGATGACACAGTGAGATTCCTTCTCAAAAAAAAAAAAAAAAAAAAAAAAAAAAAAAAAAAAAATTAGCCAGGTGTGGTGGTGCATGCCTGCAGTTCCAGCTATTTGGGAGGCTGAGGTGGGAGGACCACTGAAGTCCTGCAGGTTGAGGCTGCAGTGAGCCATGATTACACCACCGCCTGGGTGACAGAACAAAACCCTGTCTCAGAAAGAAAGATAGAAAGAAAGGAGCCCCATTAAAGCAATATTTAGACCACAATGAAATAGGATAGCTATAATTTAAAAAGACATAATAACAAATGTTGACAAGAATGTGAGGAAATTGGAACTCTGCACTGCTGATGAGAATGTCAAATGGTGCAGCTGCTTTGGAAAACAATCTGGCATTTCCTCAAAGTGTGAAACGTAGATTTATCATATGATCCAGCAATTTCACTACTAGCTATATAACCCAAAGAAATGAAAACCAATGTCTCCACAAGAGCTTACACAGGAATTCTTCATAGCAACACTATTCATAATAGCTGAAAAGTAGGAACAACTCAAATGTCTATCAATTGATGAATGGATAAATAACATGTGGTATTATCTATACAATGGGCTATTATTTGATAAAAAGGAATGAATTACTGATACCTGCTGCAACATGGATGAACCTTGAAATGTTCAGTGAAAGAAGCCAATCACAAAGACCACAGAGTGTATGATTCTATTTATATGAAATATGCACAACAGGCAAATCTGTAGAGACACAAAGTAGATTAGTGTTTGCCTAGGGTTGTGGGCAATGAAGAATGATCGCTAATGGGTCTAATGGGTACAAAATTTCTTTCAGGGGTAATGAAAATATTCTAAAATTGATTGTGTTGATGATTTAAAACTCTGTGAATATACTAAAATCATCATATTATACATTTTAAATGGATAAGTTGTATGGTATATGAATTACATCTCAATAAAACTGTTATAAAAAAAGAAGAAATCTTCCATAAGACTGATGTCTATTTTGTTTCACCGCCTTGGGCATAAGAGTCCTGCCTATCATCAGATAGGGCTCAATTAACCTAGATATCTAACTATAACAGTATGTACTTGAATGCACTTTTTTGACAGGGGAGTTTATAGAAACAACATATGAGCTGAAAACTGAATGTCCGTTTATTATACAATTAATACCATATAATTTTACAGTTGATATCTCATTTTCTCAATAAGGTGATGATCAACACTGAGATTTGGGCTGAATTCTAATATTGTCTGATTGTAAGGTTTTGTTAAGTCACTTCTTGCACCTGCTGTGCTGAGTTCCACATCGCTTCTTGCTGTTTTGTCAGGTCCTTGTATCAAGACTTTTATTTTTATTGCCTGATTATGAAGTGATATTAGCTTGTCAGCATGAAGGATGGGAGGAGGGAAGTGTTGCCCCCTCCTCAACTTCCCAGAAAATAAAATAACTATACTTGCAAGAACCATTAAAAGTATCTGAATTCACTGCTTATATAGCAAGAAAACATCAGTTAGAGTTACAGTCGCCTGAAACTGCATGACAGCAAAAATTTCATTGTCTAATGGTTACTGTATGGTTGACTTTTATGGTTGTTCTCATGTTTTTGAAACAAATATGTATGCTCTATTTGCTATTGGATTCAGTTGTATACATCTCCATTAATTCAAACTGTTTAACTGCCCATTTAATTCTTCTATAGACTTACTAATGCTTTAGCTACTCACTTAGAATTCACTTATATTTATAATGTATAAGTATTTACTTATTGATAATCTAAAAAGTGTCAGGCCCCATGCTGGGCCCTGGAGATTCAATCCTAAACAGGACACATTTCCTGCCCTGAAGTAGCTCATGATAGATGACAAATGTCTCAGTACATGAGGTTATAGACCTTCAATGCCAATTCGTACTTACTTTGGATTTCTATTTAAAATGTTTAAAAGTATATATTTTATTTAAAAATCTCACTTTTTTGCTGTCAAGTATTGATAAAGCAGTATTTAAATCTTCCACTATGGTTGTGAAGTTATCAAATTCTCCTATGGATCTGTTAATTTCTGCTTAATATGCTTTGACTTTGAGGCTTTACTGTTAGGTACACAGTGGTTCTAATTCTTATACCTTCCTGATGAGTTCTATTAACTCCTGTAGTGTCTAATCTGCTGTTCAGGCCATACATTTTATCTCAGACATTATGGTTTTCATCTCTAGAGGTTCAATTTGGGCCTTTTTCATGTCTTCCATGTCTCTACTTAACATGCTCAATCTTTCCTCTAGCTTCTCAATCATGTGAAATATACTTACAATAGCTTTCAATGTTCTTATTTACTAATTCTGTCATCTATGCTGTTTTTCAATATGATTTTATTAATTTATTTTTCTCATCATTATGGATCATAATTTCCTACTTCTTTGCATACCCAGTAAGTTTTTATCGGATGTCAGACATTGTGTATTCTACCTTGTTAGATGCTGGATGTCTTCATGTTCTTATAAATGTCTCAAGCTTTGTTCTGGGACAGAGTTAAATTACTCAAAAACAGTTTGATCCTTTCAAGTCTTCTTTTTTTTTTTTTTTAATTTCAATAGGTTTTTGGGGGAACCAGGGATGTTTGGTTACATAGATAAGCTCTTTAGTGGTGATTTCTGAGATTTTGGTGCATCCATCATCTTAGCAGTGTACACTGTACACAATGTGTAGTCTTTTATCCCTCACACCCTCCTTCCCTTCCCTCTCATCCCCAAAGTCCATTGTGTTGTTCTTATGCCTTTGCATCCTCACAGCTTAGCTCCCACTTGTGAATGAGAACACACGATTTCCATTCCTGAGTTGCTTCACTTAGATAATGGTCTGTAACTCCACCCAGGTTGCTGCAAATGCCATTATTTTGTTCCTTTTTATGGTTGAGTAGTATTCCACGGTGTGTGTGTGTGTGTGTGTGTGTGTGTGTGTGTGTATATATATATATATATATATATCACATTTTCTTTATCTGCTCGTTGATAGGTGGGCATTTGGGCTGTTTCATGTTTTTGCAATTGCAAATTGTGCTGCTATAAACATGTGTGTGCAAGTGTCTTTCTCATATAATGATGTATTTTCCTCTGGGTGGATACCCAGTAGTGGGATTTCTGGATCAAAAGGTAGATCTACTTTTAGTACTTTAAGGAATATCTATACTGTTTTCCATATTGGTTGAACTAGTTTACTTTCCTGCCAGCAATGTGAAAGTGTTCCCTTTTCACCGCATCCATGCCAATATTTATTATTTTTTAATTTTTTAATTATAGCCATTCTTGTAGGAGTAAGGTGGTATCTCATTGTGGTTTTGATTTGCATTTCCCTGATAATTAGTGATGTTCAGTATTTTTTCATGTTTGTTGGCCATTTATACATCTTCTTTTGAGAACTATCAAAAGAAAGACCCATTATGGTAGATGCAATCCTGCACTACCCAAATCTCTCTTCCAGACTAATGGACCTAATCCTCCAGATGCTGGATACTGGGAGCTGGGGCTGCTTCTAGGAGACAATGCTCAAATGTCAGAAATGTTAGTCCTCTCCAGGAATTGCCCTCAGCTGAATAGTGCTGCTTTACTCATAGGGTCACACTGCTTCCTGAGGACAGCCTGCATCCAGTGATTGGTCGATGCAGGATTACAAAGAACCGATCTTCTCATCCCTATGGTGGACAATTCTAAAGTTTCATCTTAGTCTCAGAGTTCCCTGTGGTAGGATGATCAACTCATTCTAGTTTGCCAGAGACTATCCTGGCTTTAGCACTGAAATTTCCACATCCTATGAAACTTCCAAGTCCTGGGCAAACCAGGTCATTCTTTTCATGAGGTGGCTGAAGTCTTAGTTGAGACTCCATCATAACTCACACTCTGCCTCTGCCCAGTTCTGCTTCCATCCCCTACACTGGTGCTGATCCCAAGAGCGCTCCCTGATAAGCCTCCTGCATGCTAATCTCTGTCCAAGTCTACTTCCCAGGGAAACCAACCCACCAACCTACAACACTCACGTCTTTTTAAATTTTATTATAGAAAATTCTCAGATGTTTTCCTCTTAAAGATTGCTTTTTTCATATTCTCTCTTCTTTTCTGCAGGGATGCTCACTAAATGCATGCTGAATCTCTTTTTCCTTCATTTCCCTTAATCACTCTTTTTAAAATTTCCATTGTTCTTCTAACTTTGAATTTACTAATTTTGTCTTCATCTGGGCCTAATTTTCTGTTTAACCCATCTATTGGCTTTTACACCTTAATAACTTCCTTCATCTGGCTTTGAATACACCATCGTCATCTGGTTTTCTTCCTATATGTCTGGTTGCTCTGTTTCAGTCTCATTAGCTGGTTCCTCTTCATCTTCCCTACTTCCCAATGATGAAGTCCCCAGGGATCAGTCCTTGGACCGCTTCTCTTTTTCGCAATCTCAACCGCTTTCCAGATGAAGTCATGAGTCTTGAGTCTTATGACTTCAAATCCCACAGATATGCTGATAATTTTCAAATTTATATCTTTAGTTCAGACCTCCCCCCTAAACTCCAGACCCCTATACCTAGCTGACTAGGAGATATCTCCACTTGGAAGTTTAAAAATGGAGCTCCTGATCTTCATTCCCAAACCCTGCCATTTTTCCTATCTCATTTAATGATATTGAAGGTGGTATTCAGATATTACAGATGTTCAGTTTAAAAACCTTTAATTTCTCTTTGTCTCACACTGCAAATACTGCAAATCTTATGGGTTTTACCTAAAAACAGATCTGGTCCAAGTCACCATCATTTCTTGCCTGGATTATTGCAATAGTCTCCTAGCTAGTCTACTTACACTGTATTCTCAGTATGGCTGCCAGAGTGATGCTGTGAAAGTTACTCAGATCCTTATGTCCCTCTGCTCAGAACCCACCAGTGGCTCCCTTGTCATTGGAGTAAAACCAAAGTTTTCCGTGTGGCCTGCAAGCCCCTGCACGATTCAGCCCCCTGTTATGTCATGAACTCATCTCCCATTACTCTCTCTCTTCCCTTTCTCTCTTTCTTTCTCTCTCTCTCTCTCTCTCTCTCACACACACACACACACTCTCTCTCTCTCTCTCTCTCTCTCTACTTCTATCCACACAGCAAGCAAGGCTCCTTGCTGTAACTTAAAAACACCAGGCATGGGCCGGGCGCGGTGGCTCAAGCCTGTAATCCCAGCACTTTGGGAGGCCAAGACGGGCGGATCACAAAGTCAGGAGATCGAGACCCTCCTGGCTAACCTGGTGAAACCCCATCTCTACTAAAAAATACAAAAAACTAGCCGGGCGAGGTGGCGGGCGCCTGTAGTCCCAGCTACTCGGGAGGCTGAGACAGGAGAATGGCATGAACCCTAAAAAGATGGAGCTTGCAGTGAGCTGAGATCCAGCCACTGCACTCCAGTTTGGGCGACAGAGTGAGACTCCGTCTCAAAAAAAAAAAAAAAAAAAAAACACCAGGCATGTTCCCCACTCAGGACCTTTGTTCTGGCTATTTCCTCTGCCTGAAAAGTTCTTCCCCATGCAGCAATTTGACTTGCTCTCTCACTTTTTCAGGAGAGGAATAAAAATCACTTTCTCAGTGAGGCTTTCTCAGATACCCTGTCTAAAATTTCAACCGCTCCCTCCCCTCTTTTTTCTTTTCTTTTCAATTTCTTTTCTTTTCTTTTCTTTTCTTTCTTTTCTTTTTTTTTGAGACTGGGTCTCACTCTGTCACCTGGGCTGGAGTGCAGGGGAACCTGCAGCCTCGACCTCCGAGGCTCAAGCGATCCTCCCACCTCAGCCTCCCCAGTAGCTGAGACTACAGGTGCACATCACCACACGTGGCCTTAACCCCCCTTTTTGATGTTTCACATCCCCCTTCCCTACTTTGTTTTTTCTGTGTAGCCCTTATCCCTACCTAACATGCTATGCATTATATTTATTATCTGTGTTCTTCATTAAAATGTAAACTCTGCCAGGCATAGTGGCTCATGCCTGTAATCCCAGCACTTTGGGAGGCCGAGGTGGGTGGATTACCTGAGGTCAGGAGTTCGAGGCCAGCCTGGCCAACATGGCGAAACCCTGTCTCTACTAAAAATACAAAAATTAGCCAGGTGTGGTGGCACATGTCTGTAATCCCAACTACTCGGCAAGCTGAGGCAGGAGAATCACTTGAACCTGGGAGGCGAAGGTTGCAGTGAGCCGAGACCGCGCCATTGCACTCCAGCCTGGGTGACAGAGGGAGACACCATCTCAAAAGAAAAAAAAAAAGAAAAGTAAACTCTACTAGGACAAGGATTTTTGTCTGGTTTGTTCACTGCAATATCCTCAGAGTCTTTGTGTGTCTGGCACATTATATGAGCTTAATAAATATTTGATGAATGAATGAATGAATGAATGAATGATTGCCTCTATTTTTCATTTCTGGAAGTTTGATTTGGCTCTTTCTTCAAATTGCCCTACTCTTATTTAATAGTGTCCTGTTGCTTTTTAATTTATAGTGATTAATAGCATCTGCTCTGGAACTAAACTGTGTGGGTTCAAATCTCAGCTCTGCCACTCTAATAGCTTGTGGTAACCATGAGCAAATTTCCTAATATCTCATCTGTAAAAGAGAGAAAGCAATAGTACCTACCTACTTCACAAGGGCTTTGAGAAGACTGAATGAGTTAATATTTTGTGAAGCCCTTAGAACAGTTTCATATGTTTGCTATCATTATTATTATCAACATCATTTCTTTAATCATTTAAAATCAACTATTATTTATAGCATTCTCTAGATTCTCTATTATTTTGACTTTTGGTAAGTGCCAATTTTTCTGTTTCTTGCATATGCTAACTCTCTACTGATAAAATCTAATCACCATGGAGCATCAGGAGCCAGTCTGTAGTTTGACCAAATTCGTTATTAACTCAGTCCAGCAAGGGAGGCCACTCCAGGGGAACTGTGGAATGTCACTCCAAAGAGGGAAGACAGGAAGCTGCTGAAGGATTCTGAAGATTCCAAGGGAAGTAGGCATCAATTCTGGATTGGTTGCTCCTACTCTGGTTGGGGGCAGGGTCGATTAAGAGAAGTGATGATTAACTAGGTATTGGGTGCTCCCATGAGGCAACAGTAGCTCAGCAATTGGGTACCCAGCAATAGGTGGGTATGGCAAAGCTGTCTGGGAGTTTGGTAGGAAAGCAGTCATCACTCAAAGAGGGGGTTTTATGGCATTTTGCAGCTGCCGACTGACTTTGGGGGAAGCGATGTTCCTGTGAACTTTGCAGCTGGCTTTCTTTATGTCTGTCTTCTTTCTGGCCTGAATTGACGCAGTTGCTTTTTCTTTTTTTTCTTTTTCCAGTCCAACCTGATTTCCACTCTTTAAATCTTAGACAGGATTTGACTCTCACCAGCATAGCAGGGTATCTGTAATTTTTTATTGTGAACTTGTCTTCAACAGGTTGTTTCCCCCTATGGGAGTCCTTGAAACTCTTGAGTAGTAACGTTTTCTCCATGGAGGTGATTCACACATTTGCTTCTGCCAGAATGCTGAGTGTGTCAGTGGCCCTCACTCCTATGCATATGGCATAGACCCAGGGTTTAGATTTCTCCGGATGACATTTTCCCCCTCATGTTCAGGACCTTAAACAAATGGTAAGCTTCCTGGCTGATTCCCAGGGCCCGTGTTCAGTTTTTCTATCCCCATTTAAGGGGGAAGAGTGCTACAAGGCCTTATTTATTTATTTTAAGATAAGGCGTCTCACTATGTTGCCCAGACTGGCCTCAAACTCCTGGGCTCAAGCGGTCCTCCTGCTTCAGCCTTCCAAGTGGGACTACAGGCATGTACCACCACGCCAGCTCAAGGCCTTCAATTTTATGCAGGGCTCACTGCCTTCCTCCTGTCCTGTCATGGGTATTAGGCCCTGGCCCTAACTACAGATCCATATTCTTCTGGGCTACTATGAAATCAGCTCAGCTAGCTGCTCTGCCTTTGATGGCTTTCTTCATTCCTAGCACTTGGAGATTTGGATTATTTTTATTCCACATCTTCTCTGTATTTGTGCTAGAACTGGGCCTACTTCCACAGTAGTTTTGTTGACTCAGTCCTGATGCTAGGACCTCAATGGTGGTTAAAAGCTCAGACTTTGGAGACAGACATGGGTTTAAATCCTGGAGCTCATGGCTATTTTTTCTATGACTTTGGTAAACTCTTTTTTTTTTTTTTTTTTTT
>NW_016806838.1:4509737-4519767 GCF_001698545.2 Rhinopithecus bieti
TTTTTTTTTTTGAGACGGAGTCTCGCTCTGTGGCCCAGGCTGGGGTGCAGTGGCCGGATCTCAGCTCACTGCAAGCTCTGCCTCCCAGGTTTACGCCATTCTCCTGCCTCAGCCTCCCTAGTAGCTGGGACTACAGGCGCCCACCACCTCATCCAGCTAGTTTTTTGTATTTTTTAGTAGAGACGGGGTTTCGCCGTGTTAGCCAGGATGGTCTCGATCTCCTGACCTCATGATCCGCCTGTCTCAGCCTCCCAAAGTGCTGGGATTACAGGCTTGAGCCACCGCGCCCGACCGACTTTGGTAAACTCTTTAAGTGTCCTTCTCTTGTCTGGAAAATGAGAACAATGACATGCCTATTAAATGAGGTAGTAAATACCAAACACATACATAAGAACTCAGTAGCCAGGAGCGGTGGCTCACGCCTATAATCCCAGCACTTTGGGAAGCTGAGGCAGGTGGATCACTTGAGATCAGGAGTTTAAGACCAGCATGGCCAACATGGCAAAACCCTGTCTCTACTAAAAATACAAAAATTAGCCGGGTATGGTAGCATGTGCCTATAATCCCAGCTACTCAGGAGGCTGAGGCAGGAGAAGTGCTTAAATCCAGGAGGCAGAGGTTGCAGTGAGCTGAGATCGCGCCACTGCACTCCAGCCTGGGCAACAGAGCAAGACTCTGTCTCAAACAAAAACAAAACCAAAACTCAGTAGATACCATTGTTAGCATTACTATCAATATAGAAAATTAAAGAAATAAAAAAAGAACAAGAAAGAAAATAGTGTGTGTCACCTGGTGGCAAGACTTACCTCCCAAATCAGGAGGTCTTCCTCCATCCATCTTGGACACATTGTACCTGTAAATACAGAATCCTTACCCACTCAATTGCCCCCCAAAAGCCTTTGATTTCCTCAGGAGAGTTCTGAAAAATGTCTTCCTCTTGTTACTTTACCCAGAGCATGGCTTAAGTCTTTGGCTGCTGGAGATGGAAGATCTGCCTTTGAATATGAGAGTTCTGACCAACTACTTCTGTGTTCCGTGTTTTGTGATGTGTTGTGTCAGTGGGTTAGTGTTTTTCTGCTTCCTCTTAAGTAGAATAACTTGAGAATAACTTTCTCTTTGGTAGACTTAAGATAATAACTTAAGAGAACAATTTCCTCTAAAGTAGAATAACTTAAAAGAATAACTTCCTCTAAAGTAGAATAACTTAAGAGAATAACTTTCTCTTTGGTGACTTCTGAAACAGAACTTCCCCCTCCCCAACACACAGAAGTGTGCATACACAGGCACATAACAACCAGGCAGTACGCTGAGGTCATAACACCTCATTCATAACACCATTAAATTATAAGCTAACCATTAAATTATAGTTAAGATGATCATCAGCAGTGCAATGCCATGTGAGCTACACATATTTATTCCCCACGTGTCTGATTTTGGAAATCCGACATCTTCTCTAAATAAGTGCACCTTCCTCTCAACGCTCTTTCTCAATAAAGACAAATGTGTCATCTACACACATACTCAGTGTCTATCCCTAAATTTCCCTACCAGGGAAGTCTAATAACTTTTTTATATATCCAAGGATATCTATGTGTCTAGCTATCTCATGCTTCTGGAATTCTAAATTCACATATTATGGAGATTAAATGGAAAAGCATGCATGGATGTATCTAGCCCTCATCTGGTACTCAGTCAGCCCTCAATAAATGTTGGAATTGAACATGTCCCTAGCCTCTACATACTGATGCTATCTAAGGTAGATTTTTAAAATATGCAAATCATAAATTCTCTAGTACATTTGTTTTCAAAAGTTTTATATATGTGTGTGTGCACATATATATATTATGTGCATGTGTAAGTATATGTTGGCCTGCCAGTCACTGTTTCTGTTTCTCAAATGAGTCAGCATAAGCTCTGGGAAGCCAAGAGTGATTTATATTCTATACTGTGAGTCCTCCCCCACCAGAAGGCCTTACACTTTGCATAGATTCTTCTTATACACATGATGGTGTTCAGGGCTGGCTTTGGTGTATCAGAGTGAACCTCAAGGGGCCTGGGGGGAGTTGTGTTGTTCCCACTCCATGTCAAATATTACAGATAGGCCCACTCAGCTCCATTCCCACTCCCAGAAAAACTTCGAAATGTGTTGTTCTGAGCTATAAGTGGTTGAGAGTACCCTACAATAGGTTATATGTTCCCAAGGTTGATAAACTTTTATAGGATTCCAAGACAGAAACAAGTGGGGGTAATTTTTCCAGCTAATATGCTTGCTAAATGCTTCAGATAAAAAGAGAAAGGCTATTAATTTCCTGGACTCCTTTAGAGCTGGAGTTCTGAGTCCATCAAGGAAACTCACTTGGGGGTTTGGAAGGCAGAAATAAGGTGGGGGCCACAGGTCTGCTATTCTCTGTCATTCTCCTGGCATGCACACATGTGGAGACAATGGAGTTCTGTGACAGAAGTGGGAAGAGTCCCACTGTCTGGTTCTTAGCTTTGTAGGTGTCAGGAACGATGTGATCCTAGTATTTCCTGATTCTCCAACTTACTGTAGTGACAGAAGCAGCAGCTGCCTCATGGGCCACTTCTGCCATCTTGTTCTGGGGAGTCATTATTGGAAGGTCACCCTAGGGCTCTTCCTACAGTACCTAAAACATTTTTTTAAGTACCTAATTCTCTTGTCAAGGGATCATTTGTTTAAATTAACCCTAGTGGTTTCTGCAACTGAACCCTGATGGATAGACCCTAGAAACACCCCTTCCTCTCACATCTCCATGCTATCTCAACCCAGGCTAGTGACTGTAACGCTAACTGGAAAATTCTGCCTTTGTATCCCGTAGAAGCTTATCAACATTGGGAACATATAACCCAGTGTAGGACATGCTCGACCACTTATAGATCTGAACAATACACTTAGAAGTTTTCTCCTGGTAAAAAGCTTTGACTGTGTGGAAAAAAATAAAGAAACAAAAAAGACTATGGGTGTAGTGGGCACCTTTTTAGAGGAGTTGCCACCATAGGAGAGAACCAGGTACTGAGCCGGAAGATAAATGTTGCCACCTCTATGCTTTTACCCCACACCTTCCCCTGATGACGATGGCGTTTGGTTTTAGAGCAGAGTGGCACCATCAGGGAAACAAAGTAACCGGGAAAGTGGATGGAAAAGTCACCCATCCCAACCATCCTCCTTGCCTGAATCTGCAGCCATGATACAAATTTTCCAAAATGCTCTGTTTAGCAAGAGTTGGCTGGGAGTTCTAAAGAAAAAAAAAACCCTAATAGTATTTTTGTTCTCATCCTAAGTGTTCTTGCAGGGGAAGTATTTTTTTTTAAATTTAAAAATAAAATGTAGTTATTTTTATTTAAGACAATTCCCCATCTTGAACACATTTACATTTTTTTCTTCCCCATTTACAGCCTATTTCCTCAAAATGTTGAGAAGATTTAAGTGTCTAATATTTTCCAAGGCCATCTCATGATTCATCAGTTTATTGTTTGTTAAGTATCAGACTCAAGAAACTGACTTAGATGGGAATGTTGATCTGGATTTTCTCCTCTGATTTACTTCACAGATGACGGGAGAATGAATTAAAAGATTAAAAAGTCAACATTTTGCTGAGTCCTTTGAATAACAAAGAGGTCCTGTAAGAACCAAATGAGGCTAAATAGGCAATCCTTGTCCTATGATACAGCATGAAATATTAATAGAATTTGTCACGAGAGGGAGGGGGTGGGCTCGATAGCTCATGGCTGTAATCCCAGAACTTTGGGAGGCCAAGGTGGACGGATCACCTGACGTTAGGAGTTCACGACCAGCCTGACCAACATGGAAAAACCCTGTCTCTACTAAAAATACAATATTGGCAGGGCGTGGTGGCGCATGCTTGTAATCGCAGCTACTCAGGAGGCCGAGGCAGGAGAATCGCTTGAACCTAGGAGGCAGAGGCTGCGGTGAACTGAGATCGCGCCATTGCACTCCAGCCTGGGCAATAAGAGTGAAACTCCATCGCAAAAAAAAAGGATTTGTGATCAAAGGGGCCTTGGACCTGTCACCTAATTTCACAGAAGAAGAAACTGAGCCCTAAAGAAGGGAAATGACTAACTCAGGATCACCAGTGACCAGGGGCAGAGCTGGGAGTAGAATTCAGGTCTCCTGAGATTCACCCTCTGGTGCTTTCTCTCCTGTCTTGCTTATTTTCATGTGTACCCTTTTTTAAACACACTTCCCTTTCCTGCTTTCCAGACTTTTGATCACACTTCTACTTTCCTGCTTTTCAGCCTGAGTATGTCTACTTATGAGAAATACAGAGATCATTTAAGGAGCTGAGAATTTCCTTCTCACTTAGAGCTCCATCGAGGTCAGGACTCCTATTCACATGGGACAGATGAGAAAGAAAAATGTTCAGAGGGGAGTTTCACTTGCCAGAGTCCACACAGCTACAGTTAGACCTCAGACCTCCTGAACAACAAAGCCGACATCCGTCCCAACACATTAAAATAGGTGGGCTGGTACATTACATGAATGTACTGTTCTTTTGTTTAAAGAAGTGTATGGGAATCAGAATTTGGTCTAATTAAAGGCCATGGGGGTGGATTAATGAAGTACAAAAAGGGCCTCATTAAAATAAGCTGTCCTCTAAAAGGCAAGCCAATGGCAGTTACCTTTCCAAAGTGAACATTAGAAAGTGGTTCCTGTGTAAATTTCCAATCATTTAACTTAAAGATTCCTATCTATAGATATGAGGGTCTGCATGTACTTTTGTGATGGCCTGAACCGAGGCTGACTTGAGCAAAAAGCTGCTCAAGGCCAGTGATCATGGTTTAAATTATGAAAGTAATATAAGCACATTACAGATCTTTGGAAAGTTCAGGAAGGAAAAAAATGTACCCATGGTTCTACCATCCAGCATGGTATTGTTATTATTTTGTACATTCCCTTTCTGTCTTTTTACCAGAAATATCTTTACATAGTTTTAAATGGTCTTCCTCTAATTTTCATAGCATACTATGACCTCGTATTACACTTTCCCCTGTGACATTAGGTCATAAACATTTTTCTCATACATTTTGTCTTCATGAGCATCACATCTAATGGCTGCAAAAAGGTCCATTTCATGGGGTCCCATAAGGTGCTCATGATTTTCTAGAAGATTCATGAACATCATTCCAGGGGGGTCATATTGTCAAAGACAGCAATGGCATTTGTTTTCATTTCAAAAAGTAAAAAGTAGCTCAGTTTTTTATTTAAAGCATTGCCCCTTTAAAGCTGAGCAGCCTGAGAGCCTCTGGGTGTGTGTCACATGGGTACACACAGGGTTAGTGGAGATAATAAGCCAGTTCCTCAGTCCATACGCCGCTCAGCACAACACACTGGGGACTAACACCTAAGAAGTCTATTGGACAGTTATAAATTCCACATGGATGCATGCTATAACATGGATGAACCTTAAAAACATTATGCTGGCCGGGCGCAGTGGCTCATGCCTGTAATCCCAGCACTTTGGGAGGCTGAGGCGGGCAGATCACCTGAGGTCAGGAGTTTGAGACCAGCTTGGCCAACATGGTGAAACCCCATCTCTACAAAAAATACAAAAATTGGCCAGGCATAGTGGCAGGTGCCTGTAATCCCAGCTACTCGGGAGGCTGACGCAGGAGAACTGCTTGAACTCGGGAGGTGGAGGTTGCAGTGAGCTGAGATTGCACCACTGCACTCCAGCCTGGATGACAGAGTGAGACTCTGTCTCAAAAAAGAAAAGAAAAGAAATTTAGGGGACACATTCAAACTATAGCAAGGAACAATTCGTTTACTGGGAATAATGATTATCCATACCCCAATTCCATTTCCAAATGTACTTGTAGAAAATTGTTTGCAAATGACAGCCTGAAATCTCTCTCATCTCTGTTTCGAAACAAAGTATAAAATGTCCAAAAATAAAACAGTTGAGATCCAAAGTTTGTGATTCATAAGGGCAATGATTGGGTTTTTATGCTAATATGTGAGATGTGACTCCTTCAAACTTCTTTGTTATGACATCAGCACATTACTCATCTGATGTGAAAAGAAATTTTTAATTAAAAAAGTTGATATTTTAAGCTAAAATGCAAAAATTCTAAACATTAGGCAATCACAATAGCTTTTGTCCATTTAACTGCCATAGCATGTAGTTACTTTTATTTTATTTTATTTTATTTTTTGAGACAGAGTCTTACTTTGTAGCCCAGGCTATAGTGCAGTGGTTTGATCTTGGCTCACTGCAACCTCTACCTCCTGAGTTCAAGTGATTCTTATGCCTCAGCCTCCCGAGAAGCTGGGGTTACAGGCGTGTGCCACCATGCCCAGCTAATTTTTGTATTTTTAGTAGAGACGAGATTTCACCATGTTAGCCAGGCTGGTCTGGAACTCCTGACCTCAGGTGATCCACCCACCTTAGCCTCCCAAAGTGTTGGGATTACAGGCATGAACCACCGGGCCCAGCTGCATGTAGTTACTTTTAATCTATACTGAATATAGGCTTGGTCCCTAAACTAACCACAATAAACAATTCCATTTCAAAATGTAAATCACAAACTATATTTTGTCTTACATTATTGATTTAAAGTATGTGTCACACGTTAAACAGAAAGTTGAATTTTGTCTTAATAACATGAATATTATTGAAGATTATATTAAGTTAATATTTTTTGTAGAATTGTAATACTTTTTTAAACATAAAAAATTTCACAAAAAATTGTAAAACATATATTAATGAGCTAATATTTATAATATTCTAAATATTTTTGAAGTGCCTATAACAATGCCTAGAACAGTGCTTGGTATGTAATAAGCATTACATGTGTCTGTTAAATAAAAAGAAAACAAAATTACAAAATATTTTAAAACACTCCAAGTTTTATAAGTATATTTATATACATGAATTGCTAAAGAACATTTGCATAGTAAAAAAATATACATTGGAAAATGCAGATTTATGTAATCATTCCCCCACTGTTGGCTATTCATGTTACTGCCAGTGTTTTTTAAAGGATTACTATGATGAACATTTTTCAAGCATAAAGAAGTTTCAGTAGTTTATGTTATTTTCTCAAGGTATCTTCACAGAATAGGGTAACCAGTGCAAAAGTTGTGATGACATGTATTACTTTCTATATGTGTCATAGTTGCTAATATTATCTTAGTGGCACTTAGCATAAGGAAAATATAGTGCTCCAACTCTGAGTCAGGCTCTGTTGCAAGAGGCTTTACCAAACTTATTGCTATGGTTGGAATATTTATTTCCTCCAAAACTTATGTTGGAATTTAATCCCCAACATGGTAATATTAAGGAGGGGGTCTTTAAGAGGTGACTGGGTTATGAGGTCTCTGCTCTCATGAAGGGATTAGTTGATCAGTGGGTTAATGGATTAGTGGGCTATCCTGGGAGTAGGACTGGTGGCTTTATTAGAAGAGGAAGAGAGACCTGAACTAGCATCCTCAGCCCCCTCACCATGTGATGCCCTGTGCCACCTTGGGACTCTGCAGAGTCCTCACCAGCAAGAAGGCCCTCACCAGATGTGGCCCCTTGACCTTGGACTTCTCAGCCTCCATGACTATAAGAAATAATTGTTTTTTTCTTTAAAATTACCCAGATTCAGGTATTCTGTTATAACCAACAGAAAACGGGCTGGGCACAGTAGCTCATGCCTATAATTCCAGCCCTTTGGGAGGCCAAGGTGGGCAGATCACCTGTGGCCAGGAGTTTGAGACCAGCCTGGCAAAACAACCTCCTTATCAAAAATGCAAAAAGTAGCTGGGCATGGTGGCACATGCCTGTAATCCCAGATACTCAGCTGACTGAGCCATGAGAATTGCTTGAACTCAGAAGGGGGAAGTTGCAGTGAGCTGAGATGGCATTACTGCGCTCTAGTCTGGCTGACAGAGCAAGACAAGAAAAAAAAAAAAAAAGGCAGTAGAAAATGGACGAAGACACTTATCTTTATGGATCTTCACGATAGTTCTGTTGGGTAAGAGGTAGTATTATCACTCCTATTTTCTTTTTTTTTTTTTTTTTGAGGCGGAGTCTTGCTCTGTCGCCCAGGCTGGAGTGCAGTGGCCGGATCTCAGCTCACTGCAAGCTCCGCCTCCCGGGTTCCCGCCATTCTCCTGCCTCAGCCTCCCAAGTAGCTGGGACTACAGGCGCCCACCACCTCGCCCGGCTAGTTTTTTGTATTTTTTTTTTAGTAGAGACGGGGTTTCACTGTGTTCGCCAGGATGGTCTCGATCTCCTGACCTTGTGATCCGCCCGTCTCGGCCTCCCAAAGTGCTGGGATTACAGGCTTGAGCCACCGCGCCCGGCCCCTATTTTCTAGATGAATCAACTGAGACTCAAAGAGTTGAATCACAATGACCTGATATCTAGGAGGGAACACTGAGTTTCAACTGCAAGTGCACCAAGTAGGAAAGACCGTCTTGTGGTAAATTTCTTTCTCTTGGCTAAAAGCGGGGGGTGATATGGGGTCAATTTGTTATAGTCACCTATAAGAGAGATGGAAAAAGGCTTCTACATTATCATGAACTTGAGAATCTTACAGTTAAAAATTGGAAAGATGAAAATGGGTGGAAAGTGGGACAGGAGTGATTGGTAGGGTTACTTGATGTATCAGTTCCCTAGGGCATCCATCACAAAGTGCCACAAACTGGGACGCTTAAACAATAGATATTCATTCTCTTATAGTTTTGAAGGCTAGAAGTCCAAAATCAAGGTGTCAGCAGACACCTCCTCTCTCCGAAGGCTCTAGTTTCAGGTGGTTACTGTCAGTCTCTGGCATGGCTTGGCTTGTGCACCCATCACTCTAATCTCTGTCTTCACATGGTCTTCTCCCCACTGGGAAGACAGAGGTAGTGATTTGGACACAGACACCAAGTCTCTGTGTAAAGACAATATTTCCAAATAAGACTCTGGGTGAACATGAATTGTGCGGGGTTACTATTTAACCCAGTACTGTACACTTGGGTAAGAGAAGCCTGATACTTCTGCCCCTTCCCACTTTCTACTTTGTGTATGCAGTGGTTAGCAGAGGTATCTCTGCTCTCAGAAGTGAGGGGAAATCCTTATGTCCCTAGGCAATGTCTTAGTAGGCTGCTGACACCCAGGAGAAACAGTCTCTTCAGACTCAGAAAGCTACATCTAGGCCCATCCCCATCATCTTCCTCCACAGTCGCTGGAAGAAGGTTGCAATAAATAGCTCCCATAGTTGGGGCAACAGAGAATCTCAGAGGAAAAGATGTGCACAGAGCCAAGAATTACTAACACATCATAAAAGAGAAGCACAAAATGAAACAAATAACTAGTATCTGAGAAACAGATAATAGAACTCGCAGAAGGTGATTTTAAGAGAAGTATAACGAACCTTTCATCACAGGGATAAAAGACAATTGAATCCATAAGACAAGAAGGAAATTACGAAAAAGAATCAAATAGGGATCTTGGAAGTGAAAAGTATTCAGAAGAGAGGGAAATGGTAGAATGAATACGGATGAAGAGCTGTTTATTGAGCTAGAAACAATAGCTGAGGGATTATCCCAAAATGTAGTATAAGAAGGCAGAGAAAAATTATGAAAGAAATGTTTAGAAACATGGAGGGTAGAACCAAGGTTCCCAAATCTATCAATTCACATTCCAGGAGAAAATAAAAAATTGAAAATATGAGAGAGAGAGGAAAATTAAAACACATTAAAAGAAAATTTCCAGAGTTGAATAAAAGCACAAATCTTCCAGTTGAAAACTGAGTAGGATGAATAGAAATGACTACACTTAGATACAAATAGTGAAATTTTAGAACAAGTGTAAGGAGAAATTCTAAAAGCATCCAAAGATTTTTTAAAATTTTCTGCAAAGACTAGTATCAGAATTCTCAGTAAAATGCATTGCATACAAGAAAGCAATATAAATACATCTTCAACATTTTGAGAGAACATGGTTACAAACCTAGAATTCTATATCCAGCTAAACTATTAAGTGTAAATGCAAAAAAAAAAAATTATAAATATTCAAGG
>NW_016806838.1:4523652-4542687 GCF_001698545.2 Rhinopithecus bieti
AACAAAAAAAAAAAAAAAAAAAAAAAAAAAAAAAAAAAAAAAAAGAAGAGAGAATACATGAAGCAGTATCTTACTGAAGAAATCAGTCAAATTTATTGTAAAACTCATATAAGTTAGGATAACCACTAGAAGAAGTAACAGGTGCAAGTTTTAAATTTTGAGAAGGACAAAATAAGACAAAGAAAACTCACCAGTTTTGCAAAAGACAAAAGGAAATTTTAAAAATCCAGGAGAAGTAGAAAAGACAAATAAAATGAGAGGAATAGTTCAGATGTCTCAATACCACATTAAATATGATTGGGTTAAGCCCATGGATAAAAGGAGAATTTTAGACTGGATGTTTGAAAACCATTATAAGAGACACATCTAAAACAAAATCATCTGAGAAGTTTGAAAATAAAGTGATGGAAAAGGATATTCCAATGAAAAAATGTGTGATTATATTTAAATCAGATAAAATGGAATGCAAGGAAGGTTTAGAAAGTGGATCTACCCAGTAGTAGTCAGCACCCCTAGTAACTAGACAGTAGTTTCTCAACATCGTTTCACACATATACACGAAATCAATGTTCACTTGAAAAAAGGCTGCTTCCAGGTCTGGGACAAGAAATACACAAGATGAGCCTAGACCAACATGTCATATCTGAGGCAAGAAAGCTGAAGACTACAGAGAGAGTGTCAAAACTGCTTAGGAAACAACTTGAAGAGGCTCCTACTGGCTAAAGATGCAACAATCATGCATTAATAAAAATGATAATTGCAATGATTAAAACACTTCAAATATACTTAAGTTTATGAATATGGAAATGAAATAATTTTTTTAAGAAAACCCTTATTGGCCACTTTTTTTAAAAAAAAAAAAAAAAAAAAAAACAAGGAACAGAGGAACATGTTAAACACTATCACAGAAAGATAATCAGCAAAATCCAAACCGTAGGAAATTCTACAGAACAAATGATCCAAAAAATATATTCCAAGCAAAAGAGAAAGTGTGTATTTGTGTGTGGTCAGGAGGGATTACAGATTAAGAGTTTCCTAAAAAACATCACTCGATTGCATGTAAGAATCTTAACTGAATCTTTTTTTAACATAAACTCAAGATTTTATTGTCTTTATAATAAAACAAAAGATGACACTCAGAACTATATCACTTGACCCCCTTCTCTTCTTATCTCCTCCCAGTTGAAAATGCTTGCATCTCTTAATAGCCAGCATTCTCTTAGATCTGCAGTTGGGCTCAACGCACTCAAGCCTTAGCACAGTCTTCTTTGTAGTTTTCGCCTTTTTCTGGAAAATCCACTTAGTCTGTCCACCATAGCCACTATGCTTCCCATCAAGGCCATTTTCCCTGGGCATATAGCGAATCCTTGCCCTTCTCGTACTGTGTCACTTTGTGGGGTTGGTGCTTGCCATACTTTTTACAGAAAGTTCACTGAGTTTTAGGAACATTCATAATGTTTGCAGGAGCATTATTGGCATGGAAAACTGAATGTTGATAAAAACAAATACATTGGGCCCTCAAGGTGGCTCATGCCTGTAATCCCAACACTATGGGAGGCCGAGGATCACTTGAACCCAGGAGTTCAAGACTAGTCTGGGCAAAATAGTGAGACCCAGTCTCTAAGAAAATAAATAATAATAATAATAAACAAAAATAAAGTTTATATAATTCACTACATGCACAAATTAAAGCATCTGATTATATCAATAAATGCTAAAAAAAATTGAAAATTTAACACCTGTTAAGATTTTAAAAGACTTGCAGTAGCTTGCTATAGAAGGGAAATTTCCTATCTTAGTTAAAGGGACTACCAAAAACCTATGACTATCACCATACTTTGTGGTGAATTTAGAGGTAATCCTATTACCTCAGGAATGGGACAAGGATGCTTGCTTTCATGCTGCTGTACAACACCACACTGGATGCTCTAGTCAATGCAATAAAACAAGAAAAATAAATAAGAAACCTATAAATGATATCTTCATCTACAAATAACAGAAAAAACAATTTGAAATAGTTTATACAATAAATACATTTTATTATCTCACATAATAAATTCTGGCTCTCTTCTTCCTTCTCTGGCCCTGTGAAGATGTGCCTTGCTTCCCTTTTACCTTTCACCATGATTTGACTTTGGTCTACCTGAACAGTAATGTGCACTTCCTGTAAGTGGTAGAGCCCACCTACATTAGGCTGATGATTTATTGTCGAAGTCAAAAAAACCAGTGAGGGAAGATGGCGGATAGAAGACAGGGCTGATGTGCAGCTCCCATTTGTATGGACAGAACAGTGTGTGGAGACTCATGTCATGGACTTTTGCTCCAGGAACCACCACAGGAGTGTACTAGGAAAACTGAAAGAAATCACAGATCCTTTGAAAGCAGTAGCGGGCTGCTGCAAATTCCATGAGACAGGCCAAAAGCTCTGGTGCTCTCTGGCTGGAGGTCAACCAGCTCAGGACCTTACAGCAATTCATGACAGAACAACCCTGCTGAAGTGGGGGACTTCAGTACTCCACTGACAGCAAAGACAGGTAATCAAGACAGGAAGTCAACAAAGGACCAATGGATTAAATTATACCTTAGAACAAGTGAGCTTAAGAGATATTTACAGAACATTCTACCCAACAACTGCAGAATATATGTTCTTTTCATCAGCACATGGAACATTCTCCATGGTAGACAATATGATAGGCCACAAAACAAGTCTCAATAAATTTAAGAAGATTTAAATTATATCAAGTACCCTCTCAGAACACAGTAGAATAAATTTAGAAATTAACTCCAAAAGGAACCCTCAAAACTATACAAATACACGGAAACTAAATAATCTGCTCCTGAATGATCTTTGGGTCAATAATGAAATCAAGATGGAAATTTAAAAATTCTTTGAACTGAAAGATAATAGCGACACAACTTTATCAAAACCTCTGGGACACAGCAAAAGTGGTGCTAAGAGGCAAGTTCATAGCACTAAATGCTTACATCAAAAAGTCTGAAAGAGCACAAATAGACAATCTAAGGTCAGACCTCAAGGAACTAGAGAAACAATAACAAACCAAACCCAAACTCAGCAGAATAATATAAACAACAAAGATCAGAGCAGAACTAAATGAAATTGAAACAAAAAAAATACAAAAGATAAACAAAAAGCTGGTTCTTTGAAAAGATCAAAAAATTGATAGGGCATTAGTGAGATTAACCAAGAAAAGGAGACAAGATCCAAATTAGCTCAGTTAGAAACAAAACAAGAGATATTACAACCAATACCACAGAAATAAAAAAGATCATTCAAGGCTGCTATGAACATCTTTATGCACACAAACTGGAAAATTTAGTGAAGATGGATAAATTTCTGTAAATATACGACCCTCCTGGATTAAATCAGGAAGAAATAGAAACAGAAATAGAACAGACCAATAACAAGTAGTGAAACTGAAACAGTAATTTAAAAATTTCCAGCAACAACAACAACAACAAAAGGCCAGGTCCTGATGGAGTCACAGCTGAATTCTATCAGGCATTCAAGGAAGAATTGGTACCAATCTTACTGAAACTATTCCAAAAGACATAGAAACAGGGAATCCTCCCTAAATCATTCTATGAAACCAGTGTCACCTTAATACCAAAAGTGGGAAAGGACATAATAAAAGAAGAAAACCACAGACTAATATCCCTAATGAACATAGATGCAAACATCCTAAAAAAAATACTAGCTAACCAAATCCAACAGCATATCAAAAAGATAACACACCATGATCGAGTGGGTTTCATACTAGGGATGCAGGGATGATTTAACATATGCAAGTTAATAAATGTGGTGCATCACATAAACAGAATTAAAAGCAAAAGCCATATGATCATCTCAAGAGATGCAGAAAAGCATCTGACAAAATCCAGCATGCCTTTATCATTAAAACCCTCAGCAAATTTGGCATACAAGGAACATACCTCAAAGTAATAAAAGCTGTCTGTGACAGACCCACAGCCAATATCATACTGAATGGGGAAAAGTTGAAAGCATTCCCCCTGAGAATTGGAATGAGACAAGGATGCCCACTTTCACCACTTCTATTTAACAAAGTACTAGAAGTCCTAGCCAGAGCAATCAGACAAGAGAAAGAAATAAAGGGCATCCAAATCAGTAAAGGGGAAGTCAAACTATCACTGTTTGCTGATGATATGATTGTATACCTAGAAAACCCTAAAGATTCATCCAAAATATATTATATATATATATATATATATTATATATATATATATATATATATATATTAAATATATATCTATTTCTGAGCCATAGAAAGATGAAATAATGGCATTCACAGGCAACCTGTGTAGTTGGAGACCATCATTCTAAGTGAAGTAACTTCGGGACATGAAAAACCAAACATCACATTGTTCTCACTTATAAGTGGGGCTAAGCTATGAGGAACACAAAGGCATGAGACTGGGTGACTGACTATAATAGACTTGGGGATTCCGGGGGCAAGGGTGGGAGGGGATGAGGGGTAAAAAATTACATATGGGTACCAGTTACACTATGCCTAGGTGATGGGTGCACCAAAATCTCAATAATTACTACTGCAGAACTTTTCCATGCAACCAAACACCCCAACCTGTTCCCTCAAAACTCTGAAATTAAAATAAAAATAAAAAACACAAAGAAATTCCTTAGTAGGAAACTTTGCCCAGAGTTGGTTATTCATAGGTTTACTGACTATAATTAAAGACCCAAGGCTGGGCGCGGTGGCTCATGCTGGTTATACGAGCGCTTTGAGAGGCCGAGGTGGGTGAATCACGAGGTCAGGAGTTTGAGACCAGCCTGGCCAACATGGTGAAACTCCATCTCTACTAAAAATACAAAAATAGGCTAGGTGTGGTGGCGGCACTAGTCCCAGGGCTGAGGAGGCTGAGGCAGGGAGAACTCGCTTGAACCCAGGAGGTTGGAGGTATGCAGTGAGCCGAGATCACTGTCGCCTGGGCGAAAAGAGAGGACAACTTAGTCTCAAAAAAAAAAAAAAAAAAAACAGGTCCTTTCTATTTTTACCTATACTATTACAGGAATGTTAGGTTTGTGGCTCTCCAGCTTGCCCCTCCCAAGGAAACAAGATGGCTCCCAAAGTTCCAGACATCCTATATAAGCATGTCAAGCGGAAGTGATGTCAACTTCTGTTTGTCTCTTTTCAAGAGTGAGGAAATATTTCCCAGAAGTCCTTGGGATACTTTGTCACATCTCATTAGTCAGAAATGGGTCACACACGCATTCTAGAAGTATGGAATGGAGTTCCCAGTCCGCCCAGGATGGACATTTTGTGGAGGAAAGAAAAAAAATCTAGGCGGTTAGGCGGTTAGACCTCTGATCTTTTCGTGTGTTTGTTACTGCATCATAACCTAGCTTATCCTAATTTAACAAAACCTAAAGTAAGGCCATAGCCGGGTGTGGTGGCACACGACTGTAATTCCAGCTACTGGGGAGGCCGAGGGAGGAGAATCGCTTGAACCTGGGAGGTAGTAGAGGTTGCAGTGGGCCAAAATCACACCACTGCACTCCAGCCTGAGCAACAAGAGCAAAGCTCCATCTCAAAAATAAATAAAATAAATAAAATAAATAAATAAATAAAATTAGGCCAGCTGCAGTGTGACTCACTCCTGTAATCCCAGCACATTGGGAGTCTGAGGCCTGAGGATCACTTGAGCCCAGGAGTTGGAGACCAGCCTGGGCAAAATAGCCAAGATCCTATCTCTTAACAAAAATTTTTTTTAATTAGCACATCTGTAGTCCCAGCTACTTGGGGGGCTGAGGTGGGAGGATCCATTGAGCCAGGGAGGGAGGTTGAGGCCGCGGTGAGCTATGGTCCTGCCATTGCACTCCAGTCTGGGTGACAGAGTGAGAGTCTATCAGAAAAAAAAAAAGAAAGAAGAAGAAGAAAAGAATATATCTTATTTTACCCTCTTGCTTACATAAAAGGTAGAAGATTATGTTACTATTCTGTACCTTCCTTTTGTTTCTTAAAATAGATCCTTTAGCTCTTCATATCAGTACAAAAAGGCTTCCTAATTCTCTCTCTTTCTCTGTCTTCATCCCACTCAGTGGCTAAGGCGTCTTAATTTTTTTTGCTTTGTTTTACAGCTGTATTGTGTTCCATTATATGAATATAGCATAGTTTATTTAACCATTTCCTTATAGATGGTCACTTCGGTTGTTTCCAATCTTTTTCTATCAATGATGCAATGATGAATTACCCTGTGCATACATCATTTTGTCAGTGTGCAGGGGAATATAAAAAATATCCAGAAGTGAATATGCCAGGTCAAAGGGTAAATTCATTGAAGATTACAGAAATATTAAATTGCCTTGTATTATGGTTATACCATCTTTCAGTCCCACTGGCAATGTATGAGATTACCTTATTCCCCATATATTATTCCCCATTATTATTCCCCGTATATTCTGTTAACTATTCTAAAGCTGTTCAACTTTTGGATTTTTTTCTCATCTAATCACTTTCCCAGTTTAGCTTTAATTTGCATTTTTTATTATGAGTGAAGTTCACTTTCTTTTTATATGCATACAAGCCATTTGTATATCTTTTCTGTGAACTTTTGTTCACATACTTTGCTCATTTTCTTTAAAAATTTATGCATCTTAATTATTCTTTTCATATTGATTTACTGTAATTATATATTTAGGTAATTAGCCCTTTGTCTATGGTGTAAATTGCAAATATATTTGCCCATTTTGTCCTTGTCTTTCAGCATTGCTTATGGCATATCTTCCCATGCACCTATATGATTTTTGATTTAGAGATGGGGGTCTCACTTTTCACCCAGGCTGGAGTGCATTGGTGCTACCATACCTGTGGTCTCCAACTCCTGGGCTCAAGGGATCTTTCCACCTCAGCCTGGGATGACAGGCGTGCACCACCCCTCCCAGCTAATTTTTTATTTTTTGTGGAGACAGAGTCTCTATAGGCTGGTCTTGAACTCCTGGCCTCAAGCAACCCTCTCTCATCAGCCTCCCAAAGTGTTGGGATTATAGGTATCAGTTACCATACTGGCCAACATTTTTTTTATATAGTAGAAATTGTATATAGTAGAAATTACTTTTCTGCATGCATCTTTTGTATTTTGAATCACAGCTCATAAAGAAATTCATGTTTTCTTACAGCTTCATGGCTTTTTAAAAAAATTAAGATAAAAAAATTGATTTGCCTTTATTCTGATATATGATGAGAGGTGTAGATTCAATTTTATTTTTTACAGGTGGCTATCCAGTTGTCAGACGCCATTTATTTGAAACTCATTCTTGCCACTTTGTTTTGAGTTGCCTCCTTTTTGCACATCAAATTTCTGTAATGTATTTTTGGAGATGGAGTCTCACTCTGTCACCTAGGCTGGAGCGCAGTGGCATGAGCTTGGCTCACTGAAAACTCCGCCTCTCAGGTTCAAGCAATTCTCCTGCCTCAGCCTCCCAAGTAGCTGGGACTACAGGTGCACGCCACCACACCTAGCTAATTTTTGTATTTTTAGCAGAGACGGGGTTTCGCCATGTTGACCAGGTTGGTCTTGAACTCCTGACCTTGTGATCTGCCCCCTCCTCGGCCTCCCAAAGTGCTGACATTACAGGGGTGAGCCACCGCACCTGGCCTCCTCTTTTAGCCCATCTAGTCATGCAGTGTTATCATATTAATACTTTTTAAATTGGTGGAAACTTATAGCATGTTTCAATATCTGATTGAGATAGTTCCACCACATTGCTCTTCATTTTCAGGGATTTTCTTCTTACTCTTGCTTTTTTTTGTTGTTGTTTTGCATGAATTTAGAAACAAGTTATCTATTTCCAGGAAAAATAAAACCATTGGTAACTTTATTAAGATAAAGTTGGCCCCAATGAAGTGGTACATGCCTGTAATCCTAGCTCTTTGGGAGACTGAGACAGGAGGATCACTTAAGCCCAGGAGTTCAAAAGACCAACAACATGGTGAGACCCATCTCAATAAAAAATACAAAAAATTAGCCAGGCATGGTGGCCCAAGCCTGTAGTCCCAGCTACTTGGGAGGCTGAGGTGGGAGGATCACCTAAACCTGGGGAGTTCAAGGCTGCAGTCAGCTGAGATTACCCCACTGCACTTCAGCCTGGGCAATAGAATGAGACCCTGTCTAAAGCGGGGGAAAAAAAGATGAAGTTAAATTTATAAACTGATTCAAAGAGAAGAGACTTTGTGATGTTGAATTTTTTTTATTTAAAAAAAAAAAAAAAAAAGAAAGAGAGTTTCACCATGTTGGCCAGGCTGGTCTCAAACTTCTGACCTCCACGATCCACCTGCCTCAGCCTTTCAAAGTGCTGGGATTACAGGCGTGAGTCACTACACCCAGCCAAATGTTTTTTTAGCCAAAGAATAGGCCTATCTTTCCATTTCTTCAGTTCTACTTTTGTGTCCCATAGTAGTATTTTGGAATTTTCCTCATAAAGATGTTGTATATTTCTTGTTAAGCTTATTCTTAAATAGTTTACCTCTTTCTTCTCATTTTTGCTGTTGGAGACATAAGCTTCTTTTCCACTTGTTATTTATTTATTTTTTAAGAGAAGGGGGTTCTCACTATGTTACCTAGGCTGGTCTTGAACTCCTGGGCTCAAGTGATCTTCCCACCTCAGCCTTTTGAGTAGCTGGGATTACGGGCACATACCACTATGCTTAGACACTTTACTATTTAATTGGTGTTCATTTATGTAAGAGAGTTATTTGTTGCTATGTATTAATGTTATACCCTGTAATTTAATACAGGGGTCCAAACCCAGGGCCACTGACCTGTTAGGAACCAGGCTGGGTCTGTTAGGAACCAGGCTGCATAGCAGGAGGTGAACCGCCAGTGATTGAAGCTGAGCTCTGCTTCCTGTCAAATCAGTGGAGGTATTAAATTCTCAAAGGAGCGCAAGCCCTACTGTGAACTGCACAGGTGAGGGATCTAGGTTGCGTGCTCCTTATGAAAATCTAACACCTGATGATCTGTCACTGTCTCCCACCACCCCCAGATAGCACCGTCTAGTTGAAGGAAAACAAGCTCAGGGCACCCACTGATTCTACATTATGGTGAATATGTAATAATAATAGAAACAAAGTGCCCAATAGATGTAATGTGCTTGGATCATCCTGAAACCATCTCCCTCAACCCCAGTCCATGGGAAAACTGTCTTCCATGAAACAAGTCCCTGTTGCCAAAAAGGCTGGGGATTGCTGATTTACTGAGTTCCCTTGTTACTTATAGTGTTTTTTCAGTTGGTTCTCTTAAATAGAAATCAGATCTTTTGAAATTAGTGACAGTTTTACCATCTTTTTTACAATTCTTATACTTTCTCTTGTATAGTTGCATCTGTTAATATCTTCAGAACAATATTAAATATTAATGTTGATAGTGGGCATCTTTGTCTTATTTCTCACTTTGCGTGAATGCTTCCAGTGTTGTCCATTAAGACTGGTTCTGATCTCTAGACTAATAAATAGGTGTTAGGGAAAGTATCATGTTTTATTTTCAGGGGTGTTTTAAAATCAAGAAGGAGTGTTTACTTTTTCCCAAATTCATATTAGTATCCGTTGAGATCATATATATTTTTTCTCCTCAGATATATTAATATAGATAGACTCCTAATATTAAACCAACGTTTTATTCATGTAATAAATGACCCTTGGTTAGTATTTTAACTGTGCTACAGATTTTGCTTGTTACAACTTTATTTGGTGTTTCTGCATTGACATTTATAAGTGAGATTGGTCTGTAGTTTTCTTTCTTTGTAAAATCTTTGTCAGGTTTTGGAATCAATGTTATATTTACTCTAGAATAGTTTAAAAACGAAGTATCAAATCGAGGTTTTTCAGAAATCATGAGTCGGGTGAATTTAAGTCACAAACAATGTGAAGGGTGGCTTGCAGTTCTACATTCTTAGAGGATATTTTATTTCCCCTCCTACCCACCATGAAGGTTGAAGTGGCAAGTTTTCTTACGGTATGTTTCTGCAGGCTGGATTGTTCAAACTTGTTTCTTGGTATTTTAGCTTTGTTCATGGTTCTCCTACCCACCTCCCACATCTTGGATGGACTTCTGTGCCCTAGACTTCATGAGAGTGTAAAAATGGAAACTTATGATCATAAAATATGACTATAAAAGCACCTGCCATTCCAACTGGCTTTCTCCTTTCACTCACCTGATTTCCATAACTTTTTGGGACTTTCTTACCAACTTGCTTAAAAAAGATCATTTTAAAATTGAAAACAAATCTATTTTGTCTAGTATTTTTACTTGTTTTGCATAAGAAGGCTGTACAGAGCAACTGGTCTACTATACTGCTAGGAACAAGTATCAGGACTTGTCATATCAAATATAAAAATATTTTATAATGCTAAAATGATTAAATCTGTGGTTTTGGCATAGAGACAATTTAATGGGGTAAAATGGAGACTATAGAAATAGATCTGTCTATATATGAGAGCCAGTATAATATTAGCATACAATAATCTCAAATTCAATACTATTGGAAGAATTACTATTTACTAATAAATATAGTTGGTATTAATTAATTAAATATTTAGTATTATACATTTATTAATAAACACTACACCATTAGGCAAAACAAAGCTACATCTGTGTCATATATCATCCTCAAAATTAAATTAAATTCCAGATGGATTAAAGGGATAAACTTAAAAAAAAACCCAGAACTACAAAATAATTCAATGAAAATACAGACAAAATATTTATAACCACTGAGAAGGACAGCGCCACTAAAGCAAGGACACACGCACACACACGCACACACAGGCACGCACATAATCGTATAGGAAAATTTAAGCAAATATTTGTAACCCTTGGGGTAGGAAAGATTCTCTAAAGACACACACCTCAACATACAAAAAGCTTTACAAGAAAGATACATTTGATGACTTAAAAGCCTTATTCTTGTAAAACACACCAAAACTAAAATGAAAGAAAAAGCACGAGGCTAGAAGAAAAGATTTACATCATATTTGTAGTAATGAAACATTAATCTCACAAATATGTAAGACAATCAATGAGAAAAAACTCCATATCAAAATTTTCAAAGGCTATAAAGAGGCAAAACAAAAAGCCAATAAAGATATTAAATGATACTCACCTTTTACAGTTAATCAGGGACATGCAAATCTTAACAACAATGATATACTATTTCTTAATTGTGATGTAGACAAGAATTTTACGTTGATTGTATCAAATGCAGGCAAACGTGTAGAAAGTTGATATCCCATGTTTAATTGTTGGAAATTTAAATTGATATAACCTTTTAAAAAGATAATTTAGTGATATCAAAAATTTTAAAAATGCATAGCTTTTATGTAAGATGCGACTTGCATAATATATATCAGAAGAATGTATATGCTCACATGATAGAGATCTGTAATAATAGTAAAAATTTAGGAAAAACTTCCCATCAATCGAGAAACAGCTAAATTATCCATGGGTTATACATGTACACAGAGACATGTACAATACTGTTCATTGCATCACTGTTTGTAATGACAAATAGTAAAAGGCAACCTAAATAACCATGATGGAGGAATGAATAGATAAAATATGATCTAGTCATTTGATTGATTACTACACAGAAATTAAAAGGAATAAACTAGACGTAATTATCAACATAGATGAATCTCAAACATAATTTGCATGAAGTTGTAGATACATATGGTATGACACCATTTTTGTAAAATTTTAAGCTCACAAACTAATGCTGTATGTTATGTAAGAAAATGTGGCATGTGGGTTGAAAAGATACAAATTAAACATATGGGAGGAGTGGGGTAATGGAACAAAACCCAAACTGGCTATAACTGAGGAGTATGAATAATTAAATCATATCAATCCATTCATATAACTGAGGTCTAACACAACTAGAAAAACAAAAACAAACAAATGGACAAAACTGTGATGTAACCATATCAAGTACTTAGGAAAGAGTTAAAAGATGTGGAAAGAACTCCAAGATATATTGTTAAGTGAAAAAGCAAGTCAAAGAACCATATGTACAACGTGTAACATTTATGTAAAACAAAACCACAAAATAAAACTATATATTTACACACACCATACAACTAAATGCATAGAAAAAGTGTTAGAAAAGATAATGACATAATGAATATAAATAGTGATATAGAAAATTTGAGTTTGCATCCTTTGTAGGGACATGGATGCAGCTGGAAACCATCATTCTTAGCAAACTATCACAAGAACAGAAAACCAAACACCGCATGTTCTCACTCATAGGTGGGAACTGAACAATGAGATCACCTGGACTCGGGAAGGGGAACATCACACACTGGGGCCTATCAATGGGGAAGGGGGAGGGGGGAGGGATTGCATTGGGAGTTATACTTGATATAAATGATGAATTGATGGGTGCTGACGAGTTGATGGATGCAGCACACCAACATGGCACAAGTATACATATGTAACAAACCTGCACGTTATGCACATGTACCCTAGAACTTAAAGTATAATAAAAAAAAAAAAAAGAAATCAACAAATCAATACTGAAATATTGGAAGTGACCTGTCTATTCATAAGGAACTGGTTAAATAAATCGTGGTTGTTAAAACAAAAAAAAAAAAGAAAATTTTCTTACGTTGTTTATAAACATTTATAAATAGTGTGGAATAAAAATAAAGGCAGATAGAAATTCCAGGAAAGGCTGGTGTGGTGGCTCACGCCTGTAATCCCAGCACTTTGGAAGGCCTAGGAGGGCGGATCGTGAGGTCAGGAGTTCGAGACCAGCCTGACTAATATGATGAAACGCCTTCTCTACTAAAAATACAAAAATTAGCCGGTCGTGGTGGCGTGTGCCTGTAATCCCGGCTACTCAAGAGGCTGAGGCAGGAGAATCGCCTGGACCCGGGAGGTAGAGGTTGCAGTGAGCCGAGACCACGCTACTGCACTCCAGCCTGGGTGACAGAGACAGACACTCCATCTCAAAAACAAACAAACAAAAGGAAATCCCAGGAAAACAGAAAGAAGTAAGAAATGAAATGTAACCCTTATGATCATTGCTTCTGCAATAAGCAATATTTATATAGTGTTATGAACTGAATGTTTGTGTCTACCCCAACCCCTTGCCAAATTCACCTGCTGAGTCCTAACTCCCAATGTAATGGCCTTAGGAGGTGGAGTCTTTGGGAGGTAATTAGGTTTGGATGACGTCATGAGAGCGGAGCACCCATGATGGCTTATAAGAAGAGAAAGAGACACCAGAGATTTCTTTCTCTGCCATGTGAGGATACAGCAAGAAGACAGCCATCTGTAAGCCAGGAAGATGACTCTCAGTGAGAACCAAATCTGCTGGCACCTCAATCTTGGACTTCTCAAATTCCTGTTGTTTAAGTCACCTCATCTATAGTATTTTGTTATAGGAGCCTGAGGTGACCAAGACACATAGTCACAACAATATCTGTACATTATTTTTTAGTTGTTTATAACCAACCTATAGACAAAGCATAGAAAATGTAGTTAATAGACAAAGCTTAGAAAATGTAGTTATATTATAAAAATTATCAACCTTGATAATGTGAATGACAGAAGGTGCAAATGACAAAAGGTGTAGAATTGCTGAGTGGACTGGTTGGGGAGCTATTATCTTCATTTTATAAAAAGCATTAAAAGATAGTTGATGAAACAAAGAAATAAAGGTATTAGGATGTTATTTATAGTATAAAGGCAACCAACAGAGAAGCTAAAAGGGGCAGTACAGGAAGTATTGAAAAATGAGCTGAAAACATCTATTGTATGACAGATTAAATAGATAATGCCTAAAATTATAAGGAAATGTATTAGCTCTTATCACTAAATTTCCAGAGGTAGGGCAGGTTTAAGAGTGATCCAATCCAGTGTCTTTTTTTTTTTTTTGAGACGGAGTCTCACTCTGTCGCCCAGGCTGGAGTGCAGTGGTGCGATCTCGGCTCACTGCAAGCTCTGCCCTCCGGGTTCACGTCATTCTCCTGCCTCAGCCTCCCAAGTAGCTGGGACTACAGGTGCCCGCCACCACACCCGGCTAATTTTTTTGTATTTTTAGTAGAGATGGGGTTTCACCGTGTTAGCCAGGATGGTCTCGATCTCCTGACCTCGTGATCTGCCCGCCTCAGCCTCCCAAAGTGCTGGGATTACAGACGTGAGCCACTGCGTCCGGCCCCCAATCCAGTGTCTTGAGCTCTATTTCACTAAACTTCTCTTGGCCCTGGATTTATTTATGAGTTGGCTTCATTCTCAGGTTGACATCAAGATGGCTTAAATTCTAGGTTTTTCTGTATTTCCAAATCCTGGAAAAACTGATTTCCAGTCCAGAAGGAAAATAAAATTTCCTCTTTCCCTCTTCCACTTACGATCCTTCTTATACTTTTATATCCTGACTGAAAATTAACCTATTCCCAGGATCATTGCTGGTGGGAACATCTATTCTTCATAGGAAGGAAAAACCTGGACCACTTTTATGTAGGCAGGCCATCACAATGGGCTCAGGAAGTAGCTATAAGTTCCTCTGGGCGTGGTCCACCCTGCCTGTTGCTCCCAACCTCCAGTAAGTGTTATTGTTATTAAAGTTACACCTCAGTTTCAATGCTGCTGGGAGAAAACAGGAAAGAACTGGGGGCCTAGGCATGGGGCAAAGAGTTGGAAAAGTGTCTTAAACTTGAGCAGAGGTGGTTAGCAATAGCCGTCAGCAGAAGGGAGTTATGTCTAGGAGAATGGTGAGCAATGAGGAGTTTCTCAAACACTTTCCCTGAAGGTGAAGCAGAGCGTTATGCAGTCATTTACAGTAAGTAATGTGCTAGGGGCTTGAGCCATAATTATTTGGGTATAACTATTTGGGTATAAAAAGGAAGAATGACCTAATTTTACATATGGGTTTTACATAGATTGGATCTCAACCCAATAGCTCATCAATCTTTTGTTCCTTTTGGGAATATTTTCCTAGGAAATATGTTCCTTTATTATGTAAAAAAAAAAAGTCACTTCCCTCTATATGTGAGTTTCCAGGAGAGAATCCATGACCTGATGAGTGGAGAGAAGGCATCCTATCTAAGACATACACACCTTCTTTCTCACTTACCATTGATCTGATTTTTTAAAACTCTCTCATTTGTATGTCCTGTATGTAGGTGGGTCTATTTATGTTCAATAAAAAATTATAGCAAGTTAAGGCCGGGCACAGTGGCTTGAGCCCATAATCCTATCATTTTGGGAGGCCGAGGCCTGTGAATCCTTTGAGTCCAGAAGTTCAAGAACAGCCTGGACAAGATGGCAAGACCTTGCCTCTACATAAAATACAAAAACTAGTTGGGCATGGTGGCACATGTCTATAGTCTCAGCTACTGGGGCAGCTAAGGTGGGAGGATTAATTAAGGCAGTAAGATCGAGGCTACAGTGATCTATGGTTGTACCACTGCACTGTCCATAAAAGATGCCGTGTGTTGGTGATGCCCTTCTAGGGGAAACATCTCTTTTTTTTTGAGAAGGAGTCTTGCTCTTGTCGCCCAGACTGGAGTGCAATGGTGTGATCTTGGCTCACTGCAACCTCCGCCTCCCAGGTTTAAGAGATTCTCCTGCCCCAGCCTCCCGAATAGCTGGGATTACAGGCGCCCGCCACCATGCCGGGCTAATTTTTTTGTATTTTTAGTAGAGACGGGGTTTCACCATGTTGGTCAGGCTTGTCTCACACTCCTGACCTCAGGTGATCCACCCGCCTCAGCCTCCCAAAGTGCTGGGATTAAAGGCATGAGCCACCGCACCCAGCCAGAGAACTGTCTTAATAGGGTAGCTGTGGGGCTAAAGATGGAGATATTTTGACTAAATATGCAAGAGAACTTGAAAATGTTGGACAAGACTATCTGGGAAAGCAATAGATTTCCCAATTCCTAGACATCTTTATGAATGGAATGGACTGAAACTTGTCCTTAATAGGTTAGCTGTTCATCTATCTGAGAAAAAGAGCACACAATCACCTGTCCTTTCAAGGTCCTTTTCTAGTTCCGGGTTATTGCACTTTTATTTTTTTATTTTATTTATTTATTTTTTTGAGACGGAGTTTCGCTCTTGTCGCCCAGGCTAGAGTGCAGTGGTGCGATCTCGGCTCACTGCAACCTCTGCCTCCTGGGTTCAGGCGATTCTCCTGCCTCAGTCTCCTGAGTAGGTGGGAGTAGCGCCCACCACCACGCCTAGCTAATTTTTTGTATTTTTAGTAGAGATGGAGTTTTGTCACATTGGGCAGACTGATCTGGAACTCCTGGCCTCAGGTGATCTGCCCACCTGGGCCTCCCAAAATGCTGGGATTACAGGCATGAGCCACTGCACCTGGCCTGCACTTTTAAAATTTAAGAGCACGGGTACAGTTTAAGCTTCCCAGGGTAGCTTAGAATGGGCACATAAGTATGTAATATTGAGCATGGAGATAGTAAATGGAGAGAAAACATTAAATGTAAACTTGTTTTTCCTTAAGATGACAAAGTTTATGATTTGCTGCATATTCTACACAGCTTTGGAACAGAAGTGTTCTTCCATTTATTCTTACAGAATTGTCATATGCAGGAGAAAGGCAAAGGAAATAATATGCTTTTTAAAATAAGGTTTCATTCAAGGCTGGCAGCCATCAATGTTCTAGGAAATAATAATAGGGCAATAGTCGTTTCTTCTGTCTGTAAAATGCTTTTCCATGGGAGGAACTTGAAGAATATGTACCAATGATGATTTCATCAATCCCAGCCACATTTGTGTGGGAGAAACAGCACACATATATGACCATGTTACAGACAGTCAAAGGGCTGCTACACAAAGTTAGGTGATTTGCCAAAGGTCAATTTACAGATCCCTGGGAACAGTCTGAGGAATATTTTCCTTCTCAATATTCTTACATAATATGTTAATCACTGACAATGGTTTAATGAGTTTCTTTTTCAAGAGTATGAGAACAATCTTTTTCTCTGGAATAATCTTTTCTTTAAAATATAATTTATTTTACTTTCTCAGATTATGAAAGTAGTACATGTTCATTGTGGAAAATTTGGAAATCATAACACAATAAGAAGGTGGGAAAAAGTCACTACAACTCCACACTCTCAAAAAACAGTATCAAGGTTGGGTGCAGTGGCTCACACCTATAATCTCAGCACTTTGGGAGGCAGGAGTTCGAGACCAGCCTGACCAACATGGTGAAACCCCGTCTCTACGAAAAATGCAAAAATTAGCTGGGCATGGTGGTGTGTGCCTGTAATCCCAGCTACTCAGGAGGCTGAGGCAGGAGAATCGCTTGAACCTGGGAGGCAGAGGTTGCAGTGAGCAGAGATTGCGCTACTGAACTCCAGCCTGGGTGACAGAGTGAGACTCCGTCTTAAAAAACAAACAAACCAACAACAACAACAACAAAAACCAGTATCAGTACACGGGTTCCTAATTTGGGGTCCATAGTCTCATGGTGGTCACGAGGTTCATGAAGCCCTGAATATTGGTACAAATCTGTGTAGATATGTGCATTTTTCTAAGGAAAGAATTTATAGCTGTACCAATTAAGGTTCTTGGTTATAAAACACAGAGACCAATGCTGGCTAACTTAGACAAAAAACGTCTTTTGAAAAGCCATCAGAAGTGGCAGGAAAGCTGGAAAACCAGGCTAGAAAAAGCAGCAGATGATTGGTGGACCGGCAGTCCTAGGGAGAGTCTGGTGGGGAGGACGCCCTTGCCGTCACAGGACACTTAGTGCTGCCATCACTGAACTCTCAACCCGACGCTGCCACCACGGACAATCTCTAATTGTCCTTTCCCAAAGATTCAGATCCCTGAGCAGTAGGGTCTGACTGGCAGGGCATTGGACTGGGACTGCTCCTAGCTCTCTGGAGTTGGAGAGGTAGACATAGGATTCCTCACCTCCTTAGGTCTAGAAGGCAGGATCCAGCCCCCAGCAAAATTCACCTAGTGAAGGATTCCCCTAAAATAGGAAGAGTGGTTGGATGCTAGACAACCAAAAGGAAACAAAAAGCAAAAGTCACCTTAAGTGTTCTCATTAGACTCTCAAAGGGACCTGTAGCCAGAGAGCTAAAGTTAAGAACTACTGATAAAATTGATGCTATATTTCATGGTAACTGTAGTTAATAATAATGGATATATCCCTAAAAATTGCTAAGAGAGTAGTAGATTTTCTATGTTTTCACCACAAAACAAGTATGTGAGGTGAGAGATATGTTAATTAGCTGGATTTAATAATTTCAAAATGTACATATTTATCAAAATATCACAGTGCACACTGTAAATATATATGATTTTTATTTGTCAGTTATGCCTTAATAAAGCTGGGAGAAAAATTATGCTATATTTGCTTTTAGACTTTTAGTATACATTTTGATATACATAACATGCACATTAAAATAAATATACATATTTTAAAATCAAAATATTGTACTGAATAGAATATTTCATATTAAATAAATAATAAAATAAAAATACGGCCAGGCACAGTGGCTCACGCCTGTAATCCCAGCACTTTGGGAGGCTGAGGCGGGCGGATCACAAGATCAAGAGGTCGAGACCATCCTGGCCAACATGGTGAAACCCTGTCTCTACCAAAAATACAAAAATTAGCTGGGCATGGTGGCTGGTGTCTGTGATCCCAGCTTCTCGGAGGCTGAGGCAGGAGAATCACTTGAACCCAGGAGACAGAGGTTGCAGTGAGCCAAGATCGAGTCACTGCACTCCAGTCTAGTGACAGAGTGAGACTGTGTCTCAAAAAATAAAAAATAAATAAAAGGCCGGGCGCGGTGGCTCACGCCTGTAATCCCAGCACTGTGGGAGGCCGAGACGGGCGGATCACAAGGTCAGGAGATCGAGACCATCCTGGCTAACACGGTGAAACCCCGTCTCTACTAAAAATGCAAAAAATTAGCCGGGCGTGGCAGCGAGCGCTTGTAGTCCCAGCTGCTTGGGAGGCTGAGGCAGGAGAATGGCGGGAACCCGGGAGGCGGAGCTTGCAGT
>NW_016806838.1:4544633-4564214 GCF_001698545.2 Rhinopithecus bieti
TTTTTTTTTTTTTGAGATGGAGTCTTGCTCTGCCGCCCAGGCTGGAATGCAGTGGCATGATCTTGGCTCACTGCATCCTCCGCCTCCCGGGTTCCAGCAATTTTTCTGCCTCAGCCTCCCAAGTAGCTGGGATTACAGGTGGGCACCACCACACCCGGCTAATTTTTGTATTTTTAGTAGAGATGAGATTTCACCGTGTTGGACAGGCTGGTCTTGAGCTCCTGACCTCAAGTGATCCACCCACCTCAGCCTCCCAAAGTGCTGGAATTACAGGCATGAGCCACAGCCACTGTGCCCCACCAATAACTGACATCTTATTGATCAGAATTTAGTGACATTACTGTACTTGGCAAGGGAGGTTAGAAAATGCAATTTTTATATGGCTGTTTGCCACCCTGAATAATTGGGATTCTGTTACTAAAAAGCAGGGAAGAATGGATTTTGGATGGTAACTTACAATTTCTGCCTAAAGAAGTTAGAATTTACCTGGAGAAATAAGAACCTGTAGGCTTGAAAAGACAATTAATAATATATTCAAAAGGGCCAGGCAGTGAGCGGCAAAGAAGTTTGGTAGAGGAAGAGAAGGTATCCAGGCCTCCCAAGAAAACTTCTTAGGAGAACCAGGATTTGATCTCCCTTTTGAGGATGTGTAGAATTCATAGCTACAAAAGACTAGGAGGCCATCTCAGCAGGAGGAGCTGACCTGAGCAGAAGCCCAGGGGCTGGGCACTGCAGATCTGCTCTAGGCAGGATCATCAGCGATCACTTGGACCAGACATTGGGCTGGGGCATAATAGAGTCTTAGGATAGATGGGAAAGAGTATTGACTGATTTTTAAAAATTACCCAAAGCAAAAGTTCCAAGACTTCTTTTCTAGGATAAAATGTGAGCACTGAATTTGTTTCCCTGTTCCTGGAATTGACACTCTTGTATTCTCTATACAACTCATACCAGCAGAAATGATCAAAATATTTACTCCAACGAATTCCCCTAATTTTGGATTGTCCAAAATAGTACAAAGAGTGTAACCAGTGAATACATGACAACAGTAATAAAAATAAATGCATGAGAAGCCCAAGACCACAGTCCAAGGCTATTATTCATTAAATGAGAGGAGAAAAAGTCTACAAATAAAGCGTTCTGGGTCCTTTTCCTAAATATTAATGGTTTATTTCACGATTCTTTTCCAATCTAAACAGACCTTAAGCTGCCCCTTCTTAATATGCTCCCATAAAGGACTATAAACCAGAGAGGAGCTTGGTTTAAACAAAGTAATCAGAAAGTAAGCAATCTTCTCTTTCTCTCTGGCTCGCAGCTTGTTTTGTCTGTTAGGAAACTTTTCTCTTTAGTGTGCAGATCTCAAGGTCAAACAGAGGTCACCCTTCTGCTTTTTGAAGTATGGGTGCTTTCACATTATTTGCTCATTTTTATTGCTGAGAATAACCATCCATTTGCCCAAATAACTGGGGCCTCCCCAACACAAAGACTTCAGGGTGGACACTGGCAGGGGGTTTAATCTCATTCAATACAAATCAAACAAGTTCAAATCTCATTAAATGGTGGACAAATGCAGCAAGAATACAAACATTTCCAATTTAGAAAAGGAAGATAGAAATATGACATCGAAGTATTCTAATCATTTAGTAGAATAAATCGTACCAACATGATACTAAAACTGTCAACTTGGTGGAAAAAAGGATAAAACTCCATTAATAATACAACAGCAATGCTTACTTTTTCACATGAGGAAAATTCCATTAAAACAAACAGCCTGGGGCTTTCAAATTGCTTTTGTTCAAGATCAGTGGAATATTGTTATAAAGACCATATTGCTAGCAATGACATTTTGGATCTGAAGATGAAATGTAGCTGATTTTTTAGGGTGAACCAGCAGAGATGGGGTAGTTGTACAAAGGACTATATGTGAATAACCTCCTTTATGCAAATTTTAAAAATGTAGACCCAGCAAGATTCTGTGACTCATGTCTGTAATCTTAGCATTTTGGGAGGCTGAGGTGGGAGGATCGCTTAAGCCCAGGAGGTCGAGGCTGCAGTGAGTTGTGATCGTGTCACTGTATTCCAGCCTGGGTGACACAGTGAGATCCCATCTTAAGAGAAAAAAAAAAAAAAGAAGACGACGTTGATCCTTCACGTGGGTTCACAGCTTGGTTAGAATAGGGCAGGCTGGAATTCAATCCCACTTGTCCCTGTGGCCAGGAGATAAATTGTACAGCCTTTGCAGAGGCCTTGGTTGCACACGATTGTCCTTTTAAGGCCTGTTTATAAATTAGCTTCCCGGGCCAGGTGCAGTGGCTTACGCCTATAATCCCAGCACTTTGGGAGGCCAAGGCAGGCGGATCATGAGGTCAGGAGATTGAGACTAGTCTGGCCAACATCATGAAACCCCGTCTCTACTAAAAATAGAAAAAATTAGCCGGGTATGGTGGCTCATGCTTGTGATCCCAGCTACTTGGGAGGCTGAGACAGGAGAATCACTTGAACCTGGGAGGCGGAGGTTGCAATTGCCACTGCACTCCAGCCTGGGCGACAGAGAGAGACTCCGCCTCAGAAAAAACATAAAAAATAAAAATAAAATAAATTGGCTTTCTGGAATTTGTTTCTTGAGCCATTATGGTATAGGCCTCACTGTATGAAGCCTTTTAAATTGCACATAAAATTTCCCATTTCAGGATTTGGACTAATGCTTTCCCCCCTGGTTTTTGAAGTACTTCAGATTCATCCTACAAGGGTTTGAGCTCTCAACCCCTCCCCACCTACCCAGCTATTACATAATTATGGTGCATCTGGCAAGATACTGTACAAAGTCTGCCACAGGCCTTGTCTATATGCTCAGAATTCTCAACTGACATGTGCTCTCCAAAGGGGCTGTCTTAGCTTGGGTTCCCTTAAAAGCAGACCTAAAGAAAAGGGTTTGGATATAAGTAGTTTATTTCAGAGGTGGTCCCAGGAAGCACAGTGAGAAGTTGGGGAATTGCTGCAAAAAAACAGGAAATGTCGATAAAGGATGCATCAATGAGCAGGCTACTGCTGCAGACAACTGAGGCCCGATCCCACTGGGGACTCTCTGAAAGACAGTGCAAAACACAGCTCAGAATTTTACAGCCAGGGTTGTGCGTGGTGGCTCACGCCTGTAATCCCAGCACTTCGGGAGGCTGGGGCGGGCAGATCACTTGAGGTCAGGACTTCAAGACCAACATGGCCAACATGGTGAAATCTCGTTTCTGCCAAAAAATACAAAAATTAGCTGGGCATGGTGGCATGTGTAGTCCCAACTACTTGGGAGGCTGAGGCAGGAGAATTGCTTGAATCCAGGAGGCAGAGGTTGCAGTGAGCTGAGATTGTACCACTGTACTCCAGCCTGGGCTACAGGGTGAGACCTTGTCTCTAAAAAGAATTGTCCAGCCAGGACAAGGAAGCTGAGATATTTATTCCCCAACTCCCACCCTTGTTGATTGATTATTGCTCCTGGGAGTAAGGATTGGCATAGTATTGAGCCAGAGAGGCTCAGAGGTGGAAGAAGCAGGTACTTAGGATATGAAACCATTGGTGTGCACAAGAACTTCCACCAAAGCTGGTTGTTTCCCAGGTGAGCTGAGGGGCTATGGATGGCACACTGACAACAGCTCCCTCCCAAGTCGCCCCTTGCATATCAGATCCTAATGTGGCTCCTGGTGGTCTCTGCCCTCTTTACCTCCCTAGATGTGTTGGGGCAGAAAAAGCTTGAGAGCCATTTGTGTACTGAGTGGCTCTTCAGACCTCACTCATGCTCTTAGGATATGTTCTTTCTCCCCACTTTCTTCCTACATCAGTGCCTTCTACTCTTTCACATATCATTGAATACACAGAAAAGGATCCTATTTGCACAGTATATCAATTTTCTCAGGGTTTGCTTTTGAGCAAACCAAAATGAAGAGGCTGCTCCTAGATGGAGACGCCAATAAGAATAAAGAGGCCCCAGCAGCCTTGAGAACAAAGGGAATTTCTATCCTAGCACTCAACCAGTTCCCATACTCCTGTGTTGAATTGGGAAGTTCTGGGCTTAGATCTTCTTGGTCACCAAGTCCTGCTGATATGCCTTTTTACCAGTGGTTCTAACTTTTCTGTATTGGGAACCCCTTTGAGAATCCAATGAGAACCATGGATTTGCTCCCTAGAATCATGTGCAAATACACACACACATAGATACATGATTTTCCTACAGTTTCAGGGGATCCATATAACCCCAGAAGCTCCTCTGGGATGTTCTGACACTCAAGCAATGGTTTGGTGTGTCCATTTCTCTTCATTTCTGCAGCCCAAATGCCTCACTTGGGTTTGCCTGGTGTCCTGAATCTGTCTTTGACATGACACAATGAACTGATGAAGAGCCAGACAGTTAGGGATCAGTCATCCCAACTGTGCTACACATTAGCTGCTTGCCTTCGGGCAAGTCTCTCAGCTCCTTGGTTTGTTGGTTTCCTCATCTGTACAATGAAGAGAGCAACAGTACTCACCATATTATGAGGGTCAAAGTGTTAGTAAATGTAAAACTCATGACTGTATTAGTCTATTTTGTGCTGCTATAGCAAAATATCTGAGACTGGGTAATTTATGAACGCTCAGAAATTATTTTCTGACAATTCTGGAAGCTGAGAAGTCAAAGATTAAGGCACTTGCAGATTCATGGTCTGGTGAGACTCTAGTCTCTGCTTCTAAAATGTTGCCTTGAATGCTGTGGCCTCTGGAGGGGAGGAATGCTCTGTTTTCACATGGACAAAGGCAGAAGGCAAGAGAGCTGAACATAGGCGAAGCCTCTCCTTACTCAATCTCATTCACAAGGAGCCCTCATGGCCTAATTACCTCTTAAATGCCTCACCTCGCAGTACTATTACATTGGCAACCTCTACACTTTGGAGGGGACACATTCAAACCATAGCAAACAGTGCCTGACACATATCAAGTGTCATGTACATGTGAGCTATTGTTGTTGTTATTTAGTTGGAGGCCATTGCTTTGGAAAGTAGGGTGACATAATGGAAAGATTTAATGTCAATCAACAATGGGTACAAATCTTTCCTCTCTCAATTACCAATTGTGTGATTTTGAGAAAAATAAGTTTTTTAAAAAAATTCTTTTGGCCTAAATTTCTTTATCAAGGTCACTGGCTGTTTATAAATATTTTGTACTGCACCTTTTCTACGCCAAAATGAAATTCATGGGGAATATGATCATTCTACACATGAAATTTAAAAATTAAGCATAGTATAATAAATATAAAAAAGAAATGACAGAAGAACAGTTTATCATTAAAATGCTCAGGCCTCACTGTAATAGAGATCGTAATGCAATTGTCAGATGCTTGCACCTATAAGTAGAATTACTGTGAAGGGTATAATTCAATAGTAGATTGGTATCGGTGTATCGGTGTGTGGCTTATATTGGTGATTTAAATATCATGATCAGTATTGTTGGGTGGTAGATTTTTTTTTTTTTTTTTTTAAATTTTTTAAAAGGTTTATTTTTAGATGCTCTACAACTTCAACCATGGTATTTAATGATTTCAAAAACCCTGTGTAGGCTTTCACATACCCCTTTTTAAAAACAAATTGACTGATAAAATTGTGTGTATTTATCACGTACAACCTGATGTTTTAAGTATTGCGGAATGGTTAATTCTAGAAAATTTAAAAATGAGTTACCTCACATAGCTATCATTTTGGTGAGAATGCTTAACAGCCACTCTCTACAGTTTTCAAGAATACAATAATCATTGTATTTTATTCTCATTATTATTCTCACCATACTGTATAGATTTCTTGAATTTATTCCTCCTATCTAATTGTAATCATATGTCTTTTGACCAATCTCTCCTCATTCCCCTCTACCTCCTAACCACCCCATTCCCTAGTAACCAACATTATGTCTTCTACTTCTGTGAGGTCAACATTTTTAGCCATTGACATCACAGAATCAGTGAGATTATGTGGTATTTTTCCTTCTGTTTCTGGCTTACTTCATATAACATAATGTTCTCCAGATTCCTCCACATTATCAGAAATGACAGGATTTTGCTTTTTTATGGGTAGTGTTCCATTGTATATATATACCACATTTTGTTCATTTATTCATCCATTGATAAATGCCCAGATTGATTCTGTATCTTAGCTATTGTGAATAGTGCTGCAATACACATAGAAGTGCAGATATCTCTCTAATATAATGATTTTATTTTCTTTGGATATATACTCAGTAATCCTTTTTAATAAAGAATTTCTCTAATACTCGAAATGAAAACTCATAAAATGTTAATTTACATATACCTAGAGTTATGTAACTATAATTTCTTTATGACACTTTCTATATTTATGTGGTGGGGGTGAAAATGATTTGTTGTTCTTATCTCCCGAGGGTGTAAGATGGAAAGACGGTATTCTTCATCTAGGAATTATACTCCCTTCTTCTTTTGTCTTTGAACATTCACACCAGGCTCAGCTAGAGGTCCAATGTGCTATTCGTTGCATCACAGAACCACTACCTGTTGTCTTATCAACAGCAACTCTCTGCTTTAGAAAGATATTGTCAGATGAAATGAGTGTTTCAAATAAAATGAGCATGGTTCTTTTCACACCTAAATAACATATTTCTATACTAATCAAGGCTACATAATTTCATTGGTCTGAGAATGAAATATGAGATTTATAGAATTCAAATATATATTCCTGCAAAATGCTAAAAGTATTTATTTACTGAAGGTCATTTTCAAAGTACAGACTTTGCTAAAACCAAAAACTAATAACTTTAGCAATAATATTATAACATAATATAATTGATGAATTGTTCACTCCTGTTGCTGAACTCAATCGAACATTTTTCTTTCAGATTGTAAGTCAGTAGGCTAATGTTCTCATGGAATATACCTCTTGAAGTCCAAAATCTATTTCCTGAAGGAATGAAGAAAAATTCATATTATATTAATACTACAAATGTATTATATGTGCAAATGCCTTTATAAGGAAGAGAAAGGGTGAAACAGGAGAATACTCACAGAAATGAAAGGAATGGTTGAAGCTGTTTGGGCCCCACATTCCCAACTAACCAATCTCCTCTGATGCATGAATTTTGAATATGAGAGAAACAAGAAAGTTCATTTGGCATTTTACCTTCTGACTGGTACACATGGCATGCCAATTACTCTAAGCCTGCCATCCTTCACTAGCTTAATGATATATTGGCTTTAAGAGTAGAAAGCATATTATTTGAATGTTATAGCTTTGTCTCAGGAACAATAAAGTGTTTCAGAGAATACCAAGAACACTTCAGCAGGCATTATTGTTTAAATTTTGGGCAACACGTTAAAAAGGCAAGCGAGATCACATTTAAGAACAATGTTAAGTATGCTCTAAGCAAAAATATAGTTTTCACTATAAATTCTTATTGTACAAAATAGTCTGTTCATATCAATGTCTTCTAAAAACTTTTCTAAGCAGAGATTTTTAAAAAATAAATTGGAAAAAGGCACCACAATATTTACAGTTTTATGAATTTTGCCACAGAAAACATCAGCTTTAAGTACCTTCTCAATTGATTCAATTACAAAACCAAACATTCTCCTATTTTGCTTTATTTCTAAAGAAACTACAGTACATGCTATAAACCTTAATGAAAGGGCAAGAATTGGGAGTCCCTGGCCTCAACTAAAAATGAAGTATCAACAATATAAGCTGTCAACCCAATTTTCTACTGCAAACAGGGAAATGAAAAAGGATTCAGTAAATTAAGCTCTCCTAATCACATTGCTAAAAATGTGTAGGTTTACTGAAATTCACAGATATTTGTTTGCCTTTTCAAAACACTAACAATCTAAATGTGGAATGCCAAAGGAATTGTTTTAGTCAAGGTTCTCCAGAAAATTAGAACCAATAGGAGATATATATGTGTGTGTGTGTGTGTGTGTGTGTGTGTGTGTGTGTGTGTTTATGTGTGTGTATCTATCTATATATCTATACATATATATAGAGAGAGAGAGAGAGAGAAAGAGACAGGTTTGGGAGTTGGTGCACATGATTATGAATGCTTATAGAGGCTGACAATTTCCACAAAAATATCATCTGAAGGCTGGAGAACCAGAGAAGCTCATGGTGTAATTCTTTGTGAGTCAATGGCCTAAGAAGCTGGGGTAAGGGAAGGGATGCTGGTGTAAGCCTGAGTCCAGAGGCCAAAAAACCAGGATCCCCAGAGCCTGAGGAGAGAAGATGGATGCCCCAGTTCAAGGGGAGTAAATTTGGCCTTTTTCCACCTTTTTGTTAGATTTAGGCCCTCAGTATATTGAATGGTGCTCACCTAATGTCGCCATTGGAAGATGCCAGGTGAAAGTGATCTTTTTTTATTCGGTATACTGATGCAAATGCTAATCTCTTCCAGGAATGCCTTCAAAGACGCACCCAGAAATAATACAGTTTACCAGCTGTCTGGCCATCCCTTAGCCCAGTCAAGTTGATATATAAGATTAACTATCACAAGAATTATACAACTTTTCTTTTTAATTGTTTTAATCGTCAAAAATGAAAAAGAAATTATGGATAAGTCAAGGCACACTTTGAGTCATGCTAAATGTCTAATGTGTTCAAGGTCAAAATATTTTGATAAACTTTTCAGAATATAAAGGAGTCTAATAAACTTTGGATAAAATAAATCTTATTCACTTTAATCCTTTGTCTTAGAAAAAAACTGCTTCCACACCAGAAAAAAATAGATAAATTGAACTATATCAGAAAATGTTTTAATTATGCATCAAAAATTGGGCACACTATCAATAAAGCAAAGAGGCAACCCAGTGAATGGGAGAAAATATTTGTAAATCATAGGTCTGCTAAGAGGTTAATATGCAGAATGTTTAAAGAAGTACTGGCGGTGCACGGTGGCTCACGCCTATAATCCTAGCACTTTGGGAGGCCAAGGTGGGCAGAGTGCCTGTGCTCAGGAGTTAGAGACCAGCCTGGGCAACACGGTGAAAACTCATTCTCTATTAAAATACAAAAGAAATTAGCTGGGCATGGTGGCGTGTGCCTGTAGTCCTAGCTACTTGGGAGGCTGAGGCAGGAGAATCACCTGAGCTGGGAGGTCGAGGCTGCTGTGAGCCATGATCACACCACTGTACTCCAGCCTGGGTGACAGAGCCAGACGCTGCCAAAAAATAAATAAATAAAAATAAATAAAAAAGTTATTTTTGCTTGTCTGTATTATCTAACAGTTCCATAACAGAACAAATGTTAATTATATAAGGACAAATTATACTTGAAAGTAAAATACATATATATCAAGCTGTGCTAGGCTCTGTGATGAGGACAGAGATGCTAAGGAGTAGAATACTAATATGAGTAAGTTCTTGTCTTTAGAAACTTTATGATCTAATTCAGAAGATAGAACATGCATTCGAAAAGTATTTATCGAATACTTTCTGGGTGTGGTGGTTCATGCCTATAATCCCACCACTTCGGGAGGCCAAAGCAGGCAGACCACTTGAGGCCAGGAGTTCGAGACCAGCCTGGCCAACATGGCAAAACCTCATCTCAACTAAAATACAAAAATTAGCTGGGTGTGGTGGCACATGCCTGTAATGCCAGCTACTCAGGAGGCTGAGGCAGAGAATCGCTTGAACCTGGGAGGCAGAGGCTGCATACTGGACTCCAGCCTGGGAGCAAGCAATCCAGAGCAAGATTCCATCTCAAAAAAAAAAAAAAAAAAAAAAAAAAAAGTATTTAGTGATAAAATAAGACAAGGTGTTCAGGAAACAATGTTCATTGAAATGTACAGTTGGCAGGTACTTCCAAATGAAAAAATGGGCTGAGTGGCCCTAGAAGGGGCATGTGAACCCAACCTTAGATGACAAACCAGCTTGGCATCTTCTAGAGCCTAGGCAGAGAGTGAGGGAGGATGTCAGGACTTCTGTAAATTCCCACAGTGCCTCCACTACACACAGCAGGTGTTGAGTGAACACTGTTGACCGAGCAAAGTGAAGAACTGAACAATTATCTTATTCAGATAGAAACTTTACTTGGGCACAGGTACACACTCAGCATAATAGTGGCTCATACCCCTCTTAGACTGTGGCCAAAATCTACAAAAACTGGAACGAAAATTAATTCCATTGTGCATTTATGACAAGTCAAGTATGGAAAGAAAGTCTGTAATCTTCTCCTTTTATGTGATTCCTACATTGACGACGACATCCCAAAAGTGTTTCTATGCGTTTGCAAAGAAAGACCCCTTTGAACTGGACACACCTTTAGCTGTGGTCTCCACTTTCGCCCTTAAGATGGGAAAGTTATGTGTGGGTTATAGGTCTTCTAGTCTCTCTGTTCAAAACCATACTTACCCTAAAGGAGTATCTCTTCCTTTCTTTTATGTTTGGGTTGTTAATAATATTTTCTGTGTTTAAAATAAAAAAAAAAAGCTCACGCCTGTTTTCCCAGCACTTTGGGAGGCCGAGGAGGGTGGATCACCAGGTCAGGAGATCGAGACCATCCTGGCTAACACAGTGAAACCCCATCTCTATTAAAAGTACAAAAAATTAGCTGGGCTTGGTGGCAGGCACCTGTAGTCCCAGCTACTCGGGAGGCTGAGGCAGGAGAATGGCATGAACCTGGGAGGCAGAGCTTGCAGTGAGCCGAGATGGACTCCAGCCTGGGCAACAGAGCAAGACTTAGTCTCAAAAAAAAAAAAAAAAAAAAAAAATGCTCAGAGACTTCTACTTCTGGATAAGATGGAATAACAGCAACTGGATTTACCCTTCTGCCTTAAAATGCTAACAAAATAGATAAAAACATATGAAAAAATAGGGGCCGAGTAGGAGGGAGGTACAGACGGGACTGGATGGAGGAATTACAGAGGCGCATGAGAAAACTTTTGAGGGTGATGGAGGAAACTTTTGGGGATGATAGATATATCTTGGTGGTGGTGGTAATTTGCAGGTATATACTTATTTCAAAACTCATCAATATGAGCAGTTTATTATACCACAACAAAATGATTTAAAAAGTACTAGAGGGAAAAAATAATACCTTGGAAGCTAATAGCACAGATACCATTTAAAAAATATTCCATGCTATTCTTGGAATTTTTTTTTTTCCTTTTAGCAGATTTTTAAAATCACTTTTAAGCAGGGGTGAATATACAGTGGAAAATACTCCCTGCTATTTAATGGGATAATTTCCCGTCCTTGCATCAGATGTGTTACTACTGTTAAGCACAAGTAGATATTCTGTGACACTAATGAAGTTTAAGCTTCTGGACCCTTGCAGAGTTCTTTCCAAAGTCCTGTGCCTAATTTATTTCTAGTTATATTTCCTTTTTTTTTTTTTAAGAAGCCCAAATTTGTATAAGATTCAAGCGCCACAAAACCTGGATCCAATCCTTGTGTTAAGTGAGCTAAAGAAGTGTTATGTGAGCAAATTGTTCCCATTGCTCATGGGTGTTCATTTCCTGCCTCCTTCAACAGCAATTCAGAATTGAGCAGGCAATGTAGTGGAGGAGAGTTTTGCCTTAGGTGCTCTCTGTGGCCAAGCCTTGTGGAATTTCAGTTCCAACCACCTCCAGAGAAGGGGCATTAAAAAGGTCATGGAAGTGGGATTTGTTTTTACTATATTTGGGTTGCATTTCATACTGTTTCTGGGTAAGATACCGTTGTTCTTGTAAAATGTATCCTTGTTCTTCCTCTCTTCCGACTCAGATCCCACCAGCAGCTCCGTTGCCTTCTCACATCTACCCAGCGCAGAGTAAAATTTTCCTCCCCAAAACTCAGAGCACTTAAGTTGTGTACCATTCTTGAGGCTATTAGGAGTTTAGACTCCAATGCCTTTAAGCATGTGACCTTGGGTAAGTGACAACCTTTCTGAGCCTAGAGTTCTCCAACACAAATTCATTTTCCACACTGATCATGTGTGAATTTTATAAAGTGTTTTCTGATGGCAATAATAATCCCAACTGATGTCACAGAGTTAATGTGAAGCTTAAATAAGACAATATAGGTAAACATCTTTTGTAAACTATAAAAGGCTGTAAAATACTGGCAGAGGTGACATTTCAAATATTTAATGACCAGTAGACACTGGCCTTGACCAATCCAAATAGTCTTCGACCACAGTACTATTGCAGGGTCCAGGAGGCTCCCTACCCAGCCAGGCATTAACTCTTTAGTTCCTGGATTAAGGGAAGTTTGGGATTCTCCGAAGAAAAAGCTGAGATAGTGGGGGCCTAGTGGAGAGAGACCCAAGGGGCTAGGGCCACAGCTATCAAAAAATGTTTTCGTAACTGAATAAGTAGTATGGCTCTAACTTGCATACCACTATGCTATAGTATTGCTTAGAAAAATAAAAATTACTTGCTAAAAAGCAACAGAATTCAATATCAACCTTTACTTACATATGCAGTGCACACACTTTCAAAAGTATGCATACATAGTGCATACTTTTTCAAAAAGTATATCCAATTATCAACAATTTTCTTTCATTTTCCACTGGTTTGTAATGATATTAAACCTGAAAAACCTACTAACAAATTCTATTTTTTTTAAGTGAAGACAAGTTTATTAAGAAAGTTAAGGAATAAAGAATGGCTACTCCATAGGATAAGCACAACTTGGGCTGCTAGACTAAGGATATTTACAGTAATTTCTTGATTATATGCTAAACAAGGGGTGAATTATTCATGAATTTTCCAGGAAAGGGGTGCGCACTTCCCAGAACTGAAAGTTCCTCCCTTTTTGAGACCTTATAGGGTAAGTTTCTGATGTTGCCATGGCATTTGTAAACTGTCATGGTGCTGGTAGGAGTGTCTCTTAGCATGCTAATGCATTATAATTAGTGTACAGTGAACAGTGAGAACGACCAGAGGTCACTTTCGTTGCCATCTTGGTTTTGCTGGGTTTGGGCTAGCTTCTTTACTGCAAACTGTTTTATCAGCAAGGTCTTTATGACCTGTATCTTGTGCTGACCTCCTATCTCATCCTGTGACTTAGAATGCCTAACCTCCTGGGAATGCAGCCCAGTAGGTCTCAGCCCTGTTTTACCCAGCCTCTACACAAGATGGAGTCACTCTGGTTTAAACACTTCTGACAATTCTCCCCACCCCCGCCCGCCTTTTACAAGGGAAACTTTCATCCTAAGGGTTGTAGAAGGACAAAGATCTATCTTCTGTAACTTCTTCAGGCTGAATTAGGGGTGATGATATTCCTGCCTAACTATTACGGTCTCTTGTACTCAGGATAGAGAGCAGCTCAGTCAGAAAGCATTGATATGGTGAAGGCCCTTCGTAACACTTGAGTTCTGACAAAAGGTGTTATCTAGAAGATTAATAAGTATTCAATTTAAGAATACATTCAGTAAGCTTACGCTGCATTCCTACACAAAGAGTACAATACCAATATATTCCATAACAGTAAAGCAAAAAAAGCAAAATTATCCCAAATAAACTAAATAACAAGGTCTTCCATGAACAAGGCGACTGTTGGAACCAAGCTGATATGGGGTTGCTAGCTGATTCCAATATGTGTCCAGAATTAAAATATTGATCTAGAATAAATCCTAATTTTTGAGGCCTCCTATTTTTTACTCTTAGAGATGTCTAGAATACAATCCTAAATTACTTAGCATTCAAAGAACTAGGAAAATCTCAGCTAACAAGTCAAAAAGCAATCAACAGACACCAACCTGAAAAAAATACAAATGTTGTAATTATGAGACAGACTTTTAAACAGCTATTAGAGCCACACTCAAAGAAGTACAAATGAACACTCTTGAAACAAATGGAAAGATAGAAAATCTCATCAAAGAAATAGAAGATATAAAGAAGTGAGCAGTAACTTTTTTTTTTTTTTTTTTTTTTTTTTTTTGAGATGGAGTCTCATTCTGTCACAGAGGCTGGAGTGCAGTGGCATGATCTCAGCTCACTGTAACCTCTGTCTCCCAGGTTCAAAAGATTCTCCTGCCTTAGCCCCCTGAGTAATTGGGACTACAGGCACACACCACCATGCCCAGATAATTTTTTGTTGTATATATTTATAAGTAGGGACAGGGATTCACCATATTGGCCAGGTTGGTCTCAAACTCCTGACCTTGTGATCCACCCACTTCAGCCTCACAAACTGCTGGGATTGCAGGCATGAGCCACTGTGCCTGGCCTAATTTTTTAAATGAAAAATATAATAACTAAAGTAAAAAATGCACTGGAAGAGTTCAGCACCAAAGAGTTCAGAGATGACTGAAGAAAGAGTTCAGGACCTGGAAGATGGGTAAATAGAAATTACTCAGTCTTAATGGGGAGAAAAAAAATTGTTTTAATGAGAAGAGCCTAAGGGATCCATGGGACCACACCTAAATGTCTAACATACATAACAGAAGATATTCAAATAGTCCAAGAGAAATTAGGAAAGGGGAAATAGAGAAACAAATACCAGGAAACAAATAGTAAAAATGGTAAATACAAGTTCAAATATGCCAAAAATTACATTAAATGCCAATGGTCTAAACAAACCAATTAAAAAATAGGGATTCTCCAAAATTTTTTTAAAATAAAGACCCAAAGATATGCTGTGTACAAGAAACCAATTTTAAATATAATATCATATGTAACTTAAAAGTAAAAGACTGTAAAAGATATACAATGCCAACAAAATTGGAATGTCCCCGTTAACATTAAGAAAAGTAAACTTTAAGGCAAGAAAAATGAACAGGAATAAAAAGAGACATTATGTAATAGAAAATAAGTCAATTTCTCAAGAAGCCATAATAATCCTAAATGTATATGCACTAAACCACTGAGCTTTAAGATACGTGAAGCAAAATCTGATAGGCAAATCCACGATTATAGTTGGAGATTGCAATACTCTTCTCTCATTAATAAATGAAACTAGACAGAAAATCAGCAAGAATATAGAAAAGATGAACAACATCACCAAACAACTGAATCTAATGTACATTTATAAAATACTCCACAAAATACACTCCAGAATACACTCCTATGTGTATTTTGAATACACATAGAACCTTCACCAAGACAGACTATATCCTGGGCCATAGAACAAAGTTTAAAAGAATTGAAATTATATAAAGTATGTTCACCACTCATAATGGAGTTGAAGTAGAAATCAATAACAGAAAGATAACTGATAGATCACCACACCCTTGGAAATTAAACAACACATATCTCAATAACCTGTGGGTCAAAGAAAAAGTCCCAAGGGATATAAGAAAATATTTTTGACTCAGCAAAAGTGAAAACACTCACATAGAAATTTGTGGGATGAGGTTAAAGCAGTGCTGCTATGGTTCGAATGTATGTGTCTCTCCAGAATTCATACGTTGGAGCCTAAACCCCAAGGTGACAGTATTGAGAGTTGGGGCCTTTGGGAGTTGATTAAGCCAAGAGGATGGGACTAGTGTCCTTATAAAAGGTATTGAAGAAGTGAGTTCATCCCCTTTTGGCCCTTGTTGCTTTCCTCCATGAGGACACCGCAAGAAGGTGCCATCTTGGGAGCAGAGGGCAAGCCCTTACCAAACACCAAAGCTGCTGGTGCCCTGATCTTGGACTTCCCAGCCTCTAGAACTGTGAGAATACACATCTATTATTTATATATTATCTAGTCTGAAGTATTTTGTTATAGCAGCAGGCATGGACTAAGGAATTGGTACTATAACAAGTACCTGAAAATATGGAAGTGAGGTGGCTTTACAACTGGGTAATGGGTAGAGGCTTGAAGAACTTGGAGGTTCATGCTAGGAAAAGCCTGGATTGCCATGAACAGAGCATTAAGGGCAATTCTGGAGGGGGTGCAGAAGAGAACCGTAGGGAGAACCTAAATTTTAGACATTATCTAAGTGGTTGTAAACAGAATATTGGTAAATGGTAAATGGCAATTCCACTGAGGTCTCAGACAGAAATAAGTTATTGAGAACTGGAGGAAAGGCCATCCTTGATACAAAATGGCAAAAAACTTGGCTGAATTATGTCCATGTCCTAGTGCTTTGTGGAAGGCAGAACTTACAAGTGATGACCTAGGATATTTGGCAGAAGAAATCCCTAAGCAAAATGTTGAAGGGGTGGCATGGCTTCTTTTGTCTGCTTACAGCAAAATATGAGAATAGAGGAACAAATTAAAGATAAAATTTATAATGAGAAGAGAAGCAGAACTTAAAGAGTTGGAAAATTCTCAGCCTGGCCAGCTGAAGAATAAGAAAGCATGCTCCAGAGAGAACACCAAGAGTATGGCCAAATGACCTTTGATAAGGGGATTAGTATGGGTAGAAGGAAGCCAGATGCTATTCTCAAGATAATGGAAGAATGAGCCAGGTATGGTGGCTCATGCCTATAATCCCAGCACTTTGGGAGGACAAGGCAGGTAGATAGCTTGAGCTCAGGAGTTCAAGACCAACCTGGACAACATGGTGAGACCTTGTCTCTACAATAAATATAAAAATCAGCCATGTGTGGCGGTGGCATGCACCTGTAGCTTCAACTACTCAGGAGGCTGAGGTGGGAGGATCACTTGAGCTCAGGAGGTTGAGTCTACAGTGAGCCATGATCATGCCACTGCACTCCAGCCTGGGTGACAGGGCAAGACCCTGTCTCAAAAACAAACAAACGAACAAACAAAACAATAATGGAAGAAGGACTCTGAAAGCATTTTGGAGTCCATCAGGGCTGCCACTCCCATCACAGGCCCAGAGTGTCAGGACCTGGAGAGCAGAATGGCTTCGAAGGAGAGGATCAGGGCACCCTCAGGAGCTGAGACTTCTGCCCAAGGCCACTTTACATTCCTGCTCCAAGCATTCCAATGCAGTGTTCTTTAGTCACTACAGCTATGGCTCAAGCTATGGACAAAGACAGTCCAGGAAAACTATAGAACAATATCCCTTGTGAACAGTACACAAAAATTTTCATGAAAAATTAGGAAATTGAATCCAGCAATATATAAAAAGAATAATATTTGGCCAGGTGCAGTGGCTCACACCTGTAATTCCAGCACTGTAGGAGGGTGAGGTGGGCAGATCACAAGATCAGGAGTTCGAGACCAGCCTGAACAACATGGTGAAACCCTGTGTCTACTAAAAATACAAAAATTAGCCAGGCATGATGGTGTGTGTCTGTAATTCCAGCTACTCAGGAGGCTGAGGCAGGAGAATCGCTTGAACCCAGGAGGCAGAGGTTTCAGTGAGCCGAGACTGCACCACTGCACTCTAGCCTGGGTGACAGAGTGAGACTCCATCTCAAAAAAAGAAAAGAAAAGAAAAGAAAAAAATAAAACATTTCATGACCACGTGGGGTTTATCCTAGATCCTAGGAATGCAAGGCTGGTTCCATATTCAAAAATCAATTATTATAATTCACCATATTAAAAAACCAGAGAGTAAAAATGACAAGAGCATATCAAACAATGCAAAAGAAAGCATTTCAAAAAACCCAGCATCCCTTAATGGTAAAACCCTCAGCGATCTAGAAATAAAAAAGAATTTTCTTTATTTGATAATTTACAAAATGCCAAAGTGAACATCATACTTAATGGTAAAAGACTGAATAATTTCCCCTAGGATAGAAAACAAGGCAGGGATGTCCACTTTTACCTCTCCTATTCGATATGGTACTGGAAGTCCTAGCCAGTACAGTAAGGCAGAGAAAAAAAGTAAAAGGCATACCGATTAGAAAGAAAAATACTGTTCCTATTTGCAAGTGATATGATTTTCTATGTAGAAAATCCCAAGGAATATTCAAAGAAACTCCTACCCTAATTAATGAATTTATTACAGTCCCAGTAAATAAAGTCAACTCAAAAAACATCTGTCATGCTTGTATATACTTTATTTTAAAATTTGGAAACCAATATTTTAAAAAATACTAATTAAAATTTTAAAATGAGAAATACTTAGGTATAAATCTAACAAAACTTGTGCAGGATATCTATATGCTGACAACTATGAACATTGATGAAAGAAACCAAAGAAGACATAATAAATGGAGAGACATACTGTGGGTTGGAAGATTTAATTTAGTTAAAATGTCATATTCTTCTCACATTAATCTATAGATTTAATGCAATTCCAATAAAAATTCCAATAGGACTTTTGCAAGTATACGCAAGCTGATTCTAAAATTTATTTGGAAAGGCAAAGGGTTCAAAAGAGCCAAAACAATTTTTAAAAAGAAGAATAAAGCAGGAAGAATCGGTCTACCCGATTTTAAGACTTGCTGTAGCGGCCGGGCGCGGTGGCTCAAGCCTGTAATCCCAGCACTTTGGGAGGCCGAGACGGGCGGATCACGAGGTCAGGAGATCGAGACCATCCTGGCTAACACGGTGAAACCCCGTCTCTACTAAAAAAAATACAAAAAACTAGCCGGGCGACGAGGCGGGCGCCTGTAGTCCCAGCTACTCGGGAGGCTGAGGCAGGAGAATGGTGTAAACCTGGGAGGTGGAGCTTGCAGTGAGCTGAGATCCGGCCACTGCACTCCAGCCCAGGGGACAGAGCGAGACTCCGTCTCAAAAAAAAAAAAAAAAAAAAGACTTGCTGTAAAGTAACAGTAATCTGGATAGTGTGCTATTGGCAGAGAATAGACGCACAGGCCAATTAATAAGGATAAAATGTCCAGAAATGAAGTCACAAATGTAGATTGCTGAAAAAGGAACAAAGGCAATTAAATGGAAAAGTGACAATCTTTTTAACATGTGGTATTGGAACAACTGAACATCTGTATACAAAAATATTCCACAAAAAAATTAAAAACAGGCTGGGAACAGTGACTTGCACTCATAATCCCAGCACTTAGGGAGGCTGAGGTGGGAGGATTGCTCAAGCCATGCGTTTGAGACCAGCCTGGGCAACATAGAGAGAGCTCATCTCTACTAAAAAAAAAAAAAAAAAAAAAGGAATTAGCCAGGAGTGGTAGTGCATGCCTGTAGTCCCAGCTACTTGGGAGGCTGAGGTGGGAGGATGACTTGAACCTGGGAGGTCAAGGCTTCAGTGAGCCGAGATTGTGCCAGTGCACTCCAGCCTGGGTGACAGAATAAGACCCTGTCTCAAAAACAAACAAATGAACACATAACAACAACAACAAAATTAAAACAAAAAAATTTCATCTCAATCTCAACCTTATATAAAATTAACACAAAATGCATCATAGATGTAAAAATAAAATGTAAAACTATACAGCTTTTAGAAGAAAACAGTAGAAATGTGCATGATTTGGGATTAGGGAGGGTTCTTAAAGCTAACATCAAAAGTACAATCCACAAAATTGGAAAGTAATAAATTGGATTTTATTAAAATTAAAAGCTTTGGCTTTGTGAAAGATACTGTTAAGAGAATGAAACTGTAGACTACGGGAAAATATTTGCCAACTGCATATGCAAAGGAATTGTATCTAGAAAAACACCTCAAAACTCAATAGCAGGAAAACAACCAAATTAAAAATCAGGAAAACATCTTGTTAGTTTAATTCCTCTCCTCTCCTCTCCTCTCCTCTCCTCTCCTCTCCTACCCCCTCCTTCTCTCTTTCTTTTTCTTTTCCCCTTCCTTCCTTCCTTCCTTCCTTCCT
>NW_016806838.1:4565739-4591441 GCF_001698545.2 Rhinopithecus bieti
AAAAAAAAAAAAAAAAAAAAAACAGCTAAGTTTGTGTTCTGTATACTTTACCTCAATCTGAAAAAAAAAGGTTGTGTCTCTGGAATCTTGTTTACGTTTGTAGAAAATCTTTATTTTCAGGCAAATTATAAAGAGTCAATCTAGCTGTGCCCATTTCTGAGTTAGGAACTATGAGTGGAATCCAAATGAATCAGTGCTATGCTGTTTTTTGAAAGTGAACTGGATAGCCTAATAATGTGCTGAGGAATTGAGTAGTCAGAATGGTTACAAGTTAGCATAATGTATTCCCATTACACCACCTTTTCAATGCTCTTCATACGTAAAAGGTACCAATAAGTATATAATTAAACCAAAATCCTCTGTTGGAATATATTCTATTCAGCTGCTATTGCCCAAGTGGCTCTTGCAAATCTTGGGATGCTGTACCTGTGAAAGCATTTTTTTTATTGTGATGGTGGCCTCGGGGTGAGAGAAATGAGGATCAAGGGGAGTGGGGTATTTGCAAAATGTGGCTCTGGGGCCTGGAATGTTTACAAAAATTTTGAAATCCCAGCCTTCTCTTTTCATTAGTGATGACTCCTTCGAACACCCAAGCCTCTTTTCTTGAAATTCTTAGATAATCTTGTTTTTCCTTTAAAAATGTGTAAAATCCCATGCATGATACACGCCAAACGACTGTCCTTTAAAAATCATTACAATGTACAGTTCTTCACTGGAATTTGTTTGTGATATTTGTATTTTATTTACTCTTAACCATGATCCTGAAATTTTTAGGTACAAGCTCTGGGCTGGATCTTCTCTGATTGCTCTTTACAGACCTACTTGCTACCTTTCTCTACTGTACCCTATGCCCTGGAAGGCTGACCTCCATCGATTGCATCAATGGGCTCCCATACCCTCTGGCTTCCTGTTAGGTTCAGCCGTGGGAGGCACAAATGGGAGATCAGAGGGTAGGAAGATAAATAATTTGGGATTTGTATTTACCCACCTCCCTCTCTGCAAGCTATGAATTGGCTGCGGTTGTGTTCTTCTACTGAAGACCACAGCTCCTTTTAGGTGGGCCTCTCTTATAGCTATACCTGTGGCCACAACTTCAGCAATCGTTCTCACTCCATTGCAGATAATTTTTTCTTGCCGTTTCTGAACTAGGAGTGGTAAAGTCTCCATATTTGTTTTGGTCCTTTGGTGCTATACCACCTCTTGCTGGTTTCCCTTAATACTGCACACACGTAATGTGTGGGGCCGGTGCAATGCAGGGTCCTTTACTGAAAAATTACAAAGGTCGGGCAGAGTGGTTCATGCATGTGATCCCAGCACTTCAGGAGCCTGACGCAGGAGGACTGCTTGAGGCCAGGAGCTCAAGATCAGCCAGGGCAACATAGCCAGACTCTTCCATTTCCATATACATGTTTAAAATTCCAAAGAATTTCAAGATGGGGATTGCAAAGCATTAAACTAGTGTGTGGCCCCTCTAAGTTTGAGGTCCAGTTGCACAGGTTGCATACCCATGGAGCTTGGCTCTGCCTGCACTGTATTGTAAATACTACTTACCTTAAATGATCTGCAGTTATCTATTGAGAATACCACCTGTTTCCTGCCAGAATTCTTTCTGATACAAGGTCTCATGTGTTCTCTCTCCCACTTAAAAAGAATTGTGGCTCCATTAGGGAATCTGGAAAACTAGCTGTAATCTATACTCACTGTGCAATTTAAAACTTTAGTAGATTTGCATCTGCAGTAGGAAATTAACTAATTCTCTTTTTTCCTCACCCTCACAGCTAACAAAGCCACTCATTTGGGACTAGCTTGAAGCTGGGAACTATTGTGGGCCACCACAGCCCTTGCATGCCACCTACTATTGCCATAGCTGAAATGTGTGACTCCCAAGCACGCCTCCTGGGCAGGTGCAGGAAGTTTTAGAGTTACCCAAATCAGTTGATCACTTTTAGTTTTTGTATTGGATACAGAATTTACTAAATAGCTTAATTTTTTAAAAATATGGCTTAAACTGAGAACCTTCTCATATCCTGGAACCTATTTTTCTCTCTGGCTAGAAACTTACCCTAGATAGCAATCTCTTAGTATTACTAAACAAGTATCAGTTAGGCCTCTGGTCTTGAGTAAGGCCAGCTCTCTCAATACCATCCTTAACAGAATTGAGGGTTGAAGTAATTACAATAAATTATGCTGCCTTGTTGGTTTCAAATGGAAGTTCCATAAACCCTCCTGTGCCTCCATTTTCAGTTTTTGTTTTCATTGTTTTGGTTGTTGCAGATTCAAGGATGGCAAAGAAACAAGGGTTTGAGAAACACCCTACAACCCTATTGTTCCATTGCTTTCACTTGCCACTGAAAGTGAACGACTCACCTGCCTCTGGATCACTGCGACTGCTTCAACAACTGCATGAATTATATCCATCACTCATCCCTAAAGCACACACTTGATTTGTGCTATCCCCTTTGGTCCTGTTGCCTCTCTGAGCCTTCATTCTGCAGCAGTGAGTAGAAAGGCAACAGAGGTGGTATTTTCCCCTCCATGCTCTTGTCTATTTTTCCATGCCTGCAGTTTGTCCAGTTTTCAAGAAGCTCTCCCAAAGCTCCACCTTTAATATAAAGGGAAATATTTTATAGAAGGGTTCACTTATGCTGGGCACGGTGGCTCACACCTGTAATCCCAGCACTTTGGGAGGCTGAGGCGGGCGGATCACGAGGTCAGGAGATCAAGACCATCCTGGCTAACACGGTGAAACCCCGTCTCTGCTAAAAATACAAAAAATTAGCCGGGCGGGCGTGGTGGCGGGCGCCTGTAGTCCCAGCTACTGAGGAGGCTGAGACAGGAGAATGGCGTGAACCCGGGAGGCGGAGCTTGCAGTGAGCTAAGATCGCACCACTGCACTCCAGCCTGGGCGATGAGCAAGACTCTACCTCAAAAAAAAGAGAAGGGTTCACTTATTTGAAGAGTTACCAAATATATTGTCTTATCTTTTCCCCAAAATGCACACTTTCTCTTAAAGAGGACAAACTTTCATTTCAAAATGGGGTCATACGTAAAAATCATTCCAGCTGCTTAAATCCAGAGCATGGAAAATTACTCCAAAACAATACACAAATGTCCACTGGGCCTAAAACATTTCGTTTGATTATGAACTGGATACATTTCCATTCAGCTCTGATTTGTTCCTGAGATAGGCAAATAACAAGTGTAGCCTCAGAAATGATCCTTCCCTTGGGAAAGCCTGCAGCATTGTGGACAGTCTAGACAACTGGAAGGAGCCAGAGAGGTCTAGCATCCAAACTGCAAACGAGGGAAGTCAGTCACAGTTCTGGACTGGGTGGCAGAACTGTAAGCAGAGTTGAGAATTTCACCCAGTGCATCTGATTCCAAGTCCATGCATTCTTGAGGCGTCTCTGCAGCGATGTACATTTTCAGGGAAAACCAGCCCCTAACTTTAATTTGCCTGTTCCTGTCACCCAGTCCTTCCATTTGCCTTCCTGTATGCTGTCCTCTGTGGGATTAAATGAGTCCTTAACAATTACCTGTCTACTTTGCTCTTTTCAGGGCTCAGGTCTGACTTACATGCTACCCTGAATGGCTCATGGTGACAAAAAATGCCATTTCTGGATGCCTATTACTAGCACTGCGTTTTGTTAATTTAAAAAATGTTAGGCTGGATGCAGTAACTCATGCCTATAATCCCAGCACTTTGAGAGGCTGAGGTGGGAGGATCACTTGAGCCCAGGACTTTAAGACCAGTGTGGGCAAAATCGCAAAACCCATCTCTACAAAAAAGAAAAATTTAGCCAGGCATGGTGGTGCACACCTGTAGTCCCAGGTACTTGGGAGGCAGATGTGCAAGGATCACCTGAGCCTGGGAGGTCGAGGCCGCAGTGAGCTGTGATCGTGCCACTGCACCGCAGCCTGGGTGAAAGAGCAAGAGCATACCTATATTTCAAAAATATATGTATGTAATTATTTATAACAATAATAATTCCACAAGCCTCATAATTTTTAATTTTAATGCTTAAAAGGGTTATATTTATTTTACTTTTAAATTTATTTCATTATTTTTCAACCTGATCATCTCAGACAATAAATTTATTTCAAATGTATTCGAAACATGTCAAATATTCAACAGCAGTAGGGAAACTAGTATGAAAAGTTCCGGCCGGGCGCGGTGGCTCAAGCCTGTAATCCCAGCACTTTGGGAGGCCGAGACGGGCGGATCACAAGGTCAGGAGATCAAGACCATCCTGGCTAACACAGTGAAACCCTGTCTCTACTAAAAACTACAAAAAACTAGCCGGGCGAGGTGGCAGGCGCCTGTAGTCCCAGCTACTCGGGAGGCTGAGGCAGGAGAATGGCGTGAGCCCGGGAAGCGGAGCTTGCAGTGAGCTGAGATCCGGCCACTGCACTCCAGCCTGGGCGACAGAGCGAGACTCCGTCACCACAAAAAAAAAAAAAAAAAAAAAAAAAAAAAAGAAAAGTTCCATATGGGAAATAGAATAATGAATAACTTCAACAATTTTCTGCATTTCACTAACCTTGTTTTATTTATTTAGTGTTTTGGTGGAGAGGGGATGGAGTATTGGAAAGCAAATCCTAGATATATTTTCACTCAAAATGCCTCATTATGTGCCTGTAATAGATAAGAACTTAAAAAAACTGCAATGCCATTATGTCTGAAAAAATGATTAATTTCTTAATATCTGATAATAAGTCTACGTTTTGTCTCAAAAATGTCTTTAAAAAAATCTAATTTATTTATTCAAATCAAATCCACACAAGATCTAAATATTGTATTTACTTGTTACTAACATTTTAGAATGTTATTTATTTTAGAAGTCATTTATTTACATGCATTTAACCTTCGTATTAAACCAATGCAGAAGGTATGGTCCCAGCTCAGAGAGGTTAAGAACCCTGGCCGGGAGCGGTGGCTCAAGCCTGTAATCCCAGCACTTTGGGAGGCCGAGGCGGGCGGATCACAAGGTCAGGAGATCGAGACCATCCTGGCTAACACGGTGAAACCCCGTCTCTACTAAAAGTACAAAAAACTAGCCGGGCGAGGTGGCGGGCGCCTGTAGTCCCAGCTACTTGGGAGGCTGAGGCAGGAGAATGGCGTGAACCCGGGAGGCAGAGCTTGCAGTGAGCTGAGATCCGGCCACTGCACTCCAGCCTGGGTGACAGAGCGAGACTCCGTCTCAAAAAAAAAAAAAAAAAAAAGAACCTTACCAAGGTCTCATTGCTGGCAGGCACCAGACACATAATTTGAATTAAATCTGCTTAACTCCAAAGCCTCCATGCCACTCCTTCTGATGCGGGCTACCAGAATTTTTCCTGTGTTGCAGAGAGGTAAAAAGGCCACTATTTAAGAGACAGGGTCCGGGTGTGGGGGCTCATGGGTGTAATCCCAGCACTTTTTGAGGCCGAGGCAGGCAGATCGCTTGAGTCCAGGAGTTTGAAACCAGTCTGGGCAAGATGGTGGAACTTCATTCCTACAAAAAAATACAAAAATTAGCTGGGGGTAGTGGTGCACACTTGTAGTCCCAGCTACTGGGGAGGATGAGGTGGGAGGATCACTTGAGCCTGAGAGGTTGAGGCCGCAGTGAGCTGACTGCTAACCCTGATTGCCTCCATATATTGTGCCACTGCATGCCATCTTGGGTGACAAGAGTGAGACCCTGTTTAAAAAAAAAAAAAAAGGAAAGAAAAAATAAAAAGGGATAGGGTTTGGGTTCAGGTTGGCCTGGATGCAAATTGGTGCAAATTACACAGTCTCTCTGAACTTTCATTTCTGTCTGCATCTGTAAATAAGGATAATGATGAAGATTTGGGGCATATTAAATAAGAATATGCATGTCTAGTATTCAGCACAGTGCGTGGCACATGGAAAGTACTCGATAAATGTTAGCAATTAATGTAGAGGAGGAGAAAGAACCATAAAGTATTTAATCATTTGCTTTTGTTAGTAGCTCAAGGAAATGGTGGCTCATTATTGTTAATAGAGCCTGCTCAGGATTGAGGCTGAAGAGGGGAAGGGTGGGAGTGGGGATAGGATAGGGGAGTGGCTCTACCTGGTTTGGAGAAATGAGTCCTAGAAATAAAGATTTAAATTGGTTTCTGAGGAGTTCTCACGAGGCCTCAGCTGGAAAACAGTTAAACGTGTCTTCTGACCACTAACCTAGGTTGCCTCCAGAGAAGGAAAACCAAGTGGGTGGCAGACAGGGTGGGAGGGAGACTTCTTGCTGTTTATTTGAATTTGGAACCATGTGAATGCATTCAACCTATTCCAAAATAATAAATTACATTAAAAAATGATCTTTTGCTATGGGGATAAGTGCTGAGAATGGTAAGACTAGGATCTAACGATAATAATAATAATAATAGTAATTCCATTATACTTTGTGCAGCCCTAGGAGGGCTTCAGTCATGCAGGACAGGTTTTGAACTAAGATTGGGACTTTTTCAGCCTGACTCTGATTTCAAAGATCCAAGCTAATATTTTAATTTCAGTCACCATCCTTCTGACCCTGATTTTAGAAACAGTACAGACCCAGTGCTCATGGACTTGGTTTATTCAACCTGTGGATTGCCTTCAAGAGTACGCATTGTTGGGAGTCAAGTCTATTGGTAAAATTAGGGATGCATTGTCTGTGCATCTGCTGGTGCTTTCCCAGTCCTTTAGGTGCGCTGGTGCGCGCTCTCTCTCTCTCTCTCTCTCTCTCTCTCTCTCTCCTATCTATCAATCTATCTATCTATCTATCTATAATTTTATTTTTTGAGACAGTCTTGCTCTGTTACCCAGGGTGGAGTGCAGTGGGGCAATCTGATCACTGCAGCCTCAACCCCGTCATCCTCCTGTCTTAGCCTCCTCAGTAGCTGGGACTACAGGAATGCACCACCATGCCTGGCTAATTTTTTATTTTTTAATAATAAACGTGGAGAGGGTTTCTCCACGATGCTCAGGCTGGTCTCAAACTCCTCAACTCAAGCGATCTGCCTGCCTCATCCGCCCAAAGTGCTGGGATTACAGGTGTGAGCCACCCCGCCTGGCCCCATAGATTTTTTTTTTTTTTTTTTTTTTTTTTTTTTTTTTTTTTGCTTCAATCAGCTAAGACTCTGGGACTCTGGGGATCTGTTTTTCCAGAGTCCTTTGGAAGGTGGGGGGGGAGGGTACACAACCCTATTCACAAATATTAGTAACTTGCTTTAAACTCTGTTCTAAGGCCTTACATAAAATAACTCATTTAAACCTCACAATAACACTATACTGTAGATATGAATACTGTCATTCCCATTCTACAGGCAAAGAAACTGAATCAAAATAATTTGCCTAAGGTCAGAGCCTGCAGAGCTAACCATCTGGCATTACCATCCCTCTACTGGCAATGAACAGAGCGGGCCAAGAGTGTAGGGTGTAAGGGGTCCTTTGAAGGTGACAAAAATGTCCTTGGCTGTGTAGCCGCAAATTCCAAATCCCTCCTTTTCTGCAGCTTCTGGTTTAGGAGCTGGAAAGACAGGCTGTGAATTTCCACATTGACCTAGGGCAACTAACTTACTCTCCCGAATAGGTTCCTTATCTGCTTCGGGGAGGAGTTTTAGATTAAAAGGGTGTGTGCGTGTGTGTGTGTGCTGGGTGGGAGGTGGGGGGGCCGAGTTTTCTGGGCGGTGCGATTTTCCCAGGTCTCGTTTTGAGGTTTTGTCCTAGCCAGCTCCCGCTCAGGTCCCTGGGCGGTGATGGTGGTCAAGCTTAGCTTGGCTGTTCCTTCTCCGCTTGGAAAAAGACCACCACTGGGGCCATCTCCGGCCACAGCGCTGCAGCCAGGAGACCTATCGTAGGTCTTTTCGCCTGAGGTAGTTAGAGACCTGGGTGTACCCTCAGGAAGGCATCTTGAAGTTACTGACAGTTGAGTCAAATCTTGAAGGTCCAGAAGGAGTTAGTAAGAAGAGGTGGAAGGGGAAAGGTTAGACGCCCCTTCCTCCACCCCTCGAACAAAGAAAGCTCGACGGGGCTTAACAACATCCGAGGAAGAGCTGGGCGGATGGAGAGGTCTGTAGAGGCGAAATTACAACTTGGCTTTATTCTAAGGGCAATGGAGGAGGGTTTTGAAAGCTTTAAAAGAATGTCAATAGGAGTTTTAGGAAGACCCCCTCTAGTCGCTTGGGAGGAATGGGTCGAAGGGGGACAGGAAGCTATCGCAGAAAGCAGCCCACTTGGAAGATGACCGAGGACTGAGGAAAGAGGGCGGGGGACGTCGAGCATCTGAAGCCTTTCCCAGTCGCCGCCAACACTGTGCGCTGTCCCTCGGCTTTGCTTATGTGGAAGGGCTCCATAAAGGGCTGGGCACGCGCCAAACGCTCATTAAGCGAAATAGCCCAGGTCCCCTCCTCTTTCAGGGACTCTCTGGTCCACGTGCCCCAGAATTGGTAGGGTAGGCGGGAGGACTTTCCACTGTGAAGATGGAGAACGGTTACCCCTCAAAAAACACAAAAACCTCGGGTGCTTTTGGCAGCAGTCTCCTCCGCCCATGACCTCATGCTTTAAGCTCCCATATAGCCTCCCTCCGCCCAATCCACACCCAGCGCCCGGGTGGGGGTGGGGTGGGGGACACTGGCGAAGGTCTGCGTAGCGGGAGGTCATTCTTCATGCGCGAGATTTTGGGGGAAGGGGCGCAACGATTTCCCCCATGGAAAAAAATGGATGGTGTAACTTTCTGTAGTGCAAAAAATACTGTCTTGCCCTCGAGACAGATGCCTCGAACCCGGCTCGAGATGGTCTGTTTAGTTGAACTACCTTTGGTTCACGTTTCCTCTGACCAGGAAAGCAGCTTGGAAATGCAGGGATATCAGGTCAGGTTCCCTGGCACCTGGGCCGACCACTGCCACGCCTTCGCGGGACCTGGGGGCAGTCCTGATGTTACCCTCCGCCCCCGCCCGCACCGCCGAGGTTTGAACCTTTGGCTCGCCTTTCAGCCCGCGCCCTGCCCCCTGCTCGCAGCTGCTCCCGGTTTGGGTGCAGCGGTTTCCCCCGCAGAGGAGGAGGAGGAGACAGAGCGACGGAGCGACTCCGGGCTCGGGTTTCCGCACCAATGCTGAGCAGCCCCGGGCGGCCCCCGGCGGCCTTCCCTCCTCCCCGGCACCACGTTCCACAGTCATGGCGCGCGAGGAGGGGCGAGCGCGCGCGGCGGCGGCGGCGTCGGCGGCACCCGCGCCCCCTCTCCTCCCCTCCGCCGCCCGGCCCCTCTCCTAGGCAACCTCCCTCCCCGGCCTGCTGCGCCCGCCGCGGCGATGGAGACCCCTCCCCAGAGAGCTGCTCTTCCAGCGCGGTCTACTGCACCCCTTCCCCGCCCCCATCGGGGCGGAGGGATGGAGACGCGCGCTTCGCGAACCTCCAGCCCCTTCTCCGGAGCCCCAGCCCTCTCCCAGCCCCACCGAGGCCAGGGTGCGGTGGGGGTAGGCGCGGACCGTCTCCTCGCAGCCCGCCTCGACCTCGGCATCTTTGCAGACCCTTAGAAAAATAAACAACCCCCCTCCCAAACCCCAGTCGTTAGCTTGCAAAGCGCGTTACAATAACCGGGACGGCTACGCAGGAAGCAATCCTGCACTGGTCTGGGTTTAAGGCGGCAGCTTCCCGGCCACGCTGCCTTCTCCCCGGCCTCGATTTTCCGGCCACGCCGGAAAGTCCGCTGCACCTCGGGGCTGACAGGTCCCGCTCGCGCAGGGCCGCAACCGGGCCCGTGTTCCCCGTCCCATCCTCGTCCAGAGACTCGCCAGCCTACAAAAGGTGCAACCTCACGCACACGCAAAGCGCACAAATAAAGTCAGCAGCGCACCGCCGTGAAGGCTGCGAACAATGCGCCGGGCGGCCCGCGCCCGCCGGAGCGCTGCGCCCAGGGGGAAAGGGGACGCGGGCGGGGGCCGCGGCGGAGGACCAGCCGGCCGCGGCGCTGGACAGACCTTACTTCCTGCTTCCCCGCCCGGCGGCCAGACCCAGCTCTGCGGAGGGATATCTCTCCCACTCCTTCGGTCCCCTCCCTTCCCCCGCCCTCCCCCCTTTTTGCTCCTGCTCCCCCCCACCCCGCCTTTCTCCTTTTGCAAGAAAATAATTTGACAGTCGATTTGCTGACAGAGGAGGAATTTGCATCCTGGATTTAAAAAAAAAAAAAAAGGCCGAGAGGAGCTTGGGAACGGTTGCTAGGGGTGGGTAATGGGTGAAGAAAGGGGGGTACTGGGGAGCGGATAAGGAGGGTTAAGGGAGGGGGCGAGGATGGGGAGCAATGCAAAGGTAAGGCCAGGTTACAGCGGCTCGGCCCCGAGTGGGCTGCGGCCGGGGGAGGGGCGAGAGATACATATGTATTTCTGTCTCCCCAGCACACCCCCTTCCCTCTAAGCGATGGCTGAGAGGCGGTGCATGCAGATGGGGAGTAAGTTTCCTGAAGGGGAGGGTGGATGCACGCGCGCAACCCGGCGCTGCAAATTTCCACCGGGGAGGGAGAACGGCTGGATGCGGAGAGTTTGGAGTTGCTTGCGGCGGAGGGCAGGAAGGGGAACAGGGCTGGGAAAGGGGGCTGGCGGGCGCTATATCTGGGAGTAAGTTTCCAGCATCAGGAGAGCCTGCACGCTTGCTCACTAGTAAGTTTCTGGCCGGGGAGGGCGCAAGGGGAGGAGGAGAGGGAGGGGTGCATGTATATAGAAGGGGGGAGGGGGGAGCAGATTTCCTGCGGGGAGGCTGAATGCATATGGAGAGTAGATTTCCTGAAGGGAGGGTGGAGGCGTAGACGGACCGAGTAAGTTTCTTGCTGGGGTGGTGGAGGAGGTGGTGGGTTGGTGCTTTGGAAACCCAAAGCTTCCTACCCCGGGTGGGGGAGCACACTCTTGCGGTGGGGCGAGGGGCCAGGTTCCCTGCCGGGGAGAGGGGCTTGCATCTGGGGAGTATGTTTCCTGGCGGAGCGATATTTGTTTACAGGCTGAAGGCAGTACTGTAAGTGAGTAGCGCTGAGAGAAGGCGGCTGACATAAATTAATATTGAAATTACTCCATCAGCTCTGCTCGCCCCCCATCTCACCCCCCAAGCGGAGACTGGTCTTCTCGTCGGATTGCCCATGCACTTGTTGCAGAAACAGCCAAGGTAGGCTAGAAGCTTATTAAGTTTCATTTTTTTAAAAATTAGTTTGGGGATGCTCCTCGAGAAGACGGGGGTGGGGCGGAGTGGGGAGGGAAGAGTGGGGAGACAGAGAAGGAGAAGTCTCCCCCCCTTTACTTTCACTATGCAAGCAGGGCCTTCTCCCTTCTTTCCTCTACCCTCTCTGGGCTGCACAGCATCCCAGCAAAGGGGGAGGGATGAGATGGGCGCTATAACTGGCAACCCTGGCTTAAAGGTAGTGATGGTGGGCTTGCATTTGAGGTTGTGATGTTATAAAGGCTTCATTCTCCAGCTCAGAAACCGCAGGACTCTGCCTTTTGGGGTTTTTGACATGATGCATATGTGTATGTATACGCGCCTGCGGGCTCTGTGGGGGCTGGGTACTCCCCAGAAGTTAGTGTGGCCACCCAGATGGGAGCAGTGTGTAAGGGGGTAAACCTGTTCCTTCACTCCCCAACTTCAGTTTGGGAGACTGGGAAGTTACTGCCGGTGGTCTTAAGAAACAGATATTAAAAACCAAACCAAACCACTCATTCACCGACGGAGGCCGAGAGCACCTGGCAGGCAGCCTCTGGCCAGCACTGGACTGGAGCATGTGCGCCTGCCATCCTTAGCTTACAAGAAAACGCTTTCTGGTTCCTCCGTATGCCTTCTACCGGCCTGTTAGAGCCAGCTTTGTGGAAACTCTTCCCCAGACTAGAGGCAGCTTTGGCAGCTGCCCGTGCTGAAGGGGGTGTCTTCAAGTCAGCGTGGCCTGGGCTGTCTTGTGAAGTGCGTGGAAGTCGTGCTTAGGAATGACTGCCCGGGAGTGGCTAAAGAGTTCATTAAAAAATGTCTCCCGAAAACCGGTCCAGGTGCACTTTTCAGCAGGTCACGGAGGAGAGCTTTAAGAAGGGGAGTTTTAAGTTGTCCCAGTTAGCACCCACCTTCTGCATCACTGACCCTTTTAAGAAAGGAGTTTGGCTATAGGAAGTGTGGTGTTGATGCTCACTGACTGGAGAGGATAACAGCAGGAGTCCTCAGCGCTTAACTAGTTAACCATCAGCCTTTGCCTCTCCTTGCCTCTGTTTTCTTGGTCCTCAGCCTACTGGTGTCTGCAGAAGAGTTGTAGGTCTTGGCTGTCAGCTACCTTGATGATGCTGGGAGTTTTAACTTTGCTAGGATAATTTTAGCATCTGAGGTCCAACCCAGAGACGTTTAGTAGGGTTAGGGAGTAGCCACTAGGCAGTGGGGTTAACTAAGGTTGGTTAAGCTTTCTGCAATTCTGTAGACAGGCTCTGTTCTAGCAGGGTCGAGAAAAATGGGTTTTTAAAAACTCACTACACATTGCTGATGGAGAGTGCTTTTTTTCTTTCCTAACTGTAGTCAGATTTCCAGATTGAGGGTTGATACTTGGCAGTTTGAGAGTTGAGTTAGTTGGGAATTAAATATTATTGCTGCTTATCAAATGTTCCTAACTAGGCATTAGTTAAACAAATTAGCTATTATTTTTACCTGATGAAAATCTGAGTCTGGTTGTTGTATTTGCTGGGAGGGTAAACAAAATCTTTATGTATGTTCATTCCAGGGTGGAATTATTTACATGCCTAGCCTCAGAGCCAAGAGCAGTCATTCAGGTTTTTTTCCTTATATTTATGAGATTTATTTTATTGTCTTGCTTTGGCCATTAGTCAAGTCACAGTAGGTTTTTTTTTTTTTCTCTTCTACAGAGAATGTTCTTGTGGTAATAAAGGTTTGAAGGCCCATGAATCATAATTCATTCTTTTTAAAATATTGTGGTGATTGTCAGGATCTGATTTATAGGAATTGATACCCAGAGTGACACACCTCTCTGGGCTCCGCCCTTTTAGGCATGTCCGTTTTCGCCAAAGGATTGTTTAGAAGCCAGCTTGACATCCCAAAAAGAGCGTTTCCCTTCTGCTGTATGAGAAGATTAATTTTGCAGGTTCCATAGTAAACATGGGTCTTTTCACAGCTTGGTAAGCAGGCTTCCACATAGCAGGCATGTGTTATTATCACATAGCATTTATGTGAGCTTGCTGTGAAAACAGTTGTTCTATGAACTGTGTGGAAAGTACTCAGTTTTGCCTCCTTTAACCGGCTTGGGCCTGTGGTTTTTGTTGAGTTAGGAACTTAAAGTATAAAAGAGGAGATAGACTACAGTGTTTTTTGCTGCTTATATAATAACATGTGTGGTCACAAAAAAATAAAGCTTGTTTATAATTTTCTTTTTCTCCTCCTTTAATGGGTGGGTTGGTCATAATAACCGAAAGCGGGTTTTTTTGTTTGTTTTTTGTTTTTTGGCAAATGTAAGGATTCTCCTTGAAGTTGATTAGCCAGGAAGTGTTAAAATTGTCGTGTGTTCAATAGTTGGCTCAAGTTTACAGTATTTGTAAAGTGACAAAGAACTTAAACGTGGTTTGCTGCTCAAGACTGGGGAAACATCACTGGAAAGAAAGGTGGGGAAAGTACCAATTTCTAGCCATTTCTGGGCTTTGGATTTTTTATCTTAAAAGTGCGTGGTTTGATCCGTGAGTTCCCTTCCGGCTCTGAAATTCTGTGTCTTGTAAGCGAGGTCTCCAGAGGTCTTGACAGTCTCTTCCTGAGCCAACGGCCAATTGCTTCATGGACTTGGGTGAGCTGACTAACTTCTGTTTTTGTCTTTTCATGGAGAAAGTGGATTTGATCCTTGGTATTCCAGAAAGGACTCTTGAGTGGCCTGGTAATCTTGACCATCAAACATAAGGAAATAGTTATGAATAAAGTATTTTTGACAATGCCAGTCAAAAAAAAAACAATGCCAGTGTCTTGTACAAAAAAAAATCCCAATTCTGTGCACTAACAGAGAGTAGAGCATGTATATATCCTTGGCACCAAAAATAATTTCTGTTCATCTTAGAAGTGTCTTCTCCAGCCAGCTGGTTAACTTGTCTAAGGTCAAGTCTAAGGTTAACTGAGTTCTTACTCCCAGGCAGCAGGAGGAGGTAGCTTTGGGGATAAGCGGGAGACCAGAAAGCCCAGTGTGCCTTTGCCTGCTTTCTGTGGGTAATTGGGATTTGGCTGAATATTTGTGATAAGGTTCATAATAATGATATAGTATCATTTTTTATCACCAGGATTCTCTGTATTTCACTGTGGGCATTTTTGGGAGAAGCTCTTGATGTTTTTATTGATTTTGGACATTGACATGGAAAGTAAGGATTTAGGGCTGGGCGTGGTGGCTCATGCCTGTAATCCCAGCACTTTGGGAGGCCGAGGCAGGCGGATCACCTGGCCAACATGGTGAAACCCTGTCTGTACAAAAATGCAAAAATTAGCCGGGCATGATGGTGGGTATCTGTAATCCCAGCCACTTGGGAGACTGAGGCATGAGAAGCGCTTGAACGTGGGAGGCAGAGGTTGCAGTGAGCCGAGATCACGCCATTGCACTCCAGCCTGGGTGACAGAGTGAGACTCTGTCTCAAAAAAACAAAAACAAACAACAAAAAAAGAAAAGTAAGGATCTAGGCAAGTGGCTCATACCCAGGTGGTATAAGTGGGTGCTCGTGGTCCTACTCTAAAGGCAGTTGAATTCAGCTTATTTTATTTCTGACCTCATAAAACTGTGTGGCTGAGGGAGGAGGGAGGATTAAAATCATCTGGGATCTTGTGGATTAACGGTATTTCTGAATTTGCATGTTGGAGGGAAACCAATAAAATAAAGGAGAACTAACATATAGTTGATTTCTTTTGTGGAGAGAGGAGGACAAGAACAACTGGATTCTAGTTACTGGCGTGTGTTGCCACAAGGGTGCTGTGGGCATTTTTAGGGAATAGTATAGTCTCAGTAACATGAGTTTGACCTCAGGGCTCTCTTAATAAATCTTTTCTTCTGGGCTAAAGAAAGCACACAACAAAAAGCCTCTGTGGTATTTTCTAAGAATTTTAAATTCTCAGAGTAGCTGCTTGTAGTAATTTGGTTTACTGAAGAAACAGATGATTCTTGGTTTTTCGTTATGGAAGACAATGAGTTGGCATGGGGTAGCATATGCTGAGCTGTTGGGGTGTTGGTTTAGCAACATAAACATTTCTTTTTAAATGTTTGATAGAGCAGGAAGGGGACAAAGAACCCATGTGCCTAAATAACAGTGATAACTCTGGGCTCAAAGAACGAGGGTTTTATTCATTCATTCGTTTGTTTGTTTGTTTGAGACAGCGTCTCACTCTCACTCAGGCTGGAGTGCAGTGCCTCAATCTCAGCTCACTGCAACCTCTGCCTCTCGGGTCCAAGTGAACCTCCTGCCTCAGCCTCCCAGGTAGCTGGGATTACAGGCGTGCACCACCATGCCCAGCTATTTTTTATTTTATTTTAGTAGAGACAGGGTTTCACCATGTTGGCCAGGCTGTCTTGAACTCCTAGCCTCAAGTGATCCACCCACCTTGGCCTCCCAAAGTGCTGGGATGACAGGCGTGAGGCACCACATGTGGCCATGGAACAAGGTGTTTTTAATGCCATAAGCAGCCCTGGTTTCTTTCATACATGCGGCAGCTTCTTATTGAGGACTTACTATTTACCAGGCACTGTGTTAAAGCTCCAGAAATATACTGATAATTAAAAGAGACATAATCATCTCCTTCTACCCATACCCCTACCCTTACCACCTCACTTACAGTCCAGAGGCAGCCATATAACGAAATACAGCTTGCCAGTTGTGATCAGTGCTCTGATGAAACCACTGGTCCAGTGACTTGGATGGATTTCATTAGAGTAGCCTGGAAAGGCCTCTCTGAGGTTTGGGGGTGGGGGGAGACAGCACATGAAGCAGAGGAGAGCCTGTGCAGAAGGACTTTGGTTTTGAGGAGAACTCAAAGAGGCACAGGTGGTCAAGGATGAAGGAGAGAGGGTGGCATGAGATGATTGTGCGGGACTCTCTGGGCTTTGAAAAGGTTTACATTTCATTTGAAGTGTAGTGGGAAGCCACCGAAAGTTTGGAGTGGGGTTGGGCACGGTGGCTCACACCTGTAATCCTAGCACTTTGGGAGGCCGAGGGGGGCAGATAGCCTGAGGTCAGGAGTTCCAGACCAGCCTGGCCAACATGGTGAAACCCTGTCTTTACTAAAAATACAAAAATTAGACTGTGTGGTGGCGGGCGCCTGTGATCCCAGCTACTTGGGAGGCTGAGGCAGGAGAATCACTTGAGCCCAGGAGGCAGAGGTTGCAGTGAGTGGAGATCACGCCACTGCACTCCAGCCTGGGTGACAGAACGAGACTTCATCTCAAAAACAACAACAACAAAAAACCAAACAAACAAAAGAAAGTTTACAGTAGGAAGCAACAGCCCCTAACTCATGTTAAAGAAGATTGCATTGGTGGAGAAGAAAGCAGAGAAAGGCAGAGCACAGTAAAGAGGCAGGTGGAGCACAGTAAAGAGGCAGGTTGAGGAGGAGGTGAAGGAGGTGCATGGAGAGGAGTGGGTGGGTGTGAGATGCTCATTAGGAGTAGAATGGGCAGGGCTGTTGTGGGGTGGGGAGAAGTATCAAGAACTCCGAGGTTTCTGACTTGTGCAGCTGAGTAGATGGTGCTGCTGTTCGCTGATACGAAGAAAGATTGGGAGAAGGAGGTGGGCAGAATCAAGATATTTTTGTTGGGGCACCACTAAGTTTGAGGTGCCTAATAGACTCAAAGTGGAGATGTTAAGTAGGGTAATCTGATCTACCACCTAGCCCGAGATAAAAATGTGGGAGCCATCAGCATGGAGAGAGCGTTTAAATGCAGGAGAGTGGACAGAATGCACTAAGGAGCCCGTAGAGAGAGAAGGACAGGCAGTGTGAAGGGGGTGTGTGCTGTGTGTGCGTGCGTGTGTGTGTGTGTGTGTGTGTGTAGTGTTTCATGAGGCTGACAAGGCCAGAAAATACACCATTCGGATTGGTTTTCAGTTGGTTTTTTTTTTTTTTTTTTTTTTTTTTTTGAGATGGAGTCTTACTCTGTTTTGTCCAGGGCGGAGTGGCAATGGTGCAAATCTCAGCCTTCACTGTGCAACCTCCTGCCTCCCGGTTTCAAGTTAAGCTTCTCTTGCCTCAGCCTCCTGAGTAGCTGGGACTACAGGCATGCGTCACCACGCCTGGCTGGTTTTTATATTTTTAGTAGAGATGGTGTTTCACCATGTTGGCCAGGCTAGTCTCAAACTCCTGACCTCAGGTGATCCACCCGCCTTGGCCTCCCCAAGTGCTGGATTACAAGCGTGAGCCACTGCACCAGGCTCTGGATTTGGCACAATGGAATCTGTCTGTGACTTGTGAAGAACAGTTTCAGTGGAGTGAAGGATTGGCTAGGACCACGATTGGAGAGGGTTGGGACGGGATCATGAGTGAGGAGCTGCGGACAGCATGTGTAGTCAACTCTTTGGCAAAATTTGATGAAAGGCGAGGAGCAGAGAAATGGAGTGGGAGCTGGAAGGATGTGCACAAGGGAAAGAGGTTTTTTGGAAGGGTTGGTAATTTGTGTGCTGATGGGAAAGATCAGTGGAGTGGGAGTGATTGATCAAGAGAAACGAGTTGGGTCAGTTGAGCAAAAAGCCCGTGAGAAGGTCTGAGGGGAAGATCTGGCCTTTGTAAGGGGGTGGGGATACTTCAGGGACTTGCTCCATCATGACAGGGGAGAAAAACTGATAAGGGGGCAGATGCTAAGGAGTGGGCAGGCAGGGGACTGTGTGGAGGGCCGAGATGTTCTGCCTCCCCAGGCAGAGGCTGCCCTGTCCCTGGGAAGGAGTTTGGGCTTAGGACTTAACACCAGCCAGAGACTCAAGGGTTAAGACTGCATCAGAAATGGTACTGCATTTTTCTGAACATTTGACTGCGTTACTGAGCAGCACAGAGGAAAGAGTGAATTCTTTAGCTTGGAGAAAAGAGTCTTCAGTTAAAATAATTAGGGCCTCACATTAAATTTCTTTGAAAACTATGATTAGAAAAAAGACTTCTGTGATTTTCAGCCCTGTTCAGAGTTGGTGGGTACTGTCATAGGTTTTGAGCAAGAAGCTCAAAAGAAAAAAAAAAAAAGGCAAAGGCTGCCTCTTATTTAGGTTGTCTTTTACAAAAAATATCCCATGGACTGCCAACCTCGGTGGCTCCCAGCTGTGGGGTGGTCTGCAAGGGAGGTGGGTGAAAGAGTAGAGAGTCAGATCTGGATTGAGATCCAGCTCTACACCAAGGCTCTGAATGAGTTGACCTCTGAGCCTCTCTGTATCTGTAAAAAGAGGATTGGTACCATCTTCACCTTTCCTCTTCAAGTTGTGAGGGGGAATCAGATCAGGTATGGAAAGTGCGATGTCAACGGTAAGAGGCATAGAACACAGGCAGCAGCAAGGCGGCTTGATCTTCAGCCAGGTCTCCTTTTCAGATAGAAAATCTGACAGCTAGCGAAACATTTCCCTTGTCCACTCCCACTGTTGTTCCCTACATGTAACTGCCTTCTATTTGGGGTTTTCAAGTTCTCTGTGATCCCTTTAGCGAAACTGCTCTTCTTGTCGGAAGGCTGGCCTCAGAAATGCTGGCCGTGCAGTGCCAGTCTATATAGGTTCAAATTCTGATTCCATATTCAGAATCTGGGACCTGCTTACCCAAAGGGCCAAATAAACTTGGTTTGCTCTGCAAAGAATCATGTGAACTGGGTGCAGGGGAACCTTGAACCTACTCCCAAGAAACCCAACTGAGGTTCTGCAGTCTTGGCCGTCTTCATTTGCATTCAGTGTTTGTTTTGCAAATAAGGATTGTGCTATAAAGCTGAATCTACCTAAAAGCAGTCATTAGCCCTTGGTCTTACTGTGTATGCTGGAAAGTCAATTCTCATTTTAAAAAGATATACAGTGCTTTTCACTAATCGGGCTTCTGGCCTCTGCCTAAGAAGGTGAAGTTTTATTTATTTATTTAAAAATTATCTTTATTATGAAAAAACTTTAAACATACACAAAAGCAGAAGGACTAGTATAATGAACTCCCTTCTACTCATCACCTAGATTTAGCAATTATTGAGATTTTGCTACACCCGTGGATAATGGGGCTTCTTCCTGTATTTGTATAATAAATATGTGTTGTTGATTTTGAAAAGCAGTAGAACTGATACCAATTTAGTTTCATAGAGAGAAGGAAGAAATCAACGAAAAATCAGAGAGAGAGGAAATGGAGGCCATCACTGAAATAACTCGCATTTTATAGTTCTAAAGCCTCTTTGACATGTCTTATTCGTGTCCTGCAACAACCAGAGAAGGTAGATATCCTCATTTTGCAGCTGAGGAAACTGAGGCTCGAGAAGTAAAATTGAAAAGTAAAAATAAATGATCAACTAAGAGTCACCTGTTCAGCCAGCATCCCAAGCCCTGATTTAACGCCACAATTTGAATGGTGTCCAAATTTTGTGCACTCTGAAATAGATAATGCTATACAGTATTAAGTAGAAGAATGTGGTACAAAATATATGTAAAAGATTGTGGAAACCAGGAAGATCATCTGGGTGTTTTGGGGTTACAACTCCAATGAGCTTTTGGAAATACTCAGATGATTTAAACATGTTTTTGGCATGACATTTTTGAAAACTTAAATTGTCTGCCTCCATTATTCTGGAGCACAAAGCTTTAAGGCTGCCTTATAATGAGGGCCAAGACTTGACTTTAACACATGGGGCAGCTATTTGCCATCAGTCTCCTACTGTCAGCTCTGTCCCTTCTGTGGGGCCCCTCACCAGAGGGATCTGGGTGGTCTAGTGGTCATTTCTAGATGGTGTGGCCTCTAGCCCCTGGGCTCTGACTTTGGAGATAACAGGGCCCTGGACAGCTTGCTCCCTCAGAAAGAATCCTTCCTGAGGGCCCCAGGGGTCTTTGTCATTATGGAGGCTGCTCCTAGGGCCTCTCTTAGTCTTTGGGAAACTGCCCCCAATCTAACTCCTTTGAAAGTTTTTTTTCTTAAAGGAAAAGAGAAAAAGCTGGAGTTGATGCCCAAAGAGTTTTAATAGGAGTGTCGTTTGAGTTCCCTCTGTTGTCATTACAATAGGAGATACCAAGCTCCCTTAAATTCAACTGAAGGACACAGTAATGAGGCTGATTCTGAAGTATTGGGGCTTGAGTTCGCTTTTCTTTGTTAATTGGGTGAATACATGCGAGTTGAGGGGTTTTCAGGGGGAGCCACAGTAGGTAAGGACATTTAGGGGCCTCTTTCCTTTTGAAGAGTCTGAGCTTCTTTAGAAGGCAGTATGGAATTCAAACCTCGCAAACTCTCATTCCTTAAGTCTTTCTTGATGGCTCTGTGTGCCTGGGCCTGGCCAGGGCAGTGGGTGGGCTAGAAGGGGCCATTCCTGGGCTCCTGCTGCCCTTGGTTTATAAGGCTGCTGCTGTCATGCTTACGGTGGGACGTGTCTTTCACCTCTCCGGACTGGGAGCTTGGGGAAGGCAGAACTGGGTCATCACTCATTTCTGTACCCCCCAGCCTCTAGCACAGAGCCTGATACTAGTTAGCGCTGTAAAAACGCTTACTTAACAGTCAGCTGGGTTTTGGTTTTGTGTGTGTGTGTGTGTGTGTGTGTGTGTGTGTGTGTGTGTGTGTGTGTTTTAAACCTCTGGTTTTCTCCCCATTGCTTCTTGATGGAAGGAGAAATCCAGGCTTCTCTGCTACCAGGCCCAGTCCTTGCAGCCACTGAAGAAGACCAGACCTGAGAAATATTTTCTTCCTCCTTGCCTTGCCTTGGCCTTGCAGCCTTTAGCTGGGGTGGTTTAACTGAGCTCTCGAATGCAAATGCCGTCCCATCCCCCATTCCTTTTAATAAGTGACATTTTGTTAAATCAGTTATTCAAGGCCTTATCTATATTTCTGTCTGTGCTGGCTTAGTCAAAATAGGAAAGAGACTGAATATTAGATTTCTTCACCCACCCCCTCCTCCTTCCCCTTTGAGCAACTCTACGTAAGATTTCTGATAGAGGCGGGGTGATGTGTCCTTGAAGAAGTAAATGCTGTGTGCAGAAAAAAATGTAGAGGGCTTTGACTTGTAGCAAATGCTGTTTTCAGCAGCTGTGATTTTCCATTTTCTTTTCTTTCTGTTTTGATTAGTGGAACTCATTGTGCTCCAGGGTTGGGATTGCGTTGGGGGAGGGTGCAGAGGGAACAGCATTTACTGGGAGAGCTCGAGTTGGGGAGGGGAAAGGAGAGAAGGGATTTATTGAAAATATATGTCTACTTCTGCTATGATAAAGCGGCAGGCATGTAAAAATGCAACCGGGAAATCATTATTGTGGTAATGTAGGCAGAGCTCGGCTTTCTCATTAACAGAGCTTAGCCCACGTGGAGGAGGGGGCAGCCAGGCTACTTTGAGAGTTGGGGTATTCAATAATAGCAGAAACTCAGGGGATTGTCTCCATCCCCCCTTCTCACCCCCTCCAGCTGCCTTCTCCTTTCTTTCTCCAATCAGTTCGTAACCTTTTAAAAGCTGCTTGTTGGATTTTGTGGTCTTCTTCCTCACCCCTGCCACCCCAAAATGCTGTAAGAACTGTTTAATTTTTAAAGTCAGAGTGAATTAAAATACGTTTTCTCTTGGGAATTCGAGGAGAATTTTGGCAACATATTGTGAGTCAGAGATTGGATGTCTTTTGCCTCCCAGAGCACACCAAAAAGAGCCTATTTAGGGGCTCAGGAATTTGCATAGGCCGCGGGGTATCAGAATTAGGGCTCCAGATCACTTTAGTAGTAGTAACTGCTGTATATAGAAAGCTTACTATGTGCCTGGCCTTGTGTGGATATTTTAGTCATTTCATTCTCCTACAGTTGCAAGAAGCAGATGTGATACCCACTTTACACTTGAGGAAACTGAGGCTCGGGGGTTTTCAGCAACTTGTTTAAGGACAGGTGCTGTGTGGCAGAGCTGGTATCCAAAGTCAGGACCCTCTCCAAAGACTGGCTCCTGATCCTCAGACTATGCTGCCTTTAGAAATTGCCTAGTCACTGTATGCTTGCTATGTACAGACCTCTAGACTCTAAGAACCTCAGCAAAATATCTAGAGCTGCCAGTGAGGCCTGCCGTTGACAGCTACGGGTAGAGGGCCCAGGATCTTTAAGAGAATCTTTCCTGAGTTCCTGGAGTGAGCTGTTATTCTAAGAAAGGTCAAGGGTCTCATAGCCTTGTTAGAAGAGATGAGTGCCCTGCCCCCATCCCCTGCCAGGCCACGGTGGGTGGCTTTGCTGACAACTTGTTCATCAAGCATTTATTGAGTGCCTGCCGTATATCAGGATTGTCCCAATGGCTGGAGATGCCAGGACAAATAAGAGGAGCTCAGAGTCTAGCGAAGGACGGTCATGTTAACATGGAAATATGACACACAGTGATGCCTACCAGAAAAAAGGCAGAATTTCTGAAGAAGTTCACAGGACATACTGTCTGGAGCAGCTAGGCTTATCCCTCTGTCTTTGTTTGGGCTGCTATAACAAAAATATAATAGACTGAATGGCTCAGACAACAAACTTTTATTTCTAACAGTTCAGAAGGCCAGGAGGTCTAAGAATAAGGCAGGGGCAGATTTGGTCTTAGATGGTCATCTTCTCACCGGGTCCTCACATGGCGGAATGGGCCAGGGCGCCCTCAGAGTCCCTTTGTTTGTTTGTTTTGGAGTCTTGGTTGTTTATTTATTTATTTATTTATGAGATGGAGTATTGCTCTGTCGCCCAGGCTGGAGTGCAGTGGTGTGATCTCAGCTCACTGCAACCTCTGCCTCCCAGGCTCAAGTGATTCTCCTGCCTCAGCCTCCCGAGTAGCTGGGACTACAGGCCCCCTCCCCACCCAATCCACGCCCAGCTAATTTTTGTATTTTTAGTAGAGACGGGGTTTTGTCATGTTGGCCAGGCTGGTTTCAAACTCCTGACCTCAGGTGATCCGCCCCACGTCTCTGCCTCCCAAAGTGCTAGGATTACAGGCGTGAGCCACCACGCCCAGCCAACTTCCAGGTTCTTAAGGGTATACCATGTCTTATTTATTGTGTCCTCAGCACCCATCCTGGGGCCTGGCACGTACTGTCTCACAGACAGTTGCCAGATGATGAGACTGGAGAGGTGAGCAGGGATTGGGCAGGGAGAACCCGATGTCATGTTAGGGAGTGTAGTCCTGACCCTGCAGGCAGTAGGGGAGTCACTGAAGGTTTTGGAGTTAGGAAGTATGTGTTGGGGAACGGGGTCCAGTCTGGAGGGGTTGAGTCTGCAGGCCAGGAGACCACTTAGGAAAGCGTTGGAAACACAGAGGCAAGTGGCAGTGATGCTGAAGGAGAAGCATTGCCATCTTTCTACGGCACGGCCTGCCATTTCTCTCTCCATCTTGCCTGCTCTTTTTCAGTTTCTAAGAGGCACTTTCACTTCTGTGTCTGTCCCCTTATCTTCCTTGAGGCCCCTGGCCATGTACTCTGTGACACTCCCTTTCCACTCTCCACTCTGTTGGTGGGCTGCTCTCCTTCCCCTCTCCTCCCATCCTGTGCTTACCTGTGTGATTCCCTTCAGGGCAGGCCGTATGCTGTGTCCTCCCCATATCTAAACCCTCTGATCTAATCTGCACAGAAGCACAGAACACAGAGCCTGGGGTCTCAGCCTTCTGTCCTCCTCAATTCATATCTGCTCCTTCTATGAGGACACTTTTAGGGGCTTAAATTTAAAAGCTTGGAAAGAGTTTTAAAAAGGCAAGTAGCTGAGATGAATCTAGCCTTAACCAGGATGGCAGAATTTGGAAAAGCATACGGGGTTATTTTCTTTCTTTCTTTCTCTTTCTCTCTTTCTTTCTTTTCTTTCTGACACAGTCTTGCTCTCTTGCCCAGGCTGGAGTGCAGTGGTGTAATCTCAGCTCACTACAACCTCCACGTCCCAGATTCAAGCAATTCTCCTGCCTCAGCCTCCCAAGAAGCTGGTACTACAGGTGTATACCACCGCACCTGGCTAATTTTTGTATTTTTAGTAGAGGTGGGGTTTTGCCATATTGCCCAGGCTGGTCTCGAACTCCTGACCTCAGGTGGTCCGCCTGCCTCGGCCTCCCAAAGTGCTGGGATTACAGGTGTGAGCCACCGCACCTGGCCAGGGGATTGTTTTCTTTAGGAAGGTGAGGCAATGTGCTCTGGCCATGGCGACCTCACCTTGTATATGTTGGGGGACAGGATACATTTTAAAAAGTAACAGCTGCAGCTGCTCACCTGCTTACAGTGACTCACTCTTGTAATCCCAGCACTTTGGGAGGCCGAGGTGGGCAGATCCCTTGAGGTCAGGAGTTTGAGACCAGCCTGGCCAACATGGTGAAACCCCATCTCTACTAAAAATACAAAAATTATCCAGGTGTGGTGGTGGGCACCTGTAATCCCAACTGCTCGGGAGACTGGGGCAGGAGGATCGCTTGAATCTGGGAGGTGAAAGTTGCAGTGAGCCGAGATCATGCCATTACACTTGAACCTGGGTGACAGAGTAAGACTCCGTCTCAAAAATAAATAAACAAACAAACAAACAAATAAATAACAGCTGCCTAGTGCAGATGCACACCATCATTTTAGGTCTGTTACCCCATTTAACCCTCAGAGCAACTGCATGAGGAAGGCATTCTTCTCCTTATTATACAGGTAGGGAAATGGAGGCACAAAGAGATGCAGAAGCTCTTTCAAGGTTGTATGGCTAGTAAATTGCAGGGCAGGGATTCAGACTCAGGAACTCAGACCTGGGTGACTGTAAAACCAGATTCTTTTCCCACTTGCTTATCCTACCTCCCATTTCGCCTTACCAGACAGCATGGCCTGAGTTTCCTTCAAAAATATGACTATGATAATATGGTGGAAGGAACCCCACGCCAACCCTCTGGGGCTATTCGCGGATAGCAGTCTAACTCTTGGAGCCTCATTTTCCTTGTCCTCTCAGTACCTTTGTTTTACTGACTGAAAAGGTTTATTTTGAGAGTAAAATGAGATTTAAAAAAATGCAAAAGTGCTTTGAGAACTGTGAAGCCATATTCTTTACTCTTCTGCATAATCATTTTCTGAGGGGGTGAAACTGTGAGGGTGGGATCTCAATGTCGTCCCTGGGCTTTGGGCACGATGGGTGAGTGGTTCACACACGTTAGCTTCCAGAAGTGTTTGGGGCTGAATGTGCTCTCGGGTCTGCCCCAAATTGTTCCACATGATTTGGGGGAACCGTTGGTGGCTGGGCTGCAAGTGGGAGAACCTCCAGCCAGAGCTGGAGTGCCCTTGTGTGTCCTTAGGAGGATCACTTCACCTTCCTGAACTGTTTCCTGAGGTGGTCACATCTACTTGGTTATCAGGAAGATTAACTAGCAGAATGTGTGTAAAAATCCACACCTGCTAAGCAAGATGGTGATGACATATTTGTGGAACGGAAGTCATGGGCTCTGTAGTCTCTGGATCAGGCTCATCAGCCTTCCCCGGTCAGAATGTTCTGCCTCACATTTACACCATAGTCTCCTGCTTCTAAGGCCTGGAGCAGACATAATTGAAAGCTTTGTTAGCGTTAAGACTTTTTCACTGAAATTGTATAAATGGTAAGTGAAAGTAGTTCATATATATATATATATAT
>NW_016806838.1:4591996-4605765 GCF_001698545.2 Rhinopithecus bieti
CTCCGCCTCCCGGGTTCACGCCATTCTCCTGCCTCAGCCTCCTGAGTAGCTGGGACTACAGACGCCCGCCACCTCGCCTGGCTAATTTTTTGTATTTTTAGTAGAGACGGGGTTTCACCGTGTTAGCCAGGATGGTCTCGATCTCCTGACCTCATGATCCGCCCGTCTCGGCCTCCCAAAGTGCTGGGATTACAGGCTTGAGCTACCGTGCCCGGCCGATAGTAAGTTCTTAATAAATATTAGCTATGATACTATGTTTTCAAAATCATATTAGGGTTCTTTTGAATGTGATTTCATACTTATTCATTAAATATTTCTTGGAAACTTAAAAAAAATTGCTTATTATCCTTTCATATGGACTCTATGTTCAACAGATACTTATGGAGCACCTACTGTGTACAGGGCACTGGGTCCCATAACTTATTTTATTTATTTATTTATTTATTTATTTATGAGACAGAGTCTCACACTGTTGCCTGGGCTGGAGTGCAGTGGTGCAATCTCAGCTCACTGAAACCTCCGCCTCCCAGGTTCAAACAATTCTCCTGCCTCAGCCTCCTGAGTAGTTGGGATTACAAGTGCCCCCCCACCGCCCCACGCCCAGCTAACTTTTGTAATTTTTTTTTTAGTAGAGATGGGGTTTCACCATGTTGGCCAGGATGATCTCGATCTCTTGACCTCATGATCTGCCCGCCTCAGCCTTCCAAAGTGCTGGGATTACAGATGTGAGCCACCATGCCTGGCCTCCATAACTTATTTAACTAATCCCTATTATTAGGAATTTACCTTCTTTATCATTTTTTAACTATTATAAATAATGCTTTGATAAATATCCTTGTACATAAATCTTTGAGTACATCTTAGATTCTTTTTTGGGGGTAAATTCCTAGAAAGGAATATTACTCTGTCGCCCAGGCTGGAGTGCAGTGGTGTGATCACAGCTTACTACAGCTTTGACCTCCTGGGCTCAAGCAATCCTCCCACCTCAGCCTCCTGAGTAGCTGGTACTACAGGAATGCGCCACCATGCCTGGCTAAGTTTTTGTATTTTTTGAGGAGATGCACCCGGCTCTGTATACATGCCAGCCATGTCTCCTCAATTCAGGCCACTTACAACACTTAGGCTCTTTTTACCTCCCTTATGCCTTTTGAAGTCTTGTGTGTCTTACTTCTCTCTCTGTTAAACCCCAGAAGACATTATTTTCTTATTTGTTTGGTTGGTTTTCTTTCTTTCTTTCTTTCTTTTTTTTTTTGAGACAGAGTTTCACTCTTTTTGCCCAGGCTGGAGTGCGATGGCACAGTCTCGGCTTACTGCAACCTCCACCTCCTGGGTTCAAGTGATTCTCCTGCCTCAGCCTCCTGAAGTAGCTGGGATTACAAGCACCCGCCACCATGCCCAGCTAACTTTTTTGTAGTTTTAGTTGAGACGGGGTTTTACCATGTTGTCCAGGCTGGTCTTGAACTCCTGACCTCAGGTGCTCTGCCCACCTTGGCCTCCCAAAGTGCTGGGATTACAAGTGTGAGCCACCATGCTCAGCCCATTGTTTTATATAGGCAATAATAATTTAGATTAATCCACATACGTACTCTTTTTGCTGTTCTTCATTTCTTTCCATATAAGCATGCTTCTCTTTCAGCTTAATTTTCTTCTACCTGAATAACTCCTATTAGATGTGTGTGTGTGTGAGTGTGTGTAATATGTGTGTGTGTGGTGGAGGGTGTCCAGTTCTCTCAGTTTTTGTTTGTCTGAAAATGCCTTTTATTCACCTTCATATATGGGAGATTTTTTCCCCCTGTATATAGACTTTGGGCTTGTTTTATTTTCTTTCAGTCCTTTGGAAATGTCATTCCATTGTCTTCTGGCTTCCTTCATTTCTGTTAAAAAGTCATCTGTCAGTTTTATTGTAGTTCTTCTGAAAGTAACATATCTTTTTTTCCTCTTTGGCTTTGTTTTTTAGCAATTTTACTATGACGTGCATAGGTGTGATTCTCTTTGTATGGGTCCCCTGTGGAGTTTGGACTGCTTCTGTAAATCATGGCTCTGTGTTTTTGGTCAGCTTTAGAAAATTCTTGGAGCATTCTCTTCCAGTATTGCTTTTGCCCTTTAATCCTGTCCTCCCCTTCTCAGACGCCTACACATATGTTAGACCCTTTCATGGTATCCTACTTGTCTCTGGAACTCATTTCTGTATTTTCTGTGCCTTTATATATTTTTTTCTGCTGACTCATCTTCCACAACATCAGCCATTTCTTCTACTATTCCTTTTTGTTGTCAAGCCCATCTATTCAGTTCTCTCTTTTTTGAAAAACAGAGACAGGGTCTTGCTCACTCTGTTGCCTAAGCTGGAGTACAGTGGCACAAACTTGGCTTACTGCACTCCCAAACTCGTGGGCCAAAGTGATCCTCCTGCCTCAGCCTCCCGTAGCTGGGACTATAGGTGTGCTCCACCATGCTTGGCTAATTAAAAAAAATTTTTTTTTTTGTAGAGATGGGGGTCTTGCTTTGTTACCCAGGCTGGTGTTGAACTCCTGACCTCAAGTGATCCTCCTGCTTTGGCCTCCCAAAGTGCTGGGATTATGAATGTGAGCCACCATGTCTGGCCCTTGTAATTTTAAAGTTCTGGCCAACAACTTCAATATTTGGATACTTTCTGACGTTTGTTTTTATTGACTGTATTTTTTTTCTTAGTTTGGTCCTATTTCCTGACATGCTTGGTGATTGTTGTTTGAGTGCTGGGCATTTTACTGTGGAAAATGTAGAGACTCAGTTAAGGCTGGTGTATTTGTTATTTGCCCTTACTTGTACAATGGTACAAGGAGGCCTTGGTAGGCCCTGATTTCAGAGTTTTGTCTGCCTGCCACTGTAAAACTACCAACATCTCTGCTTAATGCATTAGTGTTTTAATAGCTTTTTTTTTTTTTTTCTGTTTGGATTCCTAGGTTTTAGCTCTGTACACAGAAGACTTAGGTGTGTGTCAGTGCCTTGAGGAGAAATCGCTTACGGAACATTGTACTCATTTCTTTGGGGTTCACTTTTTTATCTGGTATCTTGGTCTCTTAAATCTTGGATATTTTCATAGCCCTGAACTCCAGTTTTTGTCTTTTCAGCCCAGGAAGAAAGCTGCAGAAAGCTTTCGTTTACTGCTTTCTGTTCTACCTCTGTGTTCCTTGCACCAAATTAGCAAGTGTCCTGAGGGAAAACAGTAGCTACTAATACATAGCTTACCTCGCTGCATTTCCCTTTCCTCTAGGAGCCTGGTCCCTCAAGTTCTAACTGCCTTGTATTTCCACACCTTCAAAACGTTATTGTTATAATTATCTTGTATTTTATCTATCTTATGTAGCCATTCTGTACCAGAGGACTAGTTTAATATTCACTGCCCCGTCATACCTGAAAGTGAAGTCTAATTTTGTATCCTTTATTATTTAACTTTAGAAGTGTTTTCCATGTCTTTAAAAATTTTTCTTTAGGTGACTGTTTTTTTTTTTTTTTGAGACAGAGTCTCACTCTGTCTCCCAGACTGGAGTGCAGTGGCATGATCTCTGCTCACTGCAACCTCCACTTCCTGGGTTCAAGTGATTCTCCTGCTTCAGCCTCCTGAGTAGCTGGGACTACAGGCGCCTGCCACCATGCCTGGCTAATTTTTTTATTTTTAGTAGGGACAGGGTTTCACCATATTGGCCAGGCTGGTCTCGAACTCCTGACCTCAAGTTATCCTCCCACCTCGGCCTCCCAAAGTGCTGGGATTACAGGTATGAGCCACTGTTCCTGGCCCATCATGTGATTTTTAATATTTGTACATAACTCCCTGTTATGGCTTTTATGATCTACTCACATTTTCTTCAATTGTCAGATACTTAGGTCATTTCCCACAGTTTGCTTTTATGAATAATACCACCACAAATGTCTTTGTATATTTTTGCCAAAGCATTTTATTCATATTTTAAAAGTGTGGAGTAGAAATGATCAGAGTTGAAAATACCAATCAGTAGTGATTGTTTTATGCATATAGCATGTACAAAATAAAACTATAGACCTTTTCTCTCTTGGATGGTTCAGAAAGAAGCTTTCCTTTTAAAACTATTTTTATTTCTTGAGAAATATTCATATAATGCTCACCACGTGCCAGACATTCTTTTCCATGCTGTATAATACTGACTTTAATTCTCCCAGGAGCCCTAGGACACAGGTATTATTACGGGTCCTCTTTTTCAAGAAGAGGAATCTGAAGCATGAGGGAATAGGTCGCTTGCCCACGGTACAGTTGTCAGTGGCAGAGCTGAGCCATGCATTCTGACCTTAGAGCCTGTACTGTTAACTGCTATAGTATACTACCATGAGCTCATCGTTCTAATTTATTATTTCTTTCTAACCATTTTAGCTTATTTCAGGGCTTCCTCAGTCTTCTCTTAGTTGGGCTTTTTTTTATTTCTCGGGTGGGGGGATGGGCATGAAGGTGGGGACAGTTTGGGACAGAAGGTTCCGTTGACAGAAGGCGCATTTGGGACCTGGTCTCAGACATGGCGGCTCACTTCATAGCTTGAGCAGGTAAGGTTGCCTAGTGGCTTATATTGTATCTGTTGTGGGGTGGGGGACAGAGTGGGGGGTCCCTGGTGTGTATTTCGTGACAAGGGAATTTCTGCTGCCACCTCTGGCTTGACGGGCTGGTGTTGGCTGGGCCACTGCCTTTGCAGTTTAGACATGAAGAATAATTTAATCTGTCTCTTCCCTCCCTTCCTCGAGTTCTACTTAGCGTAAGGATAAAGAGGTGTAAATAGAGGGCCCACTAATTGGAGTATCAGGGCAGCCACAGGGCAGTAGGGAATGAAAGGATTAAGCGCTGGTGCTTTGGACCTAATAAACTGCAGGGAGTGAATGAAGAGTAAGAAACCTCAGACCCTGTAATTTCAGTTCCTTTTTCTTTCTGCCTCTCTGTTTGGAGGCTTCTGTACTTTTCCACATATATCTCCGTGTTCCTCTCTGTATTTGTCATTCTATTTTCCACTCTTGTCTTTCTACCTACCCACCTTCCCTTTTTTTCTCCATCTCTCGCTTTCCTCCTTTCTATTAATTGCTAGTTATATATATGTTAAGTAGCCTGTATTTTAAAATGTCTTCTACTTATTGAATACTTTTTTCCATTTTAGTCTAAAACAAGCTTTTTAGCTTTTGCCCTCTCAAGAAAAAATTTGCTGAATGAGATTACTCTTCCCTTGTCTTTAGTTATTAATTAACATTTTCTTTTTTTTTTTGGGCGGGGCGAGCGAGTGGAGTCTTGCTCTGTCACCAGGCTGGAGTGCAGTGGTGCAATCTCAGCTCAACGCAACCTCCGCCTCCCAGGTTCAAGCCATTCTCCTGCCTCAGTCTCCCGAGTTTCTGGGATTCCGGCACCTGCCACAACACCCGGCTAATTTTTTTTTTTTTTTTTTTTTGAGATGGAGTCTTGCTCTGTTGCCAGGCTGGAGTGCAGTGGTGCAATCTTGGCTCACTGCAACCTTCACCTCCTGGGTTCAGCCAATTCCCCTGCTTAGCCTACCAAGTAGCTGGAACTATAGGCACATACCACCACGCCTGGCTAATTTTTTGTATTTTAGTAGAGACGGGGTTTCACCATGTTGGCCAGGATGGTCTCGATCTCCTGACCTCGTGATCCACCCACCTTGGCCTCCCAAAGTGCTGGGATTACAGGCATGAGCCACCACACCCAGCCAACACCCAGCTGATTTTTGTATTTTTAGTAGAAAGGGGGTTTCACCGTGTTCTCCAGGCTAGTCTCAAACTCCTGACTTCAAGTGATCTGCCCGTCTCGGCCTCCCAAGATGCTGGGATTACAGGCATGAGCCATAGTGCCTGGCTTATTAATTAACAATTTCCATTTCTTCTCTGGGTCAGCAGCTCTTAATAGAAAAAAGATTCAACTCCTTGCTTTTTGGAGTGAGGGAAGATGGTCTAATATTGATTTAGGGGAGCAGTAGGTGTGGGACTTGCCAGTTTTCTTAAGGTTGTTTGAGTTTATAACTTATCACGAGAAGTCAGAGAGGGCTTTGAGCCATATTTATTAAATGATATCAAGGGAGTTTACCAGGAAGAATGATGGGATGGAGTGGCAGAGAATGACAAGGAAACCTGTCTCTCTCCTGCTTACAACCCATCAGCGGCCCCCGTCAGGCGGTATAAGCCAGAGTCCATACAGTGGTCCGGAGTCCCCCTGAGGCCCTGTCTTTCTACGGCTCTCCTCCTCCTTCCTCCTCTCTAGCCCCACACCTGGTATGCGCTTGCCTCAGGGCCTTTGCACAGCCGTCCTTTCTGCTGGGGTTGCTCTTCCAGAACCTAGATACCCATCTGCAATGCTCCCTCCCTGCCCTCTTTCAAGTCTTTGCGCAGAAGTCTGTCTCTTTCTCAACAGGGCTTTCCTCACCTCTGCAGTTAGCACTGCCCTGCGCCTGCGCCCGAATGCCCCATCCCCTTTACCTGCTCTGTTGTTCCTTTTCTCCCAAAATACTTCAGCCTGTTCGCATCCTCTGTAGTTTGCTTGTTCGTTTTCTTTGTTGCCTGTCCTCCCTCTCCTAGAATGGGTTTGTTCACTGCTGCATCCAAAGCCCTCGGAAGAGTGCCCAGCACACAGTAGGCGCTCCGTAAATGTATGTCCAGTGCTATGTCCTTGGGGGCTGGGGAGGGCGCCTAGCTCAACAGACTTTTATCACATCTCAGGATCTGGATAATCTCTTTGCCTGTAGGAATTTTTTTTTAATTAAGATTTTTATCATTGTCATCCCCTTCCCCCTTCCAGTTCATTTAAGACTGTTATGAAACAAAACTCATTATGCTTCAAAATCTGACAGAGCTAAGGCCCTGGGGAAAGTGAGAGGAGGCGGTAGCAGGGGGTGCTTCCTTCCATTTCCCCCCTCTGTGGTTTTCTCCTGTGGTTGGTTCACTTAGGACGGCCTGGAGCCTACTGGGTTGAGGTGAGTAGGGCTTCCCAGACCTCGCAGGGTCCATCCACGGGAAAGTCTGTTGTCAGCCAGAGAAGAGAATGCTACCTTCCCAGGGTAGGGGTTTCTCCAGACACCAGTGCTCAGGATGGAAGAAAAAAGGAAGCAGACTGGAGAGGAGAGGAGAGAGAAGTGAGGTGTGTTTTGCATGCCTCAGCTGGAGGAATAATGTCACTAGAGAAATTAGGACTGTGGTCTTCCTTGGGTGTGACTTAGTTTTCACTTAAAATAATGAGTGGCTTTCATTCATTTGTTCAATAACATTCACCCAGTGCCTGCTGGGCACAGAGGGGTTGAAGGGCCTGTGGGCCTGGGACCTGAGTCAAGTCTCCAACCACAGCTCAGCCTGCTGTGAGAGGGACAGTGCCAGGGGACCTTGGGTGTGACCCAGGGCTCAGAGCCAATGTATTGGACTTCTCTATCTGTGGGTTCCTGGGAAGTGGGAAGGCCTGCTGGGAATAATTAATGTGTGGAAAGGAGGGAGAGGAAGGCAGGGCTCCATGAGGAAGTGGCTTAGACTCCTCCCAGCATTCTTTTCTAAACATTTCCCTAAATGAATCCATCCTCAGGCTTTTCGGAGTCTGGGCGGACCTGTCTTCTGACTTCTACAGGCCAAGGGTTGGTTCTAGGCCTCAAGGCTTCAACTGTTAATCTCCTTTGGAGTTTTGGTTTTTCCATATGAACAAAGGAAGGGAGCTTAGTGATAGTCTTGGATCACTATAGGGATAGGCCAGTATCACAGAATTATTGACAGACTGTCAGTGTGCTGTGATGTAAGATTTGTGAGTCTGATAAAAGCTGCCTGAAGAGAGCCTCAGCTCTGGAAACCTGGGGTTTCACCCTTTAGCACCCCCTCCACCCCAATCTTGATGTCTCATCTGCTAATAAAGTAGCAACGCCCACTGATTTGAGTTTCACCTTCTTTCATTTCCTCTCTCCTGTCTTTGGGTACTCGGGCCATAATGAGCTTCAAAAAGCCAACAGCTGAATGATCAGCCTCTGAATAATCAGGTCTGCAGAACTAAAAATATTCAGTTACATTATAATGCAGATGGTACTGATAAATTAAGGGGAAAATCATTGAGCCTACAATTGTTTTCCGATGCATTGTCCCTACCAGAAGTTACATAGAAAATAAATGAAATGATTTCACCTTAGTCAGCCTGGGCCTGTAGCTTAGTTGCTTAGAATATAAGGCTCAGGAGGCCAAAATCCTACTTTGAGCCCCACTTGGGGATTATTACAGCATTTTGATTGGTTACCCAGACTTGACTCCTATTTCTGGCCCTAGATGTCATGCCAAGCTCTTATCAGCTGTTTCCCATTGTAAGCAGTGGCTGCATGATACTTACCCTAGCTCTAGGGTGTACATGACTTGGTGTAATCTATCTCTGCCATGGAATAAACTGTTCAAGGCATACATACCTCCTAATGACGGTGTCAAGAGCCTGATTTTTTTTTTTTTTTTTAATATTCAAAAGAATGTGGCTGGGCGCGGTGGCTCAAGCCTGTAATCCCAGCACTTTGGGAGGCTGAGATGGGCGGATCACGAGGTCAGGAGATCGAGACCATCCTGGCTAACACGGTGAAACCCCGTCTCTACTAAAAAAAAAAAAATACAAAAAACTAGCCGGGCGAGGTGGCGGGCGCCTGTAGTCTCAGCTACTCGGGAGGCTGAGGCAGGAGAATGGCGTAAACCCGGGAGGCAGAGCTTGCAGTGAGCCGAGATCCAGTCACTGCACTCCAGGCTGGGAGACAGAACAAGACTCCGTCTCAAAAAAAAAAAATGTGCTGGGTGTGGTGGCTCATGCCTATAACCCCAACATTTTGGGAGGCTGAAGCGGGAGGATCATTTGAGCCTAGGAGTTCAAGACCAGTCTGGGCAACATAGGGAGACCTTCTCTCTACAAAAAATACAAAGATTAGCTGAGTGTGGTGGCACACGCCTGTAGTCCCAGCTACTCAGGAGGCTGAGGTGGAAGGATCGCTTGAGCCTGGCAGGTGGAGGCTGTGGTGAACTGAAATGGTGCTATCGCACTCCAGCCTGGGTGACAGAATGAGACTTTGTCTCAAAAAAAAAAAAAAAAAGAAAAGAAAAAAAAAGTAAGGCAGAGCAAGGTGGCTCACACCTGTAATTCCAGTGCTTTTGAAGATGGAGGCAGGAGGATCGCTTGAGCCCAGGAGTTCAAAACCAGCCTGGGCAACATAGTGAGACCCTGTCTCTACAAAAAAGTTAGCTGGGCATGGTGGTGCACGTCTATAGTCGTAGCTACTTGGGAGGCTGAAGTGGGAGAATTTCTTGAGCCTAGCTGTTTGAGGCTGCAGTGAGCTATGATTGCATCGCTGCATTTCAGCTGGGTGGTAGGGTGAGACCTTGTCTCTATCAAAATTTAACAAACAATAAACAAAAGAACGTATTTCTCATTCGGTACACATATATGTGCCCTAGGTGAATAAAGCTTAGTTTTTTTTTTTTTTTTAAAAAGAATGTATTTATTTATTTTTTATAGAGATGGGTTCTTGCTCTGTGGGCCAGGCTGGTCTCGAACTTCTGGCCTCAAGTGATCCTCCCATCTCAGCCTCCCAAAGTGCTAGGATTATAGGCGTGAGTCACTGTGCCCAGCCCTTAGTTCTTATATATTACCTTGGTTTCGGTTAATTGAAGTCAATAAACCTAATAATAATTTCATATAAGGTTTTAAATTTAATACATTCATAAGTTAGTTTATTAATTCAATAAGTATTATTCCACTATATGCAGAATTCCAGGCTAAGCATTAGATCAAAGATTGGCAAACTTTCTATATAGGGCTAGAGAGTAGGTATTTTTACTTTGTGGGCGGTATCTCTGTCCTAACTACTCAACTTTGCTGCTGTAGCACAAAAGCAGTCATAGATCACTCGTAAATGAATGAGCGTGTCTGTGTTCCGATCATACTTTATTCACAAAACCAGGTGTTTGGCCAGGTTTAGCAGCAGGCCATAGTTGCTGATCCCGCATCTGACGGCTTCATCCTCTGCATTAGAGAGACAGCTATGGACAAAATAGATGTGATCATGACCCACATGGAGTTTTCATTCTTGTTGGGAATAATTCTTTGTAGCATTGCTTTGAAACCACACCTGTTATAAATAGTTGACAAGTAGCTCCTGGGGAACATTGGAACTCTAGGTAACTTTACTGAAGAAAGATTGTCATGAACACCCATTTCTATTTATATTATCCAGTGGTGTCTGGGTGGGGGTACTGTGTTTACTCACATCTGGCATGTAGGTACTATTTTTGAGTTGCTTTCTTTTCACTTCACAGAATTTCATGTATATTTACATGTGTTGGTCTGGATTATATAATTTTAGTGGCTACATACTATTTTTTGCTGAGTTAAGACATGTCGTGTGCCTGGTGTGTAGTAGGCATTTGCTAAATGTTTGCTTCCAGTTTGCAGTAAAAGCCTTTCAGAGTTGGAAAGGGATTGGTTTCTGCAGAACTGAAGGGGAAACCTTTGACTTGGGAGAACCCTAGGAGAGACAGGCCTGGACGATGTCCCCTTGCCAACTTGCTGGGTGACACCTAGCATCTTGCAGCCAGGGAACTGTCAGGTAAGTATGTCAGTGCAAATATTAGGGACAGACTGGAGGGTGACCTCGTACTCCAGAACACTGCTCCCCATGTGCAGGGAAAGTCTTTGTGGGATGTGGAGCAAAACCTGGAGCCTGGGGAGGTTTGTGGGGGCAGGTGGGGAGGAAAAGCAGCCCCATGCAGAGAAGATAAAAAGCCCAGGGGCCGGCGGGGCGCTGACTCACACCTGTAATCCCAGCACTTTGGGAGGTGGAGGTGGGCGGATCACGAGGTCAGGAGTTCAAGACCAGCCTGGCCAACATAGTGAAACCCCGTCCCTACTAAAAATACAATACATTATCTGGGTGTGGTGGCTGGTACCTGTAATCCCAGCTACTTGGGAGGCTGAAGCAGGAGAATTGCTTGAACCTGGGAGGTGGAGGTTGCAGTGAGCCGAGATTGCACCATTGCACTCCAGCCCTGACAACAGTGCGTGACTACATCTCAAAAAAAAAAAAACATAAACAAAAACAAAAAGCCCGGGGTCAAGTCGGTTTGTGTATGTGAAAGGGGCATGGACTCTGGGGCCAGACTGCACTTGATTTGACTCTGACTCTGGGTTTGCCCTTTATGTGCTCTGTGACTGGGCACTTTCTTCGCCTCTCTGGCTTCCATTTTCTTTGCTGTAAAATGTGGGTGGGGGGGGTGTCATATTCATTCCATAGAGATGTGAGGATCAGATGAATAATCCAGTAAGTGACAGCACGCTGTGTAAATGGTAGCTCTTATTAGTCAGTGTGAAGTATGTGACCCATGCTTAGCTTGCAATTCACAAAAGCAGTTGTTTTTTACTATTACTGTTTTTGAGGAGGCATGGCTAATCACCCTGGTTCCAGAGTGGACTTTGCCCCCATCCTCTCTGGGCCCTTCCCTCTCTTCAGTCCAGGTTGGGAGGTACCTCGTCACTTTTACCTCCATGATAACTCAGCTGGGGAGGTCAGACCCTGAGTCATGAACCCGGGCTTTTAATAAAATCAGGTCAGAGCCTGAAGACTAACTGAATAGCCTCATGTACTGGGTTACCCGTGCATTCATTAATTCAACAGATACACAGAGGCTCTACTTTGTGCCACTTGTGCAGTATGCAGTGGTGAAGAAAACAGTGATGGGCTTTCATCAGTTAATCCCACAAATGTTTAATTATGGACAACGATATGAGCTATGAAAGAAAAGTATAGGGAGTTAGGTTGGGAGAATATCTCTTTTTATGATGAGACACTTAATTTCATTAGTAATCAGGGACTACAAATCACAGTGAGATTCCATTTCATCCCTGTTTGATGGGCAGACGTGAAGAAGCTGTGCAGCAGCAAGCCTTGAAAAGGAGTTAGGACATTATGGTCATTTAGGAGCTGCTCGTAGGAGTGTAACTTGATGCAGCTGCTTTGGAAAACAGTTTGGTAGTACAGATTGAGGATCCCTTATCCAAAATTCTTGGGACCGATTTTGGATTTTTTTTGGATTTTGGAATATTTGAGATACTATAATGCACTTATTATATATAAACAAATGCATAAAATAATTTTATGCATGAAACAAAGCTTTGATCGCATTTTGATGCAACATGTCATGAGATTGAGGTCAAGTGTGGAATTTTCCACTTGTGTCATGTTGGCATTCAAGAAATTTAGGATTTTGGAACATTTCAAGTTTTCAGGTTTTCAGCTTAGGGATGTTCAACCTGTATCTTGTAATGTTGTACATTCACATGCAGCATGTCCTGGCATTTTCACTCCTAGGTATATAATCATCGTGAGAAACTTGCTTATGTGGGCAGCATGTATACATAATGTATACTAAGAATATTCCTAGTAGCACTGTTCATGATGGCAAAACACTGGAAACCCAAATGCCCATCAGCTGGAGAATGGGTACATACATTATTGTCATGTGATAGATTGTTATACAGTAGCGAAATGAATGAACAACATCTATATGTAATGGTTTGAATGAATTTTAGTAATATAATTTTGAATTTAGAAAAACAAGACTTTAAATATTCCATACAGCATGATATCTTTTTATTACATTTTAAGGTCAATAAAAACATAAAACTATATTGTCTAGGGATACAGATTATCTAAGAAAGCCATAAATGTTGGGGGGCAGGTTGTCAAAGGTTCCTCTTGTGAGAACCACTCCCTTAAATGTGTTTGTGACAAACTCCTCAAGTACAGTGATACAAATGGGATCAAGGAGGAGTCAGCTTGGGTTTTGAAGGCAGAGTAGACATTTTTGTCATTGCTTTGGAAACTTTTTTTTTAAATAACCCAAATTACAAAATGTTAGCAATTGGAGTATGATATTAGGTACATGTGTGTGCATTTTATTTTATTTTTTCTTACTACCACGAATGTATTTTTTGATCACTACAAATACAGATAGGATATAGGAAACTGTGGCTGCATCTGATATCTATGGTTTCCTGCCCATGCAAGGTGGTGCTGGGAGATCTCAGCTCTGAAAGGCTGCGTTTGCAGCCAGGTGTGCGATTCCTTGTCTCGGGGCCGCTTTCACCGTAAGGGGGACATAGATATGTGGCTGGGTGGTGGGGCTTTCTCGGTTTGGTTCCAGGGTTAGCAGGCAGAGCTAGTTTAGAAATGAGTAAGAAGGGGGCACTTTCTGGTTGTAGGTTTTGGCTCAAATATGCGTACTAAAATTCTTCCTCACTTTTCGCTTTTCTTATTTGATGAGCCCCAAAGGCATCCTAATTTGTGGAAGGACAAAGAAGGAACACATTTGTATGAGAGAATCAGCTTTCCAAGTTGAGTTACGGATGGGCTGGAAGAAACCAAGATGAGTTCCTCTGGAGATGGATAAAGCATCCTGCATGAAGGTTCAAAAAGTTGCCCATGGCCGAGCACTGTGGCTCATGCCTGTAATCCCAGCACTTTGGGAGGCTGAGGCAGGCGGATCACCTGAGGTCGGGAGTTCGAGACCAGCCTGACTAACATGGAGAAACCCTGTCTCTACTAAAAATACAAAATTAGCCAGGCAAGGTGGCACACGCCTGTAATTCCAGCTACTCGGGAGGCTGAGGCAGGAGAATTGCTTGTACCTGGGAGGCGGAGGTTGTGGTGAGCCAAGACCATGCCATTGCACTCCAGCCTGGTCAACAAGAGCGAAACTCATTCTCAAAAAAAAAAAAAAAAAAAAAA
>NW_016806838.1:4609846-4642441 GCF_001698545.2 Rhinopithecus bieti
CAGGGGCTGGGAAGTAGAAGCTTCTTCCAGGTTTTGAATTATCTAAGGAGATGGAGACAGGAAAGAAGTCTCCGGGATTGTGGCAGGTCATATCAGTTTCCAGAATCTCCTCAAATAGTTCGTTTAAAAGCTGCTATTTTCTCTGGCATGGCCCATCCTGGATATGGGATTCTCACTGGTTAAGTGCATTTTCCCTTGACCTGGGTTGTACCGTAAACGTTAGCTTGACTGATGGCCTCAGCTGGGAGAAGGGAATGCATTGTTGTTCAGGTTTGTTTTACACTCTGTTATCAAGGCTAATAATATGATGCTTTAAGGCTTTACGACTTGATTAGTGGCATCAGTACTTGAAAGAGCTGGCTTAGGGCGCTGTGAGAGGTTACATGAAGGTAATTAGACAGCAGTTGTGAAATGCAGGGGGTGGTTTCCATTTACTAATGGCTTTAAGGCAGCCCTGCCTGTTACTGAACCCCCAGCGTGAATCTTTTGAATAGAAAATGAGTTGATTAGTTTGGGTGCTCTGCCGCAGGCCACAGGCAACCCCCAGTTCTCTCTCTGCCTGTGGTTTAATGCCCTTAATCAGCTGCCTGTGAGCCCACTAAAGCCTTAGTATAATCTAGTACTCAAAGCATGGCCCCTGCACCAGCAGCATCACCTGCGAGCTGCCTAGAAATAAACGCAGGGCCAGGTGCGGTGGCTCACACCTGTAACCCCAGCACTTTGGGAGGCTGAGGTGGATGGATCACCTGATGTCAGGAGTTCGAGACTAGCCTTGCCAACATGGTGAAACCCCATGTCTACTGAAAATGCAAAAAGTTAGCCGGGCATGGTGGCGTGTGCCTGTAATCCCAGATACTCAGGAGGCTGAGGCAGGAGAATCGCTTGAACCCGGAAGGCAGAGGTTGCAGTGAGCTGAGCTCGTGCCACTGCACTCCAACCGGGGCTACAAGAGCGAAACTCCATCAAAAAAAAAAAAAAAAAAAAAAAAGAAAGGAAAGAAAGGAAAGGAAAGAGAGAGAGAAAGAAAGGAAAGGAAAGAGAGAGAGAAAGAAAAGAAAGAAAGAAAGAACCTCTGGTCCCATCCACGGTTGTGGAATCAGAATCTGCAGTTTTAACAAGACCTTCAGGTGATTGGGTGCACGTCAAGTTTGAGAAGTGCTGGGCTGGCACAGATGCCCCCTGAGGTTAGAGATTTGTGGCAATGTGGTTTTTATTGTGTAGTGCAATAAATGATTTAAGCCCTAGTGCTGTGGTATGATTCCAGTCTGCTCTCTGTCATTAGAGCCTGGAATTGTGTGTGTGTGTTCATTGTCACTTGTGGCATCAGCGTAGGGTTGTGGTTTTATTCACCCCCTGCAGCTCAGCGAGTTCTTGGCACAGCTAGCCATTTCTTTGAATGCAAGTCTGGCATCATAGACTGTTGGGGGGTGTGACGAAAACACCACTTTCTTTCTGTTACTCCCTGGAGCCCACAAGGGCTCTGGTTGTCTGCTGCGTCATGTCCAAACCTCTTGCTGGGGCTCCAGGGCCCATATGTTCCAGGTTAATCTGGCCCCTGCTCTGGCCAGGCAGATGCTGGTCTTCAGCCTTGCCCTCTGTCTCTTGCTGGATGTGGGTTTCCTGGTCAGCCAGTCGTTCCTCATCTTTACACCCCGGGATCACTCTCTGCTGCACTGTTTAGTGCCTGGTCGTTCTGGGCTGCTTCCTGGAGGACTTATTGTTAATTGTGGACAGGTCCTCACCCTTCATTCAGGTAACACGCTCTTAGAGGGCAGGACCGGTGTATAGCAGGTACTCCAGCCTCTGCCGGGTGCCTGGTGGACAGGCATACACATGGATCCCTTCATACTGTGCATAGGAGGCAGAGGATTTGGAGTGAGTGGAGTGGGGTGGGCTGCTGGCTTCAGCCATGGGGTAGGGGCTGGTGAAAGCTCAGAAAAAGAAGCCCACACAAAATTGGAAGGACCTCTACTGAGAGGGGAATGGGCCATTTGGCTACATGAGAGAAATTAAGGCAAGTTTCAGCAGTCCTTCCCTGATGGCACTGGAGGTGGGGTGGACAGGGGTAGCCCCCATGTTGCTTTGGAGTGTATTTCTGGTTTGTTGCAAACCTGTCTGTCCTCTTTTTTTGTGAATCTGTTGGTGAAAAAAGATGAGGCCTTAAAAAGGGCAGAGAGGAGGGGTGCAGCAGCTAGGAACTAGGCTGGTTGGGCGTTGTCCTGGTAAGGTTTGGGGTGGAGGCTATATTTACTTCTTATAGTGATGCTGGTAGGATCTTTTTCTATGTTTAGAAATAGTTTATATAACATGAAAGTATGTGTTCTTAAAAAAACACACACAAAAAACCCAGACACTAGAATAGAATAAAATTTAAGCAGACCAATTACCATAGAAGAAATGGAGAAAGTTATCAAAGAGCTATTTCTTAAAATAGTCCCAGAACCAGATGGTTTCACAGGTGAATGTTTTCAAATATTGAAGGTACAGGTGATTTTATTGCAATTTACATCATCCTAGAGCAGAGAAAGAGCGCTTAAATTCTTTTTATGAAGCTAGTGTAACAAAATGTGACAAAAAAACGGGTGTGCACACAGAGCCACAAAGTGGTCTCCGTTTTGAATACTGAAGATGCGACATTCTAATAACATAATTAGAACCCAGCAGCCCATTGAAAGAACTCCATGGTCACGGGAGTTCCAGAACAGGAAGATAAGGATAGGTTAACTTTAGGATTTCTGTTAATAAAAATTCATTGTATTAAAGGATCTAAGGAGAAAATAAGATGCTGAAAAGGTTTATGAAAATTAGACATTCGTTTCTAATAAAACTGTTATAGGAATAATTGGATACCTCCTCAACATGGGAAAATACATTTTTGTCAAGCAAGTAGCCAAAATTTTGCTTAGTATTAAAATGGTGAATGCTAGATGCATTCCCATTAAAATCTCGATTAAGCACCATAATTACATAACCTTGTTCTGGTGGGGATAAGCTGGTATAATTAGATAAGAGGTATAAAACCTAGAAGGAAAAGGCAAAACTAAAAGACAAACAAGAGAATTCAGTAAGGTAGTTTGGTGCATGATTAATGCACAAAAATGAGTAGTACTCCCCCATAAATATCCAGCTAGAAAATATGATGGAAGAAAAAAAAATCCCACTTGTATAAGCAACAAAAGAGATAAAATATCTAGTTATAAGCTTAATAAAATTATATTAATATATAACCTCAGCACTACCAAGGGGCATAAAAGACTTAAAGAGAAAGATAATGTAATCTTGGCTAGAAAGAGTCAGTGTTATAAAAATGTCACTTTTCCTATACATGTAAAGTGTGATCACAATAAAATTACCACTAGGATTATTTTCGGTGTAGAAAAGCTGGTTCTAAGTTCATATGGAAAATTAGCATGCATGAAAATATGAAAAGAAAAGTTCTAGCTCTGATATATAGTAAGCATTTTAAAAAACTACAATAACTAAGATCACTTGGTACTAATTGGCTGAACAAGTGATGGGACAGAATAGCGAACCCGAAATAAATAAGGGCGTGTGTATGCGTGTGTGTATTTTGTGATAAAGGCAGTATTTCAAATATATGGAGAAATATAGGATCTTCACAACCAGATAGCTATATGGGAGATAAGAAAGGGCAGGATCCCTAATTTGTTCTTTAGACCAGAATAAGCCTATCAAACATAGGTCAAATGGTTAAATAAAGAATGAAAGTATAAAAGCCATAGAAGAATTTTTCTGTTATCTTGGGAGTAGAGAGACCTTCCTAAGTTTGACACAAATCCCAGAAGCTATAACATAAAAGATTGATACATTTGACAACATCAAAATGAGAACCACTTCATGAGAGTAACACCATAAACAAAGTCAAAAGATACATGATAATCTGAGAAAAATAATTTGGAAAAAATATGATAAAATGAGTTAATTTTCTTCATATACAAAGAGCCTTTAAAAATAAATAAAAGTGTTATTAATTGAAAATGGGCCAAAGGACATGGATAGAAATTCACAGAAAAGAAGTGTAAGTGGCTCTTAAATATATGAAAAGACCCATAACCCTCTTATAATAAAAAGTACAAATTAGAGCCACAATAAGAAGGCATTTGTAATCTATCAGATTGGAAGAGATCAAAATATTTAATCATACACTGATTTGGTGACAGTGTAAAGAAATATTACTTTCATACATTGCTGGTGAGAGTAAATGGATATAATTGCTTTGGAAGGCAATTTTGTGATATTTATCTAAATTATAAATGCCCATCTCTTAGAACCCAGCAGTTCCATTAATAGGTATCTGTCCTAGAGAAACACTCACATGTACAATGTTCATTGGACATTATAGTAATCGTGGAAAATTGAAGACAACAATGTAAATGTCCATCAGTGGGAGATGAGCTAAATAAAACCTGGGTTGTTCAGATCTTTAGTGGGTCAGTAAAATACCTTAGTGGGTTTTGACACTGTGAAACAAAAGAATAGAAGATAATGGAGTGCATTGCACATAATGTGGCTGAATATTTGGTGAACTTTTGTTTCAGTGTTGTGTATTCACAAATGCGAACTGGATTACAATGTAAAGTGTATTTCTTACTGTGTGATTCAGTCAAAAAAGTTGGAAAACACTGCAAGAGTAGTTAAAAGGAATACATTCAGTTAGTAACTAGTCGTAAGACTAGATCTCAGAAACGTAATTTTGAGTGAAAAAAGCAGGTTGCAGAGTGATAGGTACAGGGTGACACTATTTTGAAAAGAAAACACACAAAACGATACCATATTTTGACAGTATAATATTTTTAATGGAATCACTTATTCATACAAAAGAGGCCTGAAAGCTGTGAACCAGGCGTGTGACAGAGGTTTCCTCTGGGGACAGAGTGGTGTTCAGAGAGGCCTATGCTTTATGGCACATTTTTTAAAAGTGTGAATGTTTTGCCTGTATAAGTGGCTAAAAAATGTTTACACATTATTGAAAGACCCTCCAAGGATGCTTTAAGTCCAGGTGCTTTCCCCTTGGTTGTTTTTCACTTACTCTAATTTGTCTTCTGTTGCTGCTCAGTTTGTGTCTTTCCTTTTGCTTTCATTTGGGTGTCTTGTAAATTTGTAAGTACCACCCTGTTGATTTTGTCTTTCAAAGTTATTATCTGAAGATTGCACATAAAATTCTTTGTATCCGTGGCTTTTATTGGGTCTTTGTGTTTCTTTTTTAACTTTTCCAGTTTATTCCTTTGAAATAAATTGGGCCCATGGTTTATTAATTTCATGAAAAACTTTTTTCCCACAGGGCCCACTTTTGGCTTTCCTTCTCTTCCCTGACATTTGCTCACATTCTTTTTACTTGTATTTTCACTTGTAATTTTTCTTTTATCTTTCATTTTTTTCTTCTGTAAATTTTGGCCAACGCAAGCGCAGCAGTATTTCTTAAACTTCAAGGTGCACGTGAATCTCCTTGAGTCTAGAACTCTTGTTAAAACGCAGATTTTGGGCCAGCCGTGGTGGCCCACGCCTGTAATCCCAATACTTTGGGAGGCCGAGGCGGGCAGATCACGATATCAAGAGATCAAGACCATCGTGGACAACATGGTGAAACCCTGTCTCTACTAAAAATACAAAAACTAGCTGGGCGTGGTGGCACGCACCTATAGTCCCAGCTACTCGGGAGGCTGAGGCAGGAGAATCACTTGAACCCGGGAGGCGGAGGTTGCAATGAGCTGAGATTGCGCCTCTGCACTCCAGCCTGGGTGACAGAGGGAGACTCTGTCTCAAAAAAAAAAAAAAAAATATGCAGATTCTGATCCAGCAAGTGTGAGTGAGGCCCCACATGCATTTCTAACCAGCTCCAGGTGGGGCCTGCCTTTGGAGAGTGGGAAAGTAGCGGAAATGACACCTGTTCCTCCATTGATATTAGGGCACTAAGTACCCAAGTATCCAGTATCGAATGAATCCACCAAACTGTTGTAAAGATGATCTTCTAACTGTTGCCCAAATATCCAGTATCGAATGAATCCACCAAACTGTTGTAAAGATGATCTTCTAACTGTTGCAATGAAATTCATCCTGTTTTCTATTGAAGTAGTGAGGATGAGATGCCCAGACCCACCCAATCACTTTTTTGGCTTCATTAGTGGCCATATCCTTTCTAGATGGTCCGAGAGGGTAGAAGAGGGTTTGTGGCTACACAATTTCTTTGGGCACATTTGGTCAGTTGAGCTGACTGCTATGGCTAAGCATTGCTGTCCTAGCCTCCACTGATTTAGCTGAGTTGTTTTTTCATTTTTTTTTTTATTTTTTGACACAGGGCCCCACCCTGTCGCCCAGATTGGAGTACAGTGGCACAGCCATAGTTCACTGACTCAGACTCCTCACAACTTCAAACTTCTGGGTTCAAGTGATCCTCCCACCTCAGCCTCCCTGGTAGCTGGGACGACAGACACATAGCTGTCATGTCCGGCTACTTTTTTGTAATTAATTAATTTTTTTTTTTTTTTTTTTTTTTTGGAGAGACAGGCATCTCACCATGTTTCCCAGGCTGATCTTGAACTCCTGGCCTCAAGTGATCCTCCTGCCTCCGCTTCCCAAAATGCTGGGATTGCAGACATGAGCCATCATGCCCCATCACTGAGCTGGCTTTGTAGGTCCATTTAGATCAGTTAGTTATTCTTACTATTTTTGGTGGCTGATAGACTTCTTTGGGAATATGATGGAAGCCATGGACTTCCTCTTCAGAAACATTCCCCACTTCTGTATTCATGCACACCAAACTCCTAGTTTTTATTTTGTCTGTGTGAGCTGCAAGCCTCCTAAAGCCTAGCTAGCTGTGACCATACATAGGACCCCTGATGTAAATGGTGCTGTTAAGACTGTACTTTCAGGAATCATTTCTATAGTTCACTACTAAAGAAATTTCTCTGAACATGTAGAGCACCAGAAAATATTTTAAAAGATTTTTTTAGGCGGGGCGCAGTGGCTCATGCCTGTAATCCCAGCACTTTGGGAGGCCGAAGTGGGCAGATCACCTGAGGTTGGGAGTTCAAGACCAGCCTGACTAACATGGAGAAACCCTATCTCTACTAAAAATACCAAAATTAGCTAGGCGTGGTGGTGCATGCCTGTAATCCCAGCTACTTGGGAGGCTGAGGCAGGAGAATCGTTTGAACCTGGGAGGTGGAGGTTGTGGTGAGCCGAGATCGCACCGTTGCACTCCAGCCTGGGCAACAAGAGTAAAACTCCGTCTCAAAAAAGAAAAAAAAGATTTTTTAAAAAATTCAAATAAATAGTGTTGTTAAGACAAAGAATCCCCAAATGAGAAACAGAATCCATAGTGTCTGCAGAAGTCATCTGGTCCAGCCCTGTTTATTTACAGATAAGGAAACCAAAGGCCAAGATTTTCAGACATTTATTCAAAGTCAGATTCTCCATGTTCCACAGCCTCCCTCCCATTCTGAGTGCAGCTGATGTTGTAGTGGGAAGCCTGTGTGACTACACGTTGGTTCTCTGTGGGGTCTGTTGGGCTGAGTGGTGTACACCCATCCAGACCTTGCCTGCCTCATCTTTGGTAAGGGCAGCTCCATGGGTTACTTCCTTCAGCCAAGCCCTGCCCTCAGCTCTTATAGTCATGTCTGGTCTAAGGAAATGGATACTCAGATCCCTTCTGGTTAGGATTCTGGGCTCAGACACTATTCTGGCTTTGACACCGCAGGGCCTCCTGCCTCGTTACTGTGTCCCATTTCCTTCTCTGAGTCTCAGTTCTTCTAAGAGGCTTCTGTGTTAGTTCCTGTTCTGCTAATGTGCCTGATATCCAGGTCCCAAATTGGAACCGAGACCCTGTCCTGTCCATTTGTTAGTGATAACCAGGTGTGGTGGGGAGACATGGGTTTGAATTCCAGCTGATCTCCTTACTGGCTGTGTAACTCTGGGTAAATTGCTTAACCCTCCCGGGCCTCAGTTTCTTTATGTATAAGACAGGAGTCTCATAGATATATACCTGACAGGGTGGTCATAGAACTGGTTTTTGATAACTAGTGTTAACACAGTGTTTATTGATAACTAGTAGCCAGCATCACTAGTCCTAGGGGTTGGAGTCTTGCCCAGTCCAGCCGGATGGATGGAACCTTAGTAACCTTCAGTAGACGTCCTGATGCCTGAGTTGCAGAGGCAACTAGAGCTTTGCCCCATCATAGAGCTTTGCCCACTTGTTGGGACTATTCATAATTTTATTCTAGGCTGTCCCCTTCTCCACAGCCCCTGTGAGCCCAGCCAGCTGGAGATTGCCAGCATCTCTCCAGACAGGAGGCCTGCCCACTGGACCACAACTTCTCTGTGTGTGCTTGGAACTGAGTGGACTTGTCCTTTCCCTGCTCATCCCAAGAAGGAAATTACAGATCAATTTCATGTAAACACACAGCTGCAGAAGTCATCAGTGGAATAAATAAATAGGTGAATGACCTAACTAGGAAATGTCTATTGCACATCTGCCATCCAGTAGCCACAGTAGTTAGCCCTGGTGATATACCATGTCTCTGTCCTCAGGGCACTGAGTCTTGAGGGGAATCAGACACGTGGCCATTGATTGATTGCATTATAGTCCCTGTGATAAATGAATGTGGTGATGGAGGGAGGGGGGACTGTGGAGCCTCCAACTCTACTTCAGAAAGGCAAGGGTAAAAAAATAAAGGTGAGGTGTGGGAAGGCTTCACACAGGAGGTGATGTTTGATTTGGATTTTGGAGGTTGATATCTCAGTATTCTTTATTAATTTTTCCAGATGAATTTTATGATCACTGAATGGGCTCTTTTAAAAAAGGAGTCTTGAGATTGGGTGCAGTGGCTCACGCCCATAATCCCAGCACTTTGGAAACCTGACAGGGGAGGATTGCTTGAGCCCAGGAGTTCTAGACTAGCCTGGGCAACATAGTGAGACCCCATCTCTACAGAAAGTTAAAAAAAAAAAAAATTAGCCGGGCACTGTGGTGCATACCTGTGATCCCAGCTACTTGGGAGGGATTGCATGGTGGGAGGATTGCTTGAGCCCTGGAGGCTGAGACTCTGTGAGCCCTGATCATGCCACAGCACTCCAGCTTGGGTGACAGAGTGAGACCCTGTCTCAAAAAATGAGTCTTGAAAAATTACCAAGCAAGGCTCATCTCAGGCATGTAAGTCTGATTCAACACAGAGAGACCAATATTAATAGAAAGAAATCATAAAAATCAGAATACCTATTATTTAGCACAGTGCCTAACATATAATCAGTCAACAAATATTTGATGGATGAATGAATTTGGTCTCAGTGGATGCAGAAAAATACTGGAAATAATTACATATGCATTATAAAGCATCAGAAGAGTAAAAAATAGATGTGTTGGGGGATTTATCCCTATGTAGGATAAAGAGCCTGCTTGTGTATAATCATGTAGCAATCCTTACACAGGGGCTGCAGATACAGAGTGGGGAAATACTAGAAGTGTGCCCTAAAAAACAGGAACTAAACCAAAATGCCCCTTATCTCTACTCTTATTTAACATAGTTTAACAGATGCTTGTCATAACAATATAGGAACAAAGAGAAACTAGAGGGATTGGTATAGGGAAGGAAGAGATAAAAATATCGCTGTTTGCAAATGACACAATTTCTATTCAAAGAAAATTACAAAATCCTACATGGCTGCTTCTGATCAGAAATTAAAGCATTAAAGGGTCAGCATTCCAAAGTTTATGCCTAGATTTCATGCCCTTTTGGCAGTTAAAATTCCAGTGAAATACTTCATAATGCAGAAACATGATAACTATAATAATGGTCAGGAAAAATTGGTGGACATGCATATCAAAGGATGTTTTGAATATCTTTTAGGAGCAGGATTTCTCTAAGCAAACAAGGCAGGCAAGCAGTAGTTATTAAAATAGTACAATAGTAGGATAAAGCAGGAAAATGGAAGATCAGTACAATAAACAGATCTAAATGAATGGAAGACATTTATTTATTTATTTTGAGACTGGGTCTCACTGCACCCAGGCTGGAGTGCAGTGGCGTGATCACGGCTCACTGTGGCCTCAACTTCCTGGGCTCAGGCAATCTTCCCACCTCAGCCTCTTGAGTAGCTGGGACTACAGGCGTGCAGCACCATGCCCAGCTAATTTTTTGTATTTTTTTGTAGAGACAGGGTTTTGTCGTTTTGTTTTGTCATGTTTTCTGGGATGGTCTTGAACTCCTGGGCTCAAGTGATCTTCCTGCTTCAGCCTCCTGAATTGTTGGGATTACAGGCATGAACCACCACGCCTGGCCTGGAAGACATTTATATATGACAAATTTGGAGAGGCAAACAATAGTGAAAGAAATAATTTTACAGTAAATGGCCCTTGGGAAAAACTAGATAACAATGTGGAGAAAATGAACTCAGATTTATATCTCACATCATATGTTACATATTTTAGATGTATTAAAAAGTTAGTTTTACAAACTCTTAAAACTCAGAGGAAGCAGATGGTATTTTTATCGTCGAGATCAAATGTGTTTGAAAATTCCACAAAAATGATCATTAATGGAATGAGATGTGTTCAACTATAATGGAATAAAATCTATAAGATAAAAATAATAAAATCATGTTAAAGGATGTCAGGGTGCGGTGGCTCATGCCTGTAATCCCAGCACTTTGGGAGGCCAAGGTGGGTGGATCACCTGAAATCAGGAGTTGAGGATCAGCCTGGCCAACATGGCAAAACCCCATCTCTACTAAAAATACAAAATTAGTCAGGCGTGGTGGCACGCATCTATAAATCCCAGCTACTTGGGAGGCTGAGGCAGGAAAATCGCTTGAACCTGGGGAGCAGAGGTTGCAGTGAGCCGAGATCCCACCACTGCACTCCGCCATCCCAGCCTGGGCCCCAACCAGAGTAGAGAAGACTCTCTCTCCAAAAAAAAAAAAAAAAATAATATTATATAATATAATATGTGTATATGGCGAAGTTAATGGAAGAGGGAAACAGTTGTGATAAACCAATGGATAAGACATGTTATCAAAGTTAAGCACAGAACTGATGAAGATCTTTAAGCAAATACTTAGACTATATTAGTGAAAAACCCAGGCATAGGAACACATCATTTTGTATGAAGCCTGGATCATAAACAGAGAGATACAAAGGTGTTTCACTTTCTTTTATTTTTTATTTATTTGTTTGTTTATTTTTGAGACAGTGTCTTGCTCTTTCACCCAGGCTGGAGTGCAGTGGTGTAATCATGGCTTACTGCAGCCTCGACCTCCTGGGCTCAAGCAGTCCTCTGGCTTCAGCCTCCCAAGTAGCTGGAACTTACCATGGTGCCTGGATAATTTTTGACTTTTGCAGAGATAGGGGTCTTGATGTGTTGCCCAGGCTGGTCTTGAACTCCTGGACGCAAGTGATCCTCCTGCCTTGGCCTCCCAAGGTGCTGGAATTACAGGCATGAGAGACCACACCCAGCCAAAGTGTTTAGCTATCTCAACACAAAAGAAATGTAGGTGAAGCCGGCTCTGAGGTGGTACTTCATTTGCTTATCATGTTAGCCAGAAATAGATGACATTTATAAAACCCACTCTTGAGGCCTGTGAGAAGGAAAACAGAGTACCACTAACGTTGCTGCACGTGGAGCTGGTTTTCTGGAGAGCATTGTGACGCTGGACAAATGGGCCACAGGAGCCGTGGTCCTGTTCCTACCTTTTTACCAACGTTTTTACTTTAGGAATAAGTCCCATAGAAATAATCCCAAGAGGAAGGAAAGCCACTTATCTAAAGATGGCAAAAAAAAAAAAAAAAAAAAAACAAAAAAACAAACAAAAAAAAAACCCGGAAATAATCCAAATGCAGGTAATTAGGGAATAGTTAGGGAAATGCTGTGAAAACAATACAGTGGAGAACTGAAACACTTGATACGAGATAGACAGAGCAAGGTTAAGTGGGACAAAAATATGGAATTGCTCACCTGTGCTGATGATGACCTGGTAAATATCTGTGCACACACGTCCATAAGAATCTGGACAGATGTAGGGCTTATTTGATGTACTTTTGATTAGATTTTTTTCTTGTCAAATTCTTAGTATGTCATGGAATGCTGGTTTTTAAAAGAAGAAAGGAGGGGGGAGCTTCTGGTAGTAAAAAGAGGAAATGTGTTGCGGTGGAGAGACAGCACTGGGAAGTCATCCACATGGAGCTGGATTTGAGTCACTATGTTGCCATGTGGTTTTGGACAAGTCACATCTCTCTTCTCAAGCTCCCAGTCTCCACCCTGAGAGGAGGTAACGGTGACACCCACAAATTAGATCACAGGAGTTTTTGGCTTCTGAGCAAGCACTCTCTTTGTTGAGCTGGTTTTACGGAGTCCTGGAGCCCCTTGTCCGCTCTCCCTCATTTTGTCCCATCTCTGCAGAATGTCTGTAGTTTGGGGGCAGATCCAGGGCTAACGTGACAACAGAGATGGGCAGGCAGACAAACACAGCCCCAAACAGGGCAGCCAACAGAGTCACTGCGAATAACAGTGAAAAGAGAATGCAACCCCCAGCAAATAAATATGTGCTCTTTCCATTTTAGATCTGGAGATGTGGCCTAAGAGGAGAAGACAGAGACTTAAAGAGAACATTTTGTTGAGCAGACTTAGATTTACCATGCAGTTGAAACTTTTTGTAAGCCTGGTTTGTGGAAAAAGCAGAAAGGAAAGGAGGCCAGCCACTTATCTGGTGTGTTTAAGACACTTTGGGGCATAACTAATGAATTCTAGTATTGAGCTCCTTTACTTGGGAGCAAGATGACCTTGAGTTTCTTAGTCCAAGCCCCAGTTTCCTCATGTTGAAATGGGAGTAACCTCTGTGTCTCCCTGGTTGGTTGTGAGAATGACCTAAGATGTCATGCTTAAATGTTCTTTGTGCTTTTCATTTACTATTTCTCAAGGTTTCCCCTGGATGCATGTCAAAACAGACACAATACAGGATCCCATAGGGGATGTGGATTATTGTCCCTGCCTTTGGGGAGCTTGTACATCCAGAGGGAGTGGTTACACAAATCCCTGCAGAGGCCGAGGAGTGGGGTGTATGGGAGGTAAGTGTCATGAGAAGGCAGCAAGGCCCGGGATGCTGTTTTTAAGACAAGGGACATTGGGGCCACTCAGGGCAAGGGGCTAGTGACTGGGCAAGATGCAGTATGGGGGATGCCTGAGAGAGGCGGCATTTGTTGAGGAAGGTTCCAGAAGACATTAGGTAGATTTGAACAGTCATCTAGGATATATTGGACATGCCCAGGTCTGTTACCTCATTGGTGCCTGATTGCAACCTGTGAGCTGAGGGAACTGGAGTGTGCCGGGACTTGGGTGTGAGCTCCTTTCTGGACTGACTTGGGTCCAGGACAGAGGCCTCTGCCTGCTCTGCCTGTGATCCTTCCTCTGTACCAATGCCCTTTCAACAAGAGGAGTCATGGGCACTGGCCAGAGTTCATCTTCTGTGGAGTGAGGAGAGAGGCAGAAGAGAAGAGGGTGAAGGGCAAGATTCTGAGATGAAGAGGGAAGAGGAAGGTCAGGAACCAGGAAGGGGGCCTGCCTGATTTTCAGGAAGCAGTTGATAGGATGTGGGACCTGGAGTTAGTCATCTGGGGCCAGGTCCCAGCTTTACAGCTGCCAGCCTCCATAACTGTGACCAAGTCAGCCAACTTTTCTGAGCCTCAGTTTCTCCCTCTGTAAAATGAGGATGACTAACTTACCTCCTAGGGATATGGGGAGGACTAACTGAGTTGCATCTGGAAACTGCTTGGAGCTTTCCAAGTCTTCTATACACACTAGCTGTTGCTCTTGTTATTTTTGTGATCACAAGGGATTCATGCCCCTTGGAAATGATGGAGCTTCTGTGTCATGGGCTTTGTTGCATGCTGGGTCAGTAACACTTTCCCTGTACTCCACAGGGGCAGGGCACTGCTTCCCCCTCTGCCTGCTTCTCTCTGTCTTGATCGTATTCTGTCCCTTCCTTTTTTTTTTTTTTTTTTTTTTTTTTTTGAGACAAGGTTTGGCTGTATTGCCCAGGCTGGAATGCAATGGTGTGATCTCAGCTCACTGCAACTTCCGCCTCCCAGGCTCAAGCAGTCCTCCCACCTCTACCTCCCTAGTAGCTGGGACTACAGGTGTGCACCACCACGCCTGGCTAATTTTTGTATTTGTTTGAGAGACAGGGTTTCATCATGTTGCCCAGGCTGGTCTTGAACTCCTGACCTCAGGTGATCTGCCCACCTCGGCCACCCAAAGTGCTGGAATTACAGGTGTGAGCCACCACGCAGGACCCGTCTATTTTCAATTTGAAACAGCTTACCTTTACTACACACCTTCTGTGTGCCAGGCATTTTGCTCTGTAATTTAACATACATCATCCCATTTAAATCCTCACAATAACTCTTGTGGGTGGGGCTAATCATTCTTGTTTTTCAGATAAGGAAATGGAGGCCTGGAGAGTCCTACAGGAGGAGATTCAAATTCTGTCTCCATCCCTGAGCACACATCAGTATAACCCTGTGTGCTGGGGCCTCACATCTTAAGGCTGTGTGAACCAAATTCCCTCCCTTCCTTGTAAGTGACCTCACTGGAACACAGCTGGGATGGTTCTTAATTGCTGCCTTTTCCCTTCCCAATTGTAAGACTTTGAGTCAGAGTACTTAACCCCTTAATGCCTCACTTTTCTGTCTATAAAGTGGCAGTGATAACAGCACCTAGTTTGGTAGGGTTACCACGAAGATTAAATAATATCCAAAGTTTTGGAGCACAGCTGTTAAGTGGTGATTGCTGTTACATTGGTCTGCAACTTGGAGCACTATCCAGCCCCCTGAGAAACTGACCTATCTGCTGACTCTGGCCTGGGGGGTGGGTGTATTAGCTTTGACTAAATATATAAAACTTTTAGTGACCCTCCAATCTCCCTGTCCCACCCTTGGGCAAGAGGAATTCTCTTAGTCCTACAAATGAGAACTGTTCTCCACTTTGGATAAATACAAAGAAAACCCAAAGCGAGAGTTTCCTAGTAAGAGAAAGCAGCAGCCCTTAAGGTATTAGCTCCTTAGGGCCTTAGATTCTGCACTTGCTTGGCTCTGATAGGAAGCAGGAATCAAAGCACACAGAGCAGTTAGAGGGTAGGATCAAGAAGTAGGAGGAGTGTATCCTGCCGGGGTGAGAGGATAAGGAAATGAGGTTGGGTGGGGCTGCTGACAGGGTTAAGGCCTGTGAATCACCAGAGGCCCTCAGGCTGGGTGCACTGGGGCTGGAGGTAGCTTTTCTGAAAGCTGTGCTTCTTGGAGTCAGCATTGGCTTCGCAATCAAGATGACTGGATTGGGGTGGGGGTAGGGGAGAAAAGGGGGAGTCTTAGAGGAATGAAAATGCATCATGTGGCCACAGCAAGAATCCAGAGAGGAAATGATGAGAATTGTACTATGGAATGGAAAAGGGGGACTAGAATGGAGAGAGAATTTTGTAGTTCCTTGGATGTGGAGGTGTGCAGGGGAGTATACGCTGACCCCCAGCTTTTAGCATGTTACTGGATGCTTGGTGGTACCACTGACAAAGATGAGGAGGAACCCAAGAGATGTAAGGTGAAAGATGTTGAGCTGAGATTACCTTTTGACATGTTGAGCTTGAGAAACCCATGAGAACTACAGTTTAGAGGCATCTGCTCAGAAGAATGTCCTGGCTGGAGTCGGGCACCATCTGCAAACAGATTCTAGTACTTGCGTCTAGTACTCAAGACTCCCAAGCACAACATGTTCCCTCTTGCAGGTGGGGTGGGGTCGGACAGAGTGGTGAGTGGCTGGAGAGGCACTCACGGAGTGTCCCATACATGCCTGGTGCTAAGTTGGGAGCTAGGTTCGCTGCAAGCGGGCTCTGTGGCAGGGCCTGGGAGGTCTCATGGAATTTCAAATCTATCAGTGCGGATGAGCCCAGCAAGAAGAATGTGGGCAGGGAAAGCATGGACAGTGGACAATGAAGCCCTGGAGGACGCTAACTGTTCTCCGACTGGAGGCCATAGATTTGAAGGATATAAGCTCCAGTTACAAAATGCGCCCTGGGATGTATCTCATTCTGCTGCTTATAATCTGCCCCACACCTGCAGGGTGGAGTGCAGACTCCTTCACACAGTGTGCATAGCCTGCCTGGAGCTTGTCTTGTCTTAGCTTTCTAGGGCTGCTGAAACAAAGTACTACAGACTGGATGACTCAAAGCAACAGAAATGTCTGCTCTTGCGGTTCTGGAAGTTTGAAATCCAGGTGTTGGCAAGGTCGGTTCCATCCAGGGGCTCTGAGGGAGAAACTGCTCCGTGCCTCTCTCCTGGCTCCTGGTGGCTGCTGGCGATTCTGGGTGTTTCTTGGCTTGTGGCAACATCACTGCAATCCCTGTCTCCATTGTCACATGGCATTCTCCATGAGTGAGTGTGTGTGCGTGCGTGTATCGCTATTTTCTCTTTTTATAAATAAGGGCACCAGTCATTGGATTAGGTGAGCTTAAGATGAGTATAACCTCATCTTAACTAATTATGTCTGCAAAGACCCTATTTCCAAATAAAATTACATTCTAAGGTTTCAGGTGGCCATGAATTTTTGGGAGACAGCCTAGCACCAGCCTCATTTTTACCTGCTTTTCTGGACCTTGTTTCCCTGCCACTTTCATGGCCTCTTTTGGGGAAGATGTCCAGAATCCTACCCCAGCTGAGGTTTGCTGTCTCTGTCTCGTGAGCCTCTCCCTCTCTGCGAGCACCCCAGTACTTTCTTTTTTTCACCCCAATATTTTCTTCATTGTCCCTGTCCTAACTAGGCTCCAGCTTCCTCAGAACAGGGACTGGATTTTGCTCCTCTCTCTTTGTCAGTAACTTGGTGGCCGAGAGCCTCAGCTTCAGGGTGCCACAGAAGTGGGTGTGAGTCCAGACTCTCCACTTAATTAATGTGTGACCCTGGGTGACTTCCCTGACCTCTCCTAGCCTCAGTTTTCCCATCTGTAAGATGGATCTATTCAAAGAGAAAAGGTATGTAAAGCAGCTAGTCCGGACTTAGAATCTCTATGAGGGCAGCATTCTAGCTTGTTTTGCACACCTTTGTGTATCTGGCACTTAGCGTAGTGTCTGATACAGTAGGTACTCCATTAATATTTGTTGAATCAGTGACCACATGGGGAGACTTAGCTTGATAAGATGACTTTATAAGAATTCAGAAGGGTAGACATTTGGTAATAACCAAATAAACAACAATAACAAAAGAAATGACTTATAAGAAGTGAGGTCTGTGTTTATGGATGTGACCCTTCCTTAGAAAACCCCCTTCCCCCTGCCTTTAGTCCCGAAGAGCTGGGTAATTACAGTTTGAATTGCAGCTAGATGCTGACGAGTAGCGGTGAACAGGGGTCTCAGTTTGAGTCAGACTCTCAGCCCTGCACCCAGTGTTTCTCTTTCATGTGGATGGAACAAACTTCAGCTTATTACATTAGCAGTACGTATGGTGGCTGCAGTAGATGAGTCACCATTTACTGTAAAGCTTTCAGATGCCCGGCAGATGCATGCCAGTTGGGACTGACAGGGCCCTCTCTGCAATACAGGCAACCCAGCCTCAGGGGTCTAAAAAGACATAGAAAATCCTTTTTGTGGTCCTAAGTAGTATCGAGGTCTTGGGTGAGGGTCCATAGCCATCTTAATTTCTTCATTCCTAAATTTACTACTGGAAGTTAATTTAGGTCTCCAAACAGTGGAAGGCACATTTTGGAGCCAACTAAACAAGTCTGTGCAAATTGGTGTTTACTTGCTTCTAGACTGGAGGTTTATGTTGTGTCTGTTTTGTTTTTATGTAAAATATTAATTTTTAATAAAAGGACCCACCCTATTTCTTCATTATCGGCCACTGAGAGGAATGCTTCAAAGCCGGAGACCTTTTTCCTTAAGTAGAAATGTAGTTGGCTCCTCTCTGCCTGCAGGTGATCGTTTTCTTTTCAAGAAATGAATCTGTGAAATTCCATTTGGTCTCCAGTGGTACACAGGGCTTGGGGCATTTCAGTCTTTGGGGATGAACTCAGTTGTGAAGAACTGAAAAGACAAGACTCCCAGGCACAGCACGTTCCCTCTTGCAGGTGGGGCGGGGTCGGGCAGGGGGTAGAGAGTGGAGTGCCCCGTACATGCTGGCACCAAGCTGGGAGCTAGGTTCTCCACAAGCGGGCTCTGTGGCAGGGCCTGAGGGTCTCACGGAGTTTCAGATCTGGTGGGGTGGATAAAATCTTTTTGTGCATGTCTGTATGCTTATCTGTGCCTTGGAGCTCTGGTTAAGTTATGTGGCCTCTCAGCCTCAGTTAGCTCATCTGTAAAATGGGGAGAATCACAATTTTCCTCAACTGGGTGGTTTTAAGGATTTGGTGAGATATTTAAAGTACCTAGTGTAGGCCTACAGCATAGTAGGGCTGAAAAGGTGGTAGCTGTAATGATGAGAAGTGTTGTGAATCTTTTATTCTGAGAGCACGGATGGTGGAGGGAGCCTTTGGTGAAAAGAAGGTTGTTGAGATATTCCTTCTGGGTAACTGGTAGTTGACGGCCTGTTTTTTTATGGTAATTAATTCAGTATCTCAGATTGGCCTCTGTACTCATTTGGCTGGTTGCTGCCTCTCCACAGAGGTATTTGCTGCTGGCCCCCATAGAATACCTGCCCTTCCCACCCTCTGTGGCCTGTGCCCTCCTCTTGGGCTTCTCGAATGATTGGCCCCAGATGCTTTGACAGGGTGGTGCTTTTCTGGTGCATTGGGAGGATGGCCAGGGGCCCCTGCAGTTTACTTCACACCCCTCCACCTTTCTCTGGCCAGTGAAGCAGAGGAGGTGGTGAATTCTGTCCTTTCCGAGGCCCCAGTTGGGACTCGGGTCTCCTAGACATCTTGTGTCTTCCTTGGGAGCAAGACCTGTCAAGAATATCTATCTTAGATTCTGAAGTGTGGTGCTGTCTGGGACACAGCCAGTGTTTATGGGAGTGGTGGTGACAGACTATTTGACATTGGGACTTTGGGGACATTCAGGATAATGGTTGCCATGGAAGGACACCCTTTAAGCCTGCCTTCTTCTTTATTGCTGGTGTCTTCTCCATGAAACCTCGTCTCTTCCCATCCCCAGCTTTGTGGGGAGGCGATTGTCCTAGAGTAGAGCCCCCTTGCTTCCGGAACCCACAGTCTCACAAGGATGCTGCTATTCCTCCAGCTAGTGTTTGTTTACTGCCCTTCTAAGGGCACAGGCCCTGGTGGTGGTGGGTGACTGGGGGGTGGGGAGAAGGTTGTGTTTTGTTTGCAGCTTCATCCCCAGGTATACCCCCAATAAGCAAGCCAGTGTCAAGCAATTGTGAATGAATGAAGTGCCAAAGGAAAGCCCCTCACAATGAGACAGGGTGAAACTGTAGCCCCTACCCCACCCCACAGGATAGTTATATTTGTTATTCGCTAGCTGCCTTACTCCTCCTTCTTGGCGTGTGTTTGCGTGCTGGGCTGCGCAGCTGTCATTTGGGTTGTATCACATGGAGCTGTATGAGACCCCTGTGCTTGGTTCTCCATTGTGTAGTAGTGGTGCTTCGTTTAGGGTGTAGCTGCCTGAGGTTAGGGTTATGGTCTGTGACTGGGACCAGGAGTATTTTTCTCCACCCAAAAGATGTAGGTCCTGTGACTCCTGTTTGGAGGTGACTGGATCCAGTGAAAGCAGGCTTTCCTCTGGGGTGCGTTCCATTGAGTAACAATCAGGATTCTCACACAATTCTGATTCTAAAGAGTATGTTCTTCCCACAGCCTCACACTGACTCCTGGAATACCAGAATGCTCTAATACAATAATTCTATCTATTTGAGGTCCTGTGGGACCCTCTTGGAGGACAGAAAGAGTGTGGATTAGTGGTGGGCCACAAAAGTGACTGTCTGCATTCACTACCACACCACAGAGGATCTGACCATGGGGGGTGGGTGGGAATCAGAAACTAGGGTAGAGAAGCTGGCCTCTGTTCCCAGAGCATTCAGTTACCACCAGACATGTTAAGAATGCCACAGTTCTAGTCTCAATGACCCACTGGAGTTCTTCTCTCCTCCCTGCTTCCCCTCCGTCCCCATGGTCAAGTTCTGGTTACTTCAGATCAGCATTAGGCCTGGAACAGACGACAGCAATGCATGTGACTTTTCTAAAGCGTTAAAACTGGAAGAACTTGCTTGCTCCAGTGTTTTAGATACAAAGCTACACTAGGATTGCATTGACCAGGGACCCCAGCGCTGCAGCCACTCCAAGGCCTGGGTTCTTTCCTGGTTGTGTGCTGGCATTCAGATATTGGCTTCCATTCAGGAGTGCGTCTTCCTTTCATGCAAGCAGATACCTGAAGAAACCCAGGTCCCTCGCTTGGTAGTCAGGAAAGATTAGACCTCACTTTCAGGGGAACTCTGGGGTGGAATTTAGTGTGGTGGGGCCTATACTTTCTCTTTGATCATTTTAGGTTTAATATGTTTTTGTCTGTAAAGGGAATGATAGCTCTAGCTCATTACTGTAATTTGACTACAGTATTGATTTAATGAGAAACTTACGAGAGGGCCCTACTTCCTTCTGATTTTTGTTTTATTTTTAAAAAATTCTGTACATTCTGTTTCATTTCTCTTCCTCTAGAGTTTTCTTTTTAAAAGTCACCAAACAACAAAACCATTTAGAAAATAAAACTGGACCCTGGGGACCATGTAGCATTTTCTCTCCATGCTGCCTGCCTTCCTTCCATCTGGTTAAGTCTCTACCTCTGTTTTCCAGGCAGCAGGAAGTGAGATGAACAAACTGAGGCCCATAGAGGGGATGGGAATTTATTGAAGTACCCACTGGATCAGGGCTTGAATCAGGCCTACACAGCGTAAGTTCCAGGCCAGTATTTCTGCTACTCCCCAGAGTATTGGTGTTACATGTGGGATGGTCTCCCTAGCAGTGCGTGACCTTCTTGTAGTTTCATTGGCTTACTTAAAATGAACTCTCACTACAGAATTGCTTTGACCATGCATTTTATATGGTATCAGGACAATCTTGAATGGATTCCTTCCCCATACATTCGTCCATCCATCCACCCATCCATCTATCTATCCATTTATTCATCCATTCATCCAAAATCTTTCTTGATCTGCCAAGCACAAGGCAATGTGCCAGGCCCAGAAGGTGTGGGGGATGAGAGAGACAAGATCCCATTTCTGAAGAGTCTTTTCTTTGGAGTTGGAGGGGCAGAACCATAACATAACTGTAATACCAAGGAGAACAAAGTAAGCACTGTAATAAGCATACAGGCAAAATGGAGTAGTGGAAGCGGCGGTTAATTTTTGTTGAGAGATGCAAATATGGCATTGGATCTGAGTTTTGAAGGATGAATGGAATTTTGGCACTGGGCAAATTATGGAAAGGTGCTTAGGAAAATAGGGACCAAGGGCATGTGATGGCCACACTCTGGATTCCTTATTACCATACTGCACAAACACAGAGGTGATTCTTTCCTGGGTTTAAATGGTACTTGCCCTATAATGGTTTTGCAAAATATTCAGACCTGCTTCACTTTGGAGGTAGGGTTGGAGATAGAAGGAAGACATTAGGAGAGGGCTGGTATTTATTGAACATTTTGTGTACATTTATCCAGTCCGCCTACATCATCTAATCAAGGGCACACAGCTAGCAAGTGCTGGAGCTGGGCTTTGAACTCAGGACTCTGAATTCAGGGCCCCTGCCCTTCCCATCCTGCTAGCCTTATCACCTCCCTGGGGATCACTGACACTAAACAGTCATTCCTGAATAATAATATAGGACTCAGGTTGCGAAGTGGAGTTGGCTTCTGACCAGCGGGAATGTTTGTTAAAATATTTTGCTATCTTAACTCACATCACTCAGACTTTCTGCGATGAGTGGAAGGAATATTCTATTTTGGCCATGCTTTCTGGAGGACCCTCCACAGTGCCACTCCTCTGTAATATTGGTCTTTGGCTGGTTTATCAGACGATTGCTGTATATATTATTTCTCTAAGAGCAGGTATCTTCTGACCTATGACCTGCCCAAACTAGCAAGTCGTATGCTTTTTTTGTGTGGGTTGTTAATGCATTTCTGGTGGAGACAAGCTTCTGAGCTGGCACAATTGGCTGGGTGTCCTTCTATTTAATGGAGTAGAGTTTTTATTGGTAAACAGATGCTGTCCATGAAACCTGAAAGGACAAACAACGAGGATGAATGAGGTGAAGAGTGGTGGCTGAATAGGAGGTGGCATTTCCTGGGGCAAAGGCATTGGGCATTTTGGATCTATTTTCTCAGAAGATGTCTTGGGACATAGGGGATTTTGTCAGGCAGGTGAAAGCCATTCAGGGAGTAGGGTGAGTGTTTGAATCTTAATCAATAATTTAATATTAAATAATATCTTAACATTAATCAATAATATCATATTGTCATTCTACAGTACATCCTGACAGTGCCTGTGTGCTGTCATTTGACCCCTCTATCCAGGGGTTTGTATAGAGAATACTTTCTGGGGGAAGTGCCTGAGGCTGTTGGTTTTTGTCTCACAAATGAGATGTAATCCTCACGAGGTCCCAACCCAGTTACACATCAAATTTCTTGTCTCCATACTCGGCTGATGCCCTCTGTCTCCTTCCTCTCCTTTCTTTCTCCCCGTTCTCTGTTACAGTGTAATTTTAGTTTGTAAGTTTCTTCCAGGGCTGCAGATCAGTTAATCTTAGAATCCACTGCTCTGAGAGCATCTTGCCTTTTATCTCTGTTCTCTATATTGGGGTCTGTGATTCTGCTGCTAAAAAAAGTTTGAAAACCAAATGCCTGGATCATTTCTGCAGTGTTCCTTGTCTGCAAGGGTGGCCCAAGGGGATTTGTGGGTGAGGGCCGCAGCGCCTGCTGCAGTGTGTGTGCATGGGTGTGTACAGGGGCCTAGATATGGTAGGGGACTGATGTGTCTGTCTTGTTGTTCTTACTCTGCTTCTGAAATCTGGGTCCTTCTAGTTCTTGGGGTACTTGTAATTCTCCTCCTACCATCCCAGGCTGCTGAAGAAAACAGTTTGTGGGTTTCATTGTGGAAATGAATGAATAAATCCCAAGTTATATATGTTCTCTCTTACAATACACCCTGTACAGACAAGAAATCTCAAAGAGGTTGAGTAACTTGCCTGAGGTCACACAGCTACTAAGTGAGAGTGTCTATGTTTGAATCCAGATCCTGATTTCAGAGTTCATGATCTTCACTACTGTCTGCATCAGCCATACTTTTACAGTAAAATACTTTTATTTTAAAATAAAGTACGGTATTTACTTTTACAATAAAAATATTTATTATTCTCTATCATTTCCCCCTCTTGGGAAGATGGGCTGGGTAAATTTAGCACTGTGTAAATTAGTGTAATATGCATATCTCACTTTTATTTGCCTTCAAAATACTACCTTTGGAGGGTGGGGCATTCTGGACTTTGAGTTGGCCATGGTGGGAGGAGGGGTGGGGCCCAGATTTGGGGCTTTTGTTTCAGTCAGTCAGAGCAAGGGGAGAGGTCTGGGAGGTTGTTTCTCAGCTCCTGAAGCAGGATAGTAAAGTCACACATCTGAGAGCTTCCAGGCGCGGAAGCCGTCAGTTTCCCTCCACTTTCCTCTACATCTTTTTCTGACCCTTTCTGATTTTCTACTGGATTCTGATGGAGTCCTTAGAGGGTGGCTCAGAAGATGAGGAACTGGGAACAGACCTGTTTGGGACATTCCAGGTGTGAAGTGGGACAGGGCCTGGGGAAGACCAGAATTGTGTGTGTGCGCACACATACACGTGTGCATGGCCATTGATCAGATGGCAGTTGCTCATCCACTGATTGCAGGAATTGGAATCACATGTTGGTTGAACAGCATGGTCAATCCACAGGTCTTGTGAGGTAGTTTGATGGCGTCTGTAGTATGGAGATGTGAGCTATGCATTTGTTAAGGCCGTGCTTCTCCTTGAGTTGTGAATGGTAATTGTATTCCCCTTTTCCAGGGTGTCCCATTCCTCTGCTTGAGGGGTGATTATGGACCTGCTGGAAGGGCTTAGACACGTTCATGAAACACTGGAAGAGAACCTTGGAAAGAAATCCATGGACTGGGTTGCTGGAAGAAAAATCCAGCTAGCTTGTGGGCTCTGTAAGCCTCAGTTTCATCTAGAAAACTGGGGAGAGTGTTCATTAGCTAGTAGCTTCTCCCTTTGGTCTCTTCTCTGACCCGATCACACTTACAAAGCCAGATATGGCATCAGGGACTCCGAGTTTGTTGAGTCCCAGTGGGCAAAATCTCTCTGATCTTGCCTGAATGGGACCAAAGGGTGGCCACAGAGCCTTCATTGCCAAAGTCTTCCTGCGGGCTCAATCCTCTGTACCCCTCCTGTTGCCAGACATTTCCTGAGAACTGAATACTGCAAGAGCCAGAGCTTAAGAATGACAGCAGCCCCAGGTCACACCACCGAATTTAGCCCTGCTCTACCCACATCTTGGGTTGCTGTTCATTCTCTGGGTGTTGGGAGGTGGGTGGGGCGCCTGGGCTTTAGCCATAGAGCTGTACATTTAGATGGGCCTTAGCGCTCCTTTTAGTTAGTCCACCCTGACTTCGTAGAGGGGAAGTTGGCTGTCACAAGGTCACACAGCCCCCTGTGGGCTGAGCCTGGTCACGGAACCAACTCTTTGCAAAGGGCTCTTCCGAGGCACAGCCCAGACTCCCCAGAAGGATGCCGGCCCTGTCTACTCCACCTGTCCTGTTTTCCTGGGAACAAGTGCCGGTGTTACAGATGAGAATTTTATGACTTCATTTCAGAGAATGCGGCTGGGTACAGTTTGCCTGGTGGGTGCCTAAATTTAAACGAAGTGGGTTGTGGTGGGCGGTAGTGAAGAAGATTGGCTTGGTGCTTTCATTAAAGCACAATGTGTTGGGGGGAGGTTGGGTTTTTATTTTTACTTCACTGAATGAGGGTTGAGCACAGAGCTAAGGTTACCCCCCCCCTTTCCTTTTCTTTCCTTTAAAACTATTAAATATCTGTATTTTTATATTCTCAAATCAGGACTGGTGGTGCACTTTCAGCCTGAGTGTAAATGAAAAGTTGAATTGAAATGTTTTTTGCATTGGTATTGCTATATTATTAGTATTTTGCATTTCCTAATGGCCAAGTGCAGTTGTTGGGCAAGCGTCTTAAGCATCTATAGACCAATTCTGGTTAGACTTGGTTTTTATTCCCAATCCTGGGCACTTGCTGGCTGAATGAGCCTGGATATTGTTTCTGAACTTCAGTCTTCTCCCTGGAAAGTGTTGGAAGCAATGACAAGGTATTAGAATGAATGTGTACATCTACAGTCCCGTGTGTGAAGCCCCGGCATACTGCACAGCACATGGAGGGTGCTCATAAATTACTGGCTGTGCCTGGCTTCTCTGCTGTGCCTTCCAAGCCTTGTCCCCCACCGAGGTGGGCGTTGATCAGGGGAGGGTGTAAACAGGATAGCCTCTTGACAGAGGGGGCACGGGGATGGTATGGAGGGATGTGCTGTTGTTAGTGTAATGTGGGGGGAGAGTTGCAGTTTGGGGGTGACCTGACTTGTCTCTTTGGGGTATACAGGGAAAGTATCAGAGGCCTGAACACCTGGACCTTCACCCTCGAGGGGTGTCTTCCTGGGCGTCACCTCACTGACTCTTTGTAGTTAGTCTTCTCAGGCTTTGAAAATCCAGATTTAAAAATCTAGTCTGTTTACTGTTTTATGGTCATAAAACCAACCTGTTATAGAAATAAGTTGGAACATATAGAAAATCATAGAGAAGAAAATAAAAACATCCATCCTTCTGGAAGAAACCAGTGTGAGGATTTGGAAGTTTACATCCCAGTCTTTTTTGTTTTTTTCCTGCATATATACATTGGAGAGTTTGCCTGCTTGTTCATTTTTACAGAACTGGAATCATACTGCACATATTGTTATGTAATGTGCTTTAAAAACTCTATTGTAAGGATTTCCTAGTTGTACACTGCTCTTTTAAAACCTGACTTTCTGTGGTGGCACAGCATTCTATTATGCGGAAGTTCTATAACTTATTTAACCAGCCCCCCTATATTTAGTCATCTAAATTGCCTTCCATTTCTTTTGCTCGTTCACCTAACACTGCAGTGGATTTGGGAATGCAGATTTTAATAGCTAGGTCACTGTTTCAGGAAAGAAATTCTCTGGTGAAGCACACTGAACTAAATGGTTGCATTAGTTTCAGGTTTTGCCAGGCCTTGCACACTCCCGTGACCTTTGCACTCTGCAGTGAATTCACCATCTGGGTAAGTGCTGTACCTCTCCCGAATCTCCGTTCTGCTCTTTACTTAATTCTCATCATCCTTCAACCACTTCTCTGAGAAGCCCCCCTTCTCAGGGGCAGAGGGGATGACGAGAGGCCTTGGCTGCCCCAGAAGATACTGGTTCAAGTCCTGACAATGTCACTTGCAGAATGACAGTGAAAAATTTGTGGTACTTTTTTGAAACCCAGTTTATTTATCTGCAAGATGAGGGCAGGAATGCCTTTCTGGCCAGGTGGTGAGGATGAAATACAGTGATGACCTCTGATGTGCTTTGTAACCTGAAGTACTACAAAGATGCTGGTTGTTAGCACTGACCACTTGGTCCACAGCCCTTGACCTCTTTGAGAGATGATTGACAATAGGACCTAGACCAGTGGTGTGTGTGTGGAAGCTGGCTCACACCAGCTTATGGGAGTTGACTGTGCACTTCTCTTCCCAACTCCATGTCCAGTGGCCCTCGCATCAACATCTTGAAATGCCATAGTGGGAGTATTTATACCATAGAAATTGGCAACCGCTTTGTGTGTGTATGTGGGTGTGTGGCTGTGTGTGTGTGTGTGTGAGAGAGAGAGAGAGAGAGCGCTGCTTGTTAAATATTCACCTTACCAGCATTTCTCAGGACTTGTCTCCAGTGTACTTATTTGACATTTGACGTATGTTGTCTTGAGTTTGAATTTATAGTTCTCCTTTCATATGTTAATGTCTCATTTCCCCCAGCTGGACTGTAAGCTCTTGAGGGCAGGAATTAGGTATTTGAAGACTTTAATTGCTGGGATGATGGCTATCAGAGACCTATAAAGCAGCCTTTGCGCAAATGAGCTTATCACTTTCAGGGACATGAAAAGATTTTCTGCTAAGACTGATGCTCTGAGGGACCCATAGTATCTATGCAGTCCCATGGCTCAGGCCTCTCTTAATGATCCTTTCTAGGTAGGTCTTACACACACAGAATTTCAGTTAGCCTAAAAACTGCCCAGGGTATAATAAAGAGGCTTTATTTCTCTATGTTTCCATCAGTGACTATAATAATAATGGCTAACAAGTAATAGCTAACGTTTATCGATGGTTTGCTGTGTGCCAGGTACGTCCTAAATGCTCTTATGATCATTTTCTTGTTTAATGCTCACTCCAGTCACATAAAGAATACGTGATTATTACCTTTGTTTTGTAAATAAGGAAACTTAAAGATGTTAAGTGACTTGGTCGTGATTGAGGCACATCCAGGATTGACTCCTCATTCATTCACTCATTCATTTCTTTGTTCATTTAGCAGGCATCACACCCCTGTCATGTGCCAGGCACTGCCTTGGCTGCCAGGATAGACAAAGCCAGCCCCTGCCCTCATGGAGCATTCCTTCCAAAGAGCAAGACAGATAATAAGTAAACGTGTACACATCTGCTACAATGTCAGGTGTCGATGAGGTCTGCGAAGAAAATCAGTCATGGGAAGAAGATAGAGGCTGATGGGGTGAGGCTGGACTTTGGCTGTTTGGATTCCAACTCTGGATGTCTTTCTCCCAGTCCTTGAGACACAGCCCAGCCTGACCCTGGCCAAGCACCTTGCCCATACAGGCCTTCATCACATTTTAAGTTTTATTTTATTTTGGGAGCAAAGCTTTACTCTATGGGGAGGATTCCAGAAGACACTTTGAGAGCTCATGGTAAACTCAAAGTAGGTACAGATGTACATAGAACCCTCCAACCCACTGCTCCATGTTCTGAGGGCCCACTGATGTCCTAGGCAAGTAGAGTAGGCGGGAAGGCTGAGGGTGAAGGTAGGGGCAGAAGAATGAGCTCTGTGGTGGCCAGCAGATGGGAGAGTATAGTCTCTTAGGATCCAAGACCCATAGGACCAGTGGCTTTTTAGAGATCATGTTCAAAGGGTACACGTGGATGCAGGAAGGCATGGGAGAGGGTGGGGTGGGGTGCAGGAAGACTCCCTGAGGTCATCTGCTGAGACTGTGTTCATCAGAGGCTGGAGCCCAGCTTTTCATTCCCTGCCCTGTGCCTTGTACAACATCACCCTATCTCCCAGAATTATTCCCGCCGACTGGGAAATAATGGCAGATGGGTGCAGCAGTGTAGCTTAGGGACCTGTTGAAGGGCAGTCCTTAACCTTAGGCATTTAAGAGCCAGAGTAGATTACGAGAACAGGCTACTCTAACCCCCAAAATATCTTTTAGAAGATGGGACCTCCTGGTATCAAACAGACAAAAAGTATTTTAAGGTTGCCCTCTCTGCCCCCCATGCATTGCAGTCCAGTGTAGCTGAGCCAACATTTATTGAGCACCTGCCCCATGTAATTTGAGAAGATCTTGAAAAGCCCTGTCCTGGGAGAGGGGAGAACTGGGATCCAGTACCTGGTCTCCCGTGAGTAAATTAGCTTTGTGATAGCAGCTCTTGGTCCTGGTGTCCTCTGTAACAGGAAGTGGCTGGCCAAATGGTGTCCAGGTCCCCCTTTTGTTCTGACCTCTGTTCTAAGCTGGAGATAAGACAGGGTCCCACTCACAAAGCATTTCAGTCTTTCAGTTCCTTTTCCCAGTGGATCCCTCCCTGGAGTGTGGGGCTTGGGCAGGTGTTTGGAGAGGCCCGAGTAACCTGCAGTGCCAGCTCGTGTCTCCTCCAGGGTATTTCTTGGTCTGTGGGTGTCAAATGTTTTTTCCCCTTGCTCCCAGCTGTAAGCCACTTGGTACTAACTAGTGGTTAAGTGACCATTGCCCACACAGTGCGCTCCCCACAAAGTAAAGCTTGCCCCACAATTGTTTTTCCTAGCACCCCCACGTTGACGGGAGCAGTGAAATTTTGGCTGTACTTTCCTGAGGGCCGGGCGGTGGTGATTTGTGTCTTTCGTACAGTCCTGTGTGTCTCAGAACAGTACAGAGCCTCATCCTGGTCTCTCCGACGGCCTCCCACTGAAAGCTTACAGTGATAGCAGTGTGAACGCATAGGCTTCAAAAATAAAAAGTTACAAGGTGAGGAAGCAACAGGAAGTGGGGAAGCGAGTAGAACAAAGCTTGTGATATGTACTCAGAACGCTGTTGACCTTTTTTTTCTCTCTCTCTCTTTTTAAAATCACATAGCTCTCTCAAATGGTTGGGGTAGAAGTTCTTGTTTGTTTTAAATGGTTGTGGCTCTTACGAGGCCTGTGGAGAGAGTGAGTAGTGAGTGTGAAACAAGTTTAGGGAAGATGTAACTCCCCCTCCACACACACAGAACTTGGCAAAGGGTATGCAAATTCGTGTCAGAGGCTGTTGATCCTTTCACTCTACTTTGCTTAATTAAAGGCTGGGAAAGTTATTTAAATTGTCCCTCTTGTATACCTTCCTTTGTATGACTAGATTAGCTGCTGGACTTGAAGACGTAGGGAAAGTAGAATTCTCCCCGACACTTTTCTTTCTTTGCCTCTACCTCAGTTTTCATTTCCACCTGATGACTTGAAAAGGAGAGAGAGGTGATTCAATAATTAGTTTCAAAGATTGTAAAGAGCCCACGTATATTAACTTTAACAAAACCCCGTCAAACTTAAAATGCCTCTTGTCGGGGAAGGCACATTTCACACATACAAGGGACAAGTCACTGGCTGGCCAGACGGAGAGAGAGATTATTCTTTTAGACAACTAGCTTTTCATTTGAAGAGCAAACGTGGTCCTGAGAAATGAAGCTTCTGATAGGCACTCCCTCTTGGTAGGACTCTTTGTAGGACTAGATTAGCTCTTGGACTTGAAGATGTGGGAAAGTAGAATTCTCCCCCGACACTTTTCTTTCTCTGCCTCTACCTCCGTTTTCATTTCCAGCTGATGACTTGAAAAAGGAGATCACTTAGCTCACTTAGCTCAGGTTGAGTTAGTTTTGTAGGGGCTTTGAGTGGGTTTGAGTTCACAATGATAGCTGTGCTAATGATAAGAGCTATGTGTTTGTGTGGGCTTCACCTGGACTGCCTCGTTTTATCTTCCTATCAAGCATTTGGGAGGGAAGGCATTATAGGTACTTAATCAATGATGGCTGGATAATATTAATAATGAAAGAATGAAAACAGGAATGGTGAGCCCATGCTTGCTGGGCACATTCTTTGGGGTTCAGAGTCTCTGTGCTATGTCACTGGTCTGGTCTTACTTAACGCCAAGGGATGCCAATGGAGAGATGGGCAATGGAGACCTCCAGCAGTGACCTGAAGTGATGGAGCAGTGTTCTGCCCCTTAGTTCACTCGTATCACAGCCTGCGTTTCCCTCGTTGCCTTCACTGGCATCAGTTTCTGAGAGGGCTGGGCTTGGGGTGTGGTCTGTAGCCTGGCAATAGAATGTCTCTCTAGGGCCAGCTTTCCCTTGTCCAGGACACATCCTGACCCGGAATCCTCCACCTTTGCTGATGGATAGGCAGACTGGCCACTGACACACAGAGGTGCACCTCGCTTCCTGCCTGTGCCACAGCCTTGCAGATTTCAGTGTCAACTGTATTCTACTGGAAGTGTACCAGGGAGTGGGCTATTTTAAAGAAAAGCTAATGGTTTGTCTTGATTTTTTCTTTTTTAAGTACCTCCTCTCCCCATTTCTATCTTATGTCTATGGTATTTTGGCTTTGTCATTCTCAGATTGTGTTTAAGGCCTGCTCTGGGTGTCTAGGTTCCAGTCTTGGTGGAAGGATTCAGTAACAGAAGCTGTTTTCACCTGCAGGACCCTCTAGACACACAGTGAGTGCATCCAGACTGATCCGCACTGGGGCCCATGACTTGGATACCTGCCTGCCTCCCTGTGGTTTCATTTCTGATTTTTTGGTTTTTTTTTTTCTCTAATCTTGTTTGGTGGAGGCATGGAAGCCATAAGCTGGACTGTCTGCTAATTCAGTGAAGTTGTATACAATGAATGGAACATGTAGGACATGAGACTGAAACCATTTTTAAAAACCAAGCGGATTGCCTCCAGTGGCTGTTTGACACTCCTGGGCTAATTCTGGGAGTTCTAATCAACTTACTAACGGCATCCCCACCTTCTGAAAAACCCAAGCTTTACGTGTCTCTTACTCTGGCAGTGCCACCAAGCTGCTTAAAGGTGTGCTAGGTGATGGTAACTGGCATTTTTCAGGTGGATGAAACTTGGGGATATGCTTTCAGGCATATCTTGTGGCAGTCTGATTTTCAGCTTTTTATGGAAACTGTACCAACTTGACTGTGGTTGGTGGCCACTGTGCGGACTTGATGCCAGGCCAGCCAGCACTGAGTTGAGACTGTGTAGGTGTGCTGAGCTCATATTTTTCCTGCTCTTCTGGTTTTGAAGGTTGGACATCTCTACCTGCAAGATAGATGATTAAAAACAGATGAAAAATAAGTCGAACCCAGCCTCACTTCAGTATTTCCCATCCTGTTCCAGTCCTGCCCAAATAAAGTTGCCTTAAAAAAAAGAAAACCCACAATGAAATCAAAACTGCATCTTTTAACAACATTTATTTGAGTTCAGCCCAGGTTCTCTTATCTCCAAATTGGTTTTGATGCCCTGATAGCCAGGCAGCTCCCTGGCTAGAATCCTTCGTGTTAAATGTAGTGTCTTGGGCTGGGTGCAGTGGCTTACGCCTGTAATCCCAGCACTTTGGGAGGTGGAGGTGGGAAGATCGTCAGTCTGGGCAACAGAGTGAGACCCTGTCTTTACTAAAAATGTAAAAATTAGCCACGCGTGGTGGCAGGTACACTGTGATCCCAGCTACTTGGGAGGCTAGATGGGAGGATGGTTTGAGACTGGGAGGCAGAAGTTGCAGTGAGCTGAGATTGCGCCACTGCACTCTCGCCTATGCCACAGAGCCAGACCCTGTCTCAAAAAATAAATACATAAATAAATAAAGGTAGCATCTTGGTTTACTGATGTAAAAATTCTTGTGGGAAATGTGGCCCCGAATGTGAACATATGAAATTGGCTTTTTCCCCCCCAATTAAAAAGTGATTCACTATCTTTGTTTGATTATTGAAGTACTATAATGAATTCAGTGTTCAGCACTGGGGAGGCGTTGCCTCCCACACTCACCCATGAACAGAGCGAGTGCATTTGAACATAAAATTAATAGAGTTTGTGGCTTAGAAAACCACCTTGTCATTAACCACCAGTGCATGCCAGCCTGAAAGATGTTCTTGTGCCAGAGTAAACCACAAGGTTGTGGAAAAACGTAAAGGAAATGGGGGGTAACTTAGTAGTAAAAGGTAAAGGCTGGTAGGTAGGGGAAATGTTGGGGGGGGGGGGGGGCTAAAGATTAGGAAAAGGGGGAGGGAGACAATAGATATGCGGG
>NW_016806838.1:4642606-4653520 GCF_001698545.2 Rhinopithecus bieti
GGGGCTGCAGAATAGAGAAAGAAGGAAGGAAAGCTAAGTCTGGCTGGAGCTTCTTGGCCCTTAGGCAGGCTTGGACTTCACTAGCGAGAGGTTTGCAGCATGTGAGCTAAATATTGATGTTCTAGTTTCTGCATTTCCTTAGATTTGTATTTTGAAACTTCTCAGAAAAGGCAGTGAAAAGGAAATAGATTACGTTTGTTGGGGCAGAGTGGGTTTACCCCCAGTGGCCCACCTTTGTTAAATTAGACTTAATTCTTAGATCCTGTGTATAAAACAACAACAGAATTTTTTTTAAAGCCCCAAAATAAATAAAATTTAGACTTAATTCATCTAGGACAGTAGTTCTGAAGTCGGGGTGGTTTTGCCTTCAGGGGACATTTGGCAATGTCTGGAGACATTTTTGGGTGTCATAATTGGTGATGGTGGTGATGATGGTAGGGAGTGCTGGCAAGTGATAGGTAAAGGCCAGGGATGCTGCTAAACATCCTACATGTGCAGGAACCCTCTCCCCAACAAAGAATGATCAGCCTGAATGTCAATAGTTGTGAAGTCTTGACCTAAGAGCTTACTTGCTGCCCATCTCATCCTCAGAGAGAGCAGTGTCTCAGCACTGGGCTGTGAGAGGAACATCCTTCTGCTGAAATGCAACCCCCGGCCCTGGAGAGCTTCCCACTCCGAAGATCTGGAGGGCTCCCAGGAGTTGGCTTCTTGATCCATCTGTGATAATTTTGCAGCTTAGAGGTGTTTCCACCTTTTCCTTCTAACATTTCTCCATCATGTCTTGTTGCTATACAGACCTGTCCCCAGCATTAATTCTCTAATCCAGTGCTTTTTGTCCATGCTCCACGCCAAGTGCTACAATTTGTTTTTTTCTTGCTTTTCTATCTGTTCCACCCATTGGAGAAGTCTTTGGTCCTCTTTAGGGAATCTGCTTTTTTCTTTCTTTCTTTTCTTTTCTGTTTTTTGTTTTGTTTTGTTTTGTTTTTTGTTTTTGTTTTTGTTTTGAAACAGGGTCTTGCTGTGGCACCCAGGCTGGAGTGCAGTGGCGTGATCTCAGCTCACTGCAACCTTTGGCTCTTGGGTTCAAGTGATTCTCCTGCCTCAGTCCCCTAGTAGCTGGGACTACAGGCAACTGCCATCAAGCACTTTACTAGTCTTTAGTAAAAATACAGTCACTGTATGTCAGAACCTGAGATATTTGAACTGGTAACATGGCAAAACCCTGTCTCTACTAAAAATACAGTGCCAGACACAGGGTTTTGCCACGTCGACCTCAAACTCCTGACCTCAGGTGATTTGCTCACCTCGGCCTCCCAAAATGCTGGGATTATAGGCGTGAGCCACCACACCTGGTCAGAATCTGCTTTTTTTCTATCCCAAAATAGAAGTTAATGAATCTCTGAATTGTTATTCTGCTTAGGACATGCTCTGTGTGCCATTTCCCCCCATATAGAGAATTAAAACTGTGAACTATTTAATAAACTATAGGCTTACCGCCAGTATGTGTAAAACACATACCTCTTTCAGGTCACTTTTTGACAAGTTTCAGGTAAGAATGATAGCATATTAAATTATTAGGCAGTTTTATGACTGTGCAGAGAAGATTTATCCTTTGATGAATAAATATTGCTGTAGCCCAATTTAGAACTTGACAAATGCTGATTTACAGCTTAAAATATAAGGGTTATTTTATGATGAAGTGACAGTGGTGGTGGGGTAGGTTTAAAAGTGATGTCAGTGGCACCTTTGAGTAATAGGCCATTAAAACACTGCCACAGGCAGAGCTGCAGGGAGGATTCTCAGGTGACTTCTAGGGGTGCCTGCCGCTCCTGATAGGTTTCGGGGTTCAGGTCACTTTGTGATGTATGGTCTCAGCTGATAGTACTTGGCGGCATTATTGAAAGCGTGAGTGCCCCTGTGTCCCTGGCAGTTGTTATTCAGTGTACCTTTTAAAGGGTTCTGCCTGCCTGTCCACGTAACTTCAGGGTGGTGGTGGCCCCAGTGTCAGTACATTTTTCAGATAATGGGAAGGTCATTTTGAGGAAGAACATTTTCAAAACCCTGTTAAGAAGAGAATCTGGTGAGCTCCTTGTGTGTTCTTGTTGTGTTGATCATCCTACTTTTGAATCAGAAAACCAGGACCAGGTCGGGTGCAGTGGCTCACACCTGTAACCTCAGCACTTTGGTAGGCGGAGACAGGCAGATCACTTGAGGTCAGGAGTTTGAGACTGGCCTGGACAACATGGCAAAACCCCGTCTCTACTAAAAATACAAAAATTAGCCGGGTGTGGTGGCACACCCTGTAATCCCAGCTACTCAGGAGGCTAAGGCAGGAGAATCGCTTGAATCTGGGAGGCAGAGGTTGCAGTGAGCCAAGATCACACCACTGCACTCCAGCCTGGGCAACATGGACATGGTGAAACCCTGTCTTTACCAAAAATAGAAAAAACTAGCTAAGCATGGTACCAAATGTCTATAGTCCCAGCTACTCAAGAAGCTGAAGTGGGAGAATTGCTTGAACCCAGGAGGTCAAGGCTGCAGTGAGCCAAGACTGCACCACTACACTCCAGCGTTGTTGACAGAGTGAGACCCTGTCTCAAAAAACAACAACAAAAACAAACAAACAAAAAACTGAGACATTTGAACTGATGAGTATGGATACTTATAGAGGATTTAAAATTGTAGCTGACCGTAATATGTGTTGCATGCATGCACACATGGTGATGGTAGAACTACATCAGTTAGAGACTTTTTCTTTGTGCTTGCTTCCTGTTGATTGATTTAATAGTTGAGGTGTGTGCATGATATAAAATTTGCAAGTTATGAAGAGTCTAAAGTGGGTTAAATAATTCTTTCTGCTTCCAGCTACCCATTTCTCCTCTCTATAGGTAACCGCTTTTATTAGCTTTTGGGGTATCTTTTCAAAGATAATCTATGCATATAAATGTGTATATGGATACATACTATTTTTCAACAACTGTTGGCATACTGTTCATGTTATTCTGTGGCTTGCTTGTCTTACCTAGCAATATACATTGAAAATTATTCCATGTTATGACATAGAGGATATAGAGGATGCCCTCATTCTTTGTTTTTTCTTTTTCTTTTCTTTTTTTTTTTTTTTTTTTTTTGAGACAGAGTCTCTGTCTCTCTCACCCAGGCTGGAGTGCAGTGGCGCAGTCTTGGCTCACTGCAAGCTCTGCCTCTGGGGTTCACGCCATTCTCCTGCTTCAGCCTCCCGAGTAGCTGGGACTACAGGTGCCTGCCACCACGCCCGGCTAATATTTTGTATTTTTAGTAGAGATGGAGTTTCACCATGTTAGCCAGGATGGTCTCAATCTCCTGACCTCATGATCTGCCTGCCTCAGCCTCCCAAAGTGCTGGGATTACAGGTGTGAGCTACCGTGCCCAGCTGCCCTCATTCTTTTAATTTTTTTTTCCTTTCTTCTTTTTTATAGCTGCATAACATTCCCTTTTACAGAAGAATCACAAGTTATTAAAGCAGCCCTCCAAACTGTGGATATTGTAGTTATTTCCAATCTTTTGTCATAAATCCTACTGCAGTGAGTATCCTTGTATATGCTTTATTTTGCATATATAGGAGTATGTCTATAGGATCAATTCCTAGAAGTTGAATTGCTGGTAAAAGCATCTCTGCATTTGTGATATTGATAGACATACTAAGTATCCTTTCAAGGAGGTTGTAGCAATTTACACTGAAACCGTCAATGAATGAGACATCCTCACCACTGTGTTGGTGAGGATGTCTCATTCATTGATGAGTTACCAGTAAGTTATCAGACTTTTTTATCTTTGCCAATCTGATGGATGAAAATTGGTATCTCAGTTTTAATTTGCATTTCTTTTATGAGTATAATTGAGCATCTCACAAGTTTAAGATTCATTTGTATTTTCTTTTGATTCGTAGTCTGCCCATGTTTCTGTTGAGTTGTTGGTCTTTCCAAGTCTTTCAGATTTGGTATCTCTTTGACCCATTTCTGTATTTGGTGTAGCCCACTCTGGGGACTGAGGCAGGCTGTGCATTCGAATGAGGCTTTGGTGAGTGGGATGGATCAACTGTCTGGTGATGAAAAGAAGTCCATTTTCTTGGGTGTGGCCATTGCTGCATTGGAGGCTGCTGGCGGCTCCAAGCTTGGTGGTTTCTGGTCCTCACCCCTGCAGTGCTTGTCAGAGTGGGGAGCTGTCTGACTCACATGGAGAGCAAATGCCTCCTGGTGGGTTGAACACGTAAGGAAGGGTTGGTGAGAAGATGGACACAAATGAGACTAGGAAAGCCAGGGCTGGGAGGACGAAGGGGGTGTTGGGGGGTATCCAGAGCATGGAGTATTGGCATTTAGGCAGATTCATAGGAAAGAGGCATGATAGTGACACTGGAGATTTTCAAATACACAGTGTCCAAGAAGTCAGGAGAAATAGGATACATTTGGATTTAAACAGTATGTGAATTACATTTTCAAAACTATGCTGGATATGTTGTTTTGTTTTGTTTTGTTTTGTTTTCAAGACAAGGTCTCACTTGGTCAACCAGGCTGGAGTGCAGTGGAGTGCAGTGACAGAATCTCAGCTCACTGTAGCCTTGACCTCCTAAGCTAAAGCGATCCTCCTACTTCAGCCTCCCTAGTAGCTGGGACTACAGGCGTGTACCACCACACTCAGCTAATTTTTTATTTTTTGGAGAGCCAGGGTCTTGCTATCAATATGTTTTTTCTCCCCAACCTCCAGACAACTTTTCAGATGTTTAGCTAAACACAAAGCAGTGGTTCTCAACTGGGAGTGATTTTGTTCCATACCCACTCCACCCCCCAAGCCCCAAGAGGCATTTGGCAATGTCTGGAGACATTTCAGTTGTTGTGTTTTGAGAGAGATGGAGAGGAAGGAGAATGCTACTGGCATCTAGTGGGTGGTGGCCAAGGATGCTACTAAACATCCTGCAGTGCAGAGGACAGCTCCCCATTTTACCCCAAATCCCATGTTCAAAACATGAACGCCCTGATGTAAAGCAAATGGGGTCTGGTTGTTAATACGAAAAAAAAAAAGCATCACGAATCCACTGTTTCCTTCTGTTTTCAGACATTTTGGACCCTCTTTTATGGCACAGTGGGACTCACTGATTTACATTCAGAAAAACTTCACCTGAAAAGGTGTGGAGGCATAGGAAAAACATGGAGAATTTTAGCTGAAAGTGCAACCAGCACACTGTTTTTAAAATAAGTCAGTACCCTGTGTCCTAACTTTTCAGACTGTGAGAGCTGAGACCTGTCAGTGACCACTGGCTCCACCCTACTGCCTTCTGCTTGGCAGCTCTTTTTTTTTTTTTTTTTTGTCATGTCTTTGAGAAGGATTTTGCTAAGAGGATCACTCTTTCTCTTAAGGATACTCTGGACACAGGAGATAGGATTTTTTAACCTGAGGCTGAAAGGGTCTGAAAGCGTCATTGATGCATCAGGTGGCATTTTCAGTGTGTCCATGCTCCCCACATGGTGAGACCCTGCTGTGCTGCGTCTCCTGTGCCCTCAGGATGCCCGTCTCTGGGTGGCCTTCCATGTTCAACCCTGGAGACTCAGAGGAACCGTAGAAATACCCAAGGGTTTGGGCACCACACTCGGGAACCACACTGCAGGGTTGAAATCTTCACTCCTCACTCCTCACCTGTTCATTATTTTGGGCAGGCCTCCGTTGCCTTGTCTGTAAAATGGGAATAGTATTAGTACTGTAATGAGGATTAACTGAGTGTGGGAAGGTGCTTAGAATGGCACCAGTAAGTGTTAGCTATTATAATTGTGATGATGATGATTATTGGTTTCAGCCACTGGCAGTTCCAGCCTTCTTGCCCCTCCTCTTCAGTCCTCTGGAAACCCTCTGCCAAGATCAGCCAGCACACTAGATTCCAGGGGAATTTCTGATGGCATCCCTGAGCCCTGCTGTGCTTGAATACTTTTCCCCAAGTCTGGGGTGGGCTCTGCTTCTCCCAGGATGAAGCTTGTGCTGAGCCAGTTCCCCTCCCTCCTCGTCCACCCTTCCCTCCTCCATTGAGGGAGGAGTGGCCCTGCCTCTCTGAGATGGGCTTCTTATCCCGAAACCTAAGAGGATGGTTGTAGAACCCAGCTTCAATCAGGGCTGGGCTGGCGGGCTCCTTGCTCTTGGTCCTCAAAGTGCATTTCAGCTCAGTCTCACCACAGTCACCAGAAAGGGCTATTTATAAAACGAGGACAGCCTTTGGTCCGACCCTATAAACAGTCTTGCTAGGAAGTCATTAGGTGAAGCTGATTTTTCATTTCTTTTCATTCAGCTTGGAGCTTCATATTCAGATAGGTTAATGGCTAGGGATCACAGGGTCTTATGCCTGGGTGGGTGGTCCAATCCCTGTATTTGGTGGTTTCTTAAAACAAGGCGCTGGTTGAACCAGCGCCTTGTTTTAAGAAACCACTAAATACTGAGACACCTTATGGGATGCAGCGAGGTGACAGAGGGAAAGAGGCAGATAAACCCTGTCTCCGGGGAGCTTGTAGTCCAATGGGGGCAGCACAGCCCCTGCCAACAGGGACTCCCAATCTGTTAGGGAGACATAGCCTCTGTCCTCAGGGAGCCCCCGTCTGAGGGGAAGGCATAGGAGGAGGTGCAGGATGAATTCAGACTGATGGTGAAATAGTTCATGTTCTCCAGGAGCTCCAGGTCTGATGGGGGAGAGACAAACCCTGCTCATCCAGCCTGATGGAGGATACTTGAGTCTTGCTTTCTGACTCAGTTTGATGATGTGTGATACAAAGAGAATCCTCATGGAAATGGATGTTTCCATTCTTAAACCCCTAACTTTCTTTCTCCCAGGACAGAAGTGGAGGAGGCAGGAGAGAGTGTGGCAGCCTGGGCAGAAGAGTTGTAGTGGTGCCTGCTGATGTGGCCCCTCTATGGGCCCAACCCCCCTCTGGAGCCCGTGCAGAGGCTGTGCTATCTTTAGTGGTTGCCCTTTGTAATCTTTAGAGGACATTGCTGACGTGGCTGTTTCCTGGGTTGGACCTTTTCCCCTAGAGAGCCATGCCCTTTGGGGAGTGAGAAATTGCTATACAGTGGGGCGGGCGGTGGGGAATTGTTGGGGGCTTCTCGAACTTGGCTGCTGTTCCCTACTTTCTCTCAAGTCAGAGGGTGAGACTTTTAGACTCTTTGGGCAATCTGTCTTAGGGTCAGAAAATAAGACTTTTGAAGAAGAGATACAAAGTATCATCTAGCCTGACTTTCTCATGTCACAGAGGAGAATATGGAGGCCCAGAGAAGGGGAAGGGTTTTTATCAGCATTACACATTGCTTAGAGGCTGTGTCCTGGGCTTCATCCTGCCTCCTGAGTCTATTGCTGTCATTGGCGTGCCTCACACAGGCTGCCTGGTAATAGCAGTGGTCAGGGAAGTCCTGTTGAGGCTTGGTCAGGTCAGTTATTCCCTGGCTCAGAGTCCTGCATGCTCCATCACCCCCAGAGAAAAGGCCAAGGGCCTAACTGGCCTCAGGGCCGGTCTGCCCTGGCTCTCACCACCCCCGCCCACCCCTCACATTGCTAACCTGCCCGCTTCTCCTCGCTCTTACCACACTGAACTCCTGGTTGTTCCTGAGATTCCCACCTCAGGGCCTTTGCACTTGCTGATCCTCTGCCTGGAATATCTCCCCCCAGGTATCTGCATGGCTGACTCTCCTCTTCCTCCAGAGACCCCTGCCCTGACCATCCTAGATAAAACACCCTCCTTCCTCGCCATTCTCTATCCCTCTTCTCCTGTATTCCTTTTCTCTAGAGCCTTTATCACCATCTGGCGTGGCATATAGATATTTATTTAACTCTTTCTTTCTTTCCTCCCTGTGGAATGTAAACACCAAAACTTGTTCTGTTTTGTTCGCTACTCTGTCCCTGGCACCTAGAATATGCCTGGCGCAGGCTGGGCATGGTGGCTCACACCTGTAATCCCATGTCATCCCAGCACTTTGGGAGGCCAAGGCAGGTGGATTGCTTAGGCTCAGGATTTCAAGACCAGCCTGGGCAACATGGCAAAACTCTGTCTCTACCAAAAATACAAAAATTTTCCAGGTGTGGTGGTGCACGTCTGTGGTCCCAGCTACTTGGGAGGCTGAGGTAGGAGGATCGCTGATGCCTGGAAAGTCAAGGCTGCAGTGAGCTGTGATTGCGCCACTGCGCTCCAGCCTGGGTGACAGAGCGAAACCCTGTCAAATAAATAAATAAATAAATAAATAAATAAATAAATAAAACATGCCTGACACATAATAAGTGTCCAGTATCTATCTGTTAAAAGAAGGAAGGGAGCAAAGGTTGGGGGGAAGGAGGAAAGATAAACACAAATGGAAATGAAAGGCCTCCAGGCACTTGGTGTTAAGGATGGTTTGATTTGGTTAGTCTCATCTGTAGGAAAAGGACACAGTGGACTGGGGTGGTGGAGACTCCACTGCTTTCCAGTGGCCATCTGGATCCATCTCTTTGGCATAGTAGGCTGGCAGCATTTTCTGTCGACCCTGATCTCCATTCGTCGTGCATGGTCCTTGTACCTACCATGCCTAGACTCCCTTTTCTGGCAAGGAAAAGGCATGTAGTAGATGAGCTGAGGATCCAGGGAAAGACTATGGGGGACAGTACACACAAAATATATTTTTAAAAAAATTTTTTTGAGATAGGCCCTTACTCTGTCACCCAGGCTGGAGTGCAGTGGTGCCATCACAGCTTACTGCAGACTCTACCTGCTGGGCTCAGTTGATCTCCCACCTCAGCCTCCCGAGTAGCTGGGACTGCAAGTGCATGCCACCATGCCTGCCTTTTTTTAAAAAAATTTTTAGTAGAGACAGTGTCTCACTATGTTGTCCAGGCTAGTCTCGAACTCCTGGACTCAAGCGATCTGCCTGCCTTGGCCTCTCAAAGTGCTGGGATTAGAGGTATGAGCCACAGGCCCAGCCTACAATATATAAATTTTGATTGTGTTCATAAAATTGGGAGGTTGGGAGGGGAAGCTGAAAGCTCCCAGGTTTAGGTCCTGCCCCTTTTTTGTGGGTGGCCTTGGACAGTTACTTCCCCTCTCTCAGCCCCAGCTTCCTCATGTATAAATGAGAATTGAACTAGGCATCGACTCTCCTAGGAATCCATGCAGATGGGCTTTGGGGGTCTTTGTCTCAGAAGGGCCAGTGATCTAGGTTGTTCCCGAGGTCCCTTCTAGTACTGACATCCGTGTAGACCTTTGCATTTGAAACTCTGCCCTCTTTGGATTGAATATCAGCTTTTTGATGAAACCAGGACTTTCTTGATAAGCTGAAAATAAAGGTGACAGTTAAAAAAAATAAATGTTTAAAAGTTTTCTCAGTGCCGGTTACTTTTAGTAAATGTGGGTTTTTTTTTTTTTTTCTTTTCTTTTTTCTTCTTGGTCTTAACCTATAAGCAATCACAAGATCAAACAAGTTTCAGTTTGAGTTCCCTCTGCTTGACAGTCTGAGCCTGTATCGCCTTGACTTATCAAGTTTGCTTTCAGCTAGTCTGGCTGTTTTGGGGAGGCCTTATCAGCCAAGTATTCAGCCCTCAGAGTAGGAAGATGTGGTCTTGGGCTTTCTTTGGAAGCTGGTACCCCTCACCCACTTATCTCCACCTCCCCTCAACCCTTCACCTGCCCCTCAACCTGGCCAATGAGCTGCTATAACACAGTAGTAACAGTCCTACTAACTTCGGAAAGATCATCAAATTCTTCCCCTTCCCAAGCCCTTCCCCTTACCCAGAACTAGATACATAATTTACTGGGCCCAGTGCAAATGAAAATGTGAGGCCTCTTGATTAAAATCATTAAGACTTTCAAGATGGTGACAACAGCACATTCAGCAAGCGTTGGGTCCTGTGGGACTGCACAGGCCACACATCCCTAAAGCCAGTGCTGCCCTTGCCACTTCCATCTTAGGTTACCAGGACCAACCATGGAGATGTATATAACACAATTTGAGAGGTACTGAACATTCCCTCAGAAGGAATTTGAGTTATTTCTGTCATGGCCTGTGTGATTCAGGGCTGCTATCCTGAGCCACTGTGTGTTTGGAAAATCCGTACAACTAGGTAGGGAGGGTTTGGATGGTGCCCATGAGTCCTGGTAGAAGGGGCAGAGAAGGATGATTTGTAAATGTTCATACTGCCCAAGCAGCCCCATGGGTGCTGAGAGCATCATTTGTTCTGTCCTTTAAAAGATTTTCATGGATAAATAAAATGTGGTATATCCATACAATGGAATATTATTCATCCATAAAAGTGGTTGGAGTACAATACATGCTACAACATGCATGAACCTTGAAGACATTATGCTGAGCGAAAGAAGCCAGACACAAAAGACCACCTATTATATGATTCCAATTGTATGAAATGTCCAGAATGGGCAAATCCATAGAGATAAAAAAGCAGCTGTCAGGAGAAGAGAGGAAAAGAGAGTGACTACAAATGGGTATGGGGTTTCTTTGGGATGATAAGAATGTCCTGAAATTAAGTAGTCATAGTAATAGTTGTACCACCTTGTGACTATGCTAAAATCAGTGAATTGTACACCTTAAAAGAGAGTGAAGTTTTGGTGTGCTAATTAAATTTTGATATTTAGTCCTGGCACAGTGGCTCATGCCTGTAATCCCAGCACTTTGGGAGGCTGAGACAGGTGGATCACCTGAGGTCAGGAGTTTGAGACCAGCCTGACTGATGTGACCCTGTCTCTACTAAAATATGAAAATTAGCCAGTTGTGGTGGCTCACACCTGTAATCCCAGCTACTTGAGAGGCCGAGGAAGGAGAATCACTTGAACCTGGGAGGCAGATGTTGCAGTAAGCTCAGGTCGTGCCACTGCACTCCAGCCTGGATGACAAGAGCAAAACTCCGTCTCAAAAAAAAAAAAA
>NW_016806838.1:4654237-4659554 GCF_001698545.2 Rhinopithecus bieti
TGTTCTGAGCATCTCCTACAAAAATTGCTGTGTAAATACTGAGCTCTGCTCTGAAATGTTCCTTCTTTGGACATCTTTGTCATTGCAGATATAAAACCCAGTTATATCAATTTTACTTATCACAGTTTATTTTCCCTAGCATCTCCTTGGGTTTTTTTTTTTTTTTCTTTTCTTTTTTCTTCTTGGTCTTAACCTATAAGCAATCACAAGATCAAACAAGTTTCAGTTTGAGTTCCCTCTGCTTGACAGTCTGAGCCTGTATCGCCTTGACTTATCAAGTTTGCTTTCAGCTAGTCTGGCTGTTTTGGGGAGGCCTTATCAGCCAAGTATTCAGCCCTCAGAGTAGGAAGATGTGGTCTTGGGCTTTCTTTGGAAGCTGGTACCCCTCACCCACTTATCTCCACCTCCCCTCAACCCTTCACCTGCCCCTCAACCTGGCCAATGAGCTGCTATAACACAGTAGTAACAGTCCTACTAACTTCGGAAAGATCATCAAATTCTTCCCCCTTCCCAAGCCCTTCCCCCTTACCCAGAACTAGATACATAATTTACTGGGCCCAGTGCAAATGAAAATGTGAGGCCTCTTGATTAAAAATCATTAAGACTTTCAAGATGGTGACAACAGCACATTCAGCAAGCGTTGGGTCCTGTGGGACTGCACAGGCCACACATCCCTAAAGCCAGTGCTGCCCTTGCCACTTCCATCTTAGGTTACCAGGACCAACCATGGAGATGTATATAACACAATTTGAGAGGTACTGAACATTCCCTCAGAAGGAATTTGAGTTATTTCTGTCATGGCCTGTGTGATTCAGGGCTGCTATCCTGAGCCACTGTGTGTTTGGAAAATCCGTACAACTAGGTAGGGAGGGTTTGGATGGTGCCCATGAGTCCTGGTAGAAGGGGCAGAGAAGGATGATTTGTAAATGTTCATACTGCCCAAGCAGCCCCATGGGTGCTGAGAGCATCATTTGTTCTGTCCTTTAAAAAGATTTTCATGGATAAATAAAATGTGGTATATCCATACAATGGAATATTATTCATCCATAAAAGTGGTTGGAGTACAATACATGCTACAACATGCATGAACCTTGAAGACATTATGCTGAGCGAAAGAAGCCAGACACAAAAGACCACCTATTATATGATTCCAATTGTATGAAATGTCCAGAATGGGCAAATCCATAGAGATAAAAAAGCAGCTGTCAGGAGAAGAGAGGAAAAGAGAGTGACTACAAATGGGTATGGGGTTTCTTTGGGATGATAAGAATGTCCTGAAATTAAGTAGTCATAGTAATAGTTGTACCACCTTGTGACTATGCTAAAAATCAGTGAATTGTACACCTTAAAAGAGAGTGAAGTTTTTGGTGTGCTAATTAAATTTTGATATTTAGTCCTGGCACAGTGGCTCATGCCTGTAATCCCAGCACTTTGGGAGGCTGAGACAGGTGGATCACCTGAGGTCAGGAGTTTGAGACCAGCCTGACTGATGTGACCCTGTCTCTACTAAAAATATGAAAATTAGCCAGTTGTGGTGGCTCACACCTGTAATCCCAGCTACTTGAGAGGCCGAGGAAGGAGAATCACTTGAACCTGGGAGGCAGATGTTGCAGTAAGCTCAGGTCGTGCCACTGCACTCCAGCCTGGATGACAAGAGCAAAACTCCGTCTCAAAAAAAAAAAAAAAAAAAAAAAATTGTTTTATTTTAAAAAAGTACCTAGAGGAGGCCAGGTGCGGTGGCTCATGCCTGTAATCCCAGCACTTTGGGAGGCTGAGGTGGGCCGATCATGAGGTCAAGAGATCGAGACCATCCAGGCCAAAATGGTAAAACCTTGTCTCTACTAAAAATACAAAAATTAGCTGGGCATGATGGTGCATGCCTGTAATCCCAGCTACTCGGGAGACTGAGGAAGGAGAATCACTTGAACCCGAGAGGCCGAGGTTGCTGTGAGCTGAGATCATGCCACTGTACTGCAGCCTGGTGACAGAACAAGATTCCGTCTCAAAAAAAAAAAAAATTAGCTAGACGAAAAGTCATGAACATTTAACCCTCTCCCCTCTGCCCTTCTGGGTGTTGATTCAGCACAGGAGCGGCCTTCTGCCTTCCATGTGTATCTCCCTCTTACTCCTGTCTCTCCCCTACCCCAGCCACAGATCATCTCTCAGACATCCCTCACGCAAAGCCTGTTTTCCAGGAAGATCCTCTGGAAGCTTTCATGCTAAGCGGATATGTGGCTGCTAAGACTTAGCTTCTCCAAGGCATTTGCATATTAACTTGTAAAAGGAGAAACCTTTTAGGTGAGAGGAATGAACATTTAATTTTAGAATTCCAAGTAAGAGCAAGCATGTGTGAAAGGTTTTTATTTTGTTTGGGGTAGGAGTGCTCAGTGCCCTGGAACTGGGGGTGGCCAGGCCCCCTTCACACTGGTTGGGCTGACCCCAAGCCCTGGGGAGCTTGGTGGTGAGCAGCAGGCTGAGAAATGTCCTCTTCAGGACAAGCAGTTTCCCCCAGACCCAGCCACACCGCCTTCACATTTTCCAAAGAGGGGACATTGTGACTTTTGAGGCTGCTGGAGGAGACAGCTTCTAATCAGGTTTCATTTCTTCCCTGTTTAGTGTGCTTGGTTTTTGAATCAAGGGGACCCTATTTGAGACAAGATAAGAACCCCTTGCTTGGTTCTTATCTGCTCTGGACCCTGTGAAGTTCACTTCTGCTTGCCCTTGCCCAGGGGTTCTCCAGGCTCCCACTTCCCTCTTTACACCTCCTGCACCTTCCCCCTCCTTCCCAATAGTGATAGTGATCACAGCCCCCCATAGTAATCACAGCCACAGTCTTCAAGACTAGTTTAGTTCAGGCTTCTTCACCTGTCTTTGAGAATCCTCTTTAGTCAGTGTGTAACCTTCCTCCTTCATGTTCTTTGTGGTCCCTGGACGCTGAGACTTTTGTCTTAATCACCTTTGGAACTTTGGTGCCTGGCATGGTGCTTGGACACAGTAGGCACTTAATAAATGCTTTTGGACTGCACAAAACCAAGGCTGTGTTTGGCCCTGTGAGGGCTTGGGGAGCAGCGAAATCAGCAAGAGAGGTGGCGAGGCAGCTGTCAGCCTCGGGCATTTCTTGCTAAGAGAGGAGGAAATAGCATTTGCGTGGATAAAGAAGAGGCCCCTCAGAGCTTCATGTGTGTGGGATGATGAGCAAAGGGTGGCTCCAGAGCTGCCCCACAGAGCAGTGGCTTTCATGGAGTATCCTGTTCTGCAGGATCTCTTGGGTTTTGGGCTTGCATCTTCAGCCAGAAGGCATCTTCATGAACAGGTGTTTATGAAGTGCCTACCATATGCCAGGCACCCATCTAGAGCCTGTGACTTTGTTGGCACCCCATTGTGTGATGGACTTGGAAGAGCACAGAGGGCCCTGCCTGGGCTGGGACAGTTGCTTTCCCCTGAGCTTCCTGGGTTTCTTCCAGCTTCCGAGGGGTGTTAAGTTCCCATATGATTGCTTTTGGGCAAAACACATTGGTACTTATGTGTTTTTTTTTTCTTTTTCTTTTTTGACAGAATCTTGCTCTGTTGCCCAGGCTGGGGTTGTGCAATCTTGGCTCACTGCAACCTCCACCTTCCAGGTTCAAGCAATTCTCATGCTTCGGCCTCCTGAATAGCTGGGACCACAGGTGCGCACCACCACACCTGGCTAATTTTTTGTAATTTTTTTAGTAGAGACAGGGTTTTACCACGTTGCCCAGAGTGGCCTCAAACTCCTTAGCTCAGGCAGTCCCCCCATGTCAGCCTCTCGAAGTGCTGGGATTGCAGGTGTGAGCCACCACAGCTGGCCAGGTGCTTATGTCTTAAACACTGCCATTCACATTTCTACCTCTGAGGAGATGCAGGGGGTGAGGGTAGGACCAGGCTGTCCTCTCAGCCCCATCTATCTGGTAGGTGGGTGTAGGTCTTGCTCTGTCAGTCAGAGCTCTGGCAGGAAATGACTGGTGCACACAGAGGGTTTAACTGGGAGGATTATTTACAGATGTGTGGGCATGGTGAGGGAAACCATCCAAGGCTGGTGAGGCTCCCCAGAGCTGACAACAGTGGGAAGCTGTTACCTTCCCTAGGCCAGAAGGAAGGAGCCCCAGGGATGGGTAGAAAGGGCCTCGACAACAGCTGTGATGGTGGTGAGACACAACCACTGCCAAACTGTGGTAAAGAGGAGGAAGGGGGAATAAATGCTCTCACTTTAACTAAATCCAGCTGGAAGCCCAGGGAGCCCAGCTGATGTAGCCAGTGGTCCAGGAAGGGCAGAGAACAGAGTGTATGGGGGCAAGCTGCACACACCTGCCCCGGCTGCCTGGGCATTCTAAGGCTTGGCAGCCTCTTCCCCTTCTTCTTCTTCTTTTTTTTTTTTTTTTTAGAAAGACAGAGTCTTGCTCCGTTGCCAGGCTGGAGTGCTGTGGCGCCATCTCGGCTCACTGCAACCTCTGACTCCCGGGTTCAAGCAATTCTGCCTCAGTCTCCTGAGTAGCTGGGACTACAGGCACGTGCCACCACACCCAGCTAATTTTGTATTTTAGTAGAGACAGGGTTTCACCATGTTGGCCAGGATGGTCTCGATCTCCTGACCTCATAATCTGCCTGCCTCAGCCCCCCAAAGTGCTGGGATTACAGGGGTGAGCCCCCCCCCCCCTTTGCTTTTTTTTTTTTTTTTTTTTTTTGGGACAGAGTTTTGCTCTAACTGTTGCCCAGGCTGGAATGCAATGGTGCGATCTCGGCTCACTGCAACCTCTGCCTCCCAGGTTCAAGCGATTCTCCTGACTTGGCCTCCCGAGTAGCTGGGATTATAGGCAGGTGCCACCATGCCCCACTAATTTTGTTTTGTTTTGTTTTGTTTTGTGTTTTGAGATGGAGTCTCACTCTGTTGCCCAGGCTGGAGTGCACTGGCGCAATCTTGGCTCACTGCAAGCTCTGCCTCTGGGGTTCACGCCATTCTCCTGCCTCAGCCTCCCGAGTAGCTGGGACTACAGGTGCCCGCCACCACGCCTGGCTAATTTGTTATATTTTTAATAGAGATGGGGTTTCACCGTGTTAGCCAGGATGGTCTCGATCTCCTGACCTCATGATCCGCCCGCCTCAGCCTCCCAAAGTGTTGGGATTACAGGTGTGAGCCACTGCGCCCAGCCTAATTTTGTATTTTTAGTAGAGACGGGATTTCTCCATGTTGGTCAGGCTGGTCTTGAACTCCCTACCTCAGGTGATCCTCCCGCCTGGGCCTCCCAAAGTGCTAGGATTACAGGCGTGAGCCACCGCGCCCAGCCTCTTCCCCTTCTTA
>NW_016806838.1:4660660-4680418 GCF_001698545.2 Rhinopithecus bieti
GTATTAGCCAGGATGGTCTCGATCTCCTGACCTCGTGATCCGCCCGTCTCGGCCTCCCAAAGTGCTGGGATTACAGGCTTGAGCCACCGCGCCCGGCCGGGGAGGGCTTTCTTTAAGGCAAGTGAAGAAGCAGAAGCTAGAGCTGACTCTAGTAGGAGCTTACAGTCTAGTTGAGGGGTTTTTGTTTTTGTTTTTGTTTTTTGGCACCGAGTCTTGCTCTATCACCCAGGCTGGAGTGCAGTGGCACGATCTTGGCTCACTGTAACCTCTGGCTCCCGGGTTCAAGTGATTCTTATGCCTCAGCCTCCTGAGTAGCTAGGATTACAGGCACCCACCACTATGCCTGGCTAATTTTTGTATTTTTAGTAGAGAGAGGGTTTCACTGTGTTGGCAAGGCTGGTCTGGAACTCCTGACCTCAAGTGATCAACCCTCCTCGGCCTCCCAAAATGCTGAGATTACAGGCATGAGCCACCGTGCCAGGCCTTAGTTGAAATTTTGAGGGAGGGAAGACAGGCACATACCACCTACTTAAACAGAACAGCTCTTCTTCAGGGCAAGATTTCCCCCGAACAGATGAGGTTGCCATATGCAGGCACAATGGAGGGGAACATTTAAGGAAAGAGAACTGCCGACGGCTTCCTTCTTATAGGATAGAGGCTGAATGCTAGTCCAGCTCTGTAGGGTTCCCCAGAAGGCCTCACACAGGTCACAGATGCATCTGGTTGAGCACGCCAATCCGTGTTTTGGCACTCTTGAAGTCTCAAAGTCCTTTAAAAAGCTTCCGTGAGAGCCCCAGAAGTTTGGATACATTGCAAATGTCCTTCGCCTTTGGAGCTGATGCTAAGGAGGGAGTTGATCATCAGGTCTCCCGGCCTTGGGAACCGCTGCACTGGGAGGACCTCAGTCTTCCTCCTGTGTGGAGCTGCTTAGTCTCATTTCTTTTTTCTCTATTCCTATTTTGCCACCCACTCCTGTTGGCCTAGATCCTCCTAGACACTGGAAGGGTAGATCAAGTGAGGAAGCATTTGGAAGGAGACGCAACAGATGAAAGGTTGAGAACTCTTTGTTTAGGCCCTTCTTTGCTGGCCCTTGTGAATTTTGATAAGTTCCCTTGGAGTTTTCTCTCTGCTAGGCCTGGGACATGCTCAGAGACACTCCGGTTATCCTGAATGCCTTTTACTTCCCTAGACACATCACCTACCCTCTGACCTCCAGGCCTTTGAACTCTCAGTTCTGTTCTTGCTACCTAGAGCACTCCGCCACCCCTCTTCTCTGCCTTGTAAAACATTAGGGAGCCGTGGGGACTGTGGAGAATCCCATGGCTTGCACTCCATCTAAAGAGTTTCTGGGCTCCTGATTTACAGGTTGTGGGCCTGAGGGTTACTTGGATTGTCTGTGGCTGCTCCCCTTTGCAGAGACTCAGAAACGCTTGGGGAGCATAGCCTGGGAAAAACATAGAGGAAAACAGAGAAAACTAGGGCTCAGAGGAGACACTCAGGAGAGGATAATGGATCCTCCTCAGGGACCAGGGAGAGCTGGTGGGGGTTGACCTGAGGAGGCCAGAGAGGCTCTGGAAGGGGCTTTACACCTATGCGAGGACATCTCTTCTACATCTGTTCTTGGGGACTGGCAGGGCCAAGGGGTGGCTTGGGGTCAATGGCAGTGGTAGACTCAGGACCCAGGCTGGGCACAGAAGCCAGGAGGGCCTGGCTGGGAAAGACCCTTCATTTTACAGAAAAAAGATAATTCTCTATGCCAGTCTGTGACCTGCTCTGGTGCCTTTGCTTTTTAATACTGTGTAGGTTTCAGACATCAGATAATGCCTTGGTTCATGGTTTTGGTTTTGTTTTAAGAGATGGGATCTTGCTATGCTGCCCAGGCTGGACTCAAACTCAGCTGATTCTCTTGCCTCAGCCTCCCAAGTAGCTGAGACTATAGGCGTGCGTCACCATGCCCAGCTCTGGTTCAGATTTTAAACTATTATTTTTTCTTTATTTTGAAAATAAAACATAATAAAGATAACAAAGAGGAAAAGGAAGTGAAAGTAATGTCACTCATAATCCCACCACTCAGATATCATTTACATTTAGAACCTGGGCATGTATACTTCCCAGACAGTTTTCTGTGTTTTTATAAATACAGAAGCAAATAAAAATGCATTTTGTAACCTGCTGTGTGTATGTGTGATTTGTGTCCATTGAAAAGAATACATGCTTGTCCCAAATTTGAATGGTAGGGTATAAAGAGACCCCCCACCTTCCCCTGCCTCCATCGTTTACCCCCTAATTCTACTCCTCAGAGGCAGCCTCTTCGAGTAGTTGCTGGTATATCATTGATAAGGGAGACATTTAGAAGGGATAATATGTGTGGAATAGCAAAACTGTTAGTATGGCTTGTACAGATGTTGTCATGTGGAGGTTAGGAGGAGGTGAAGGGTAGGTTTAGAGGGGCTGGGAAGTAGTTTGTGGTTAGAGAAGAGACTTTGAGAAATGAGTTAGAGAAGGAGGAGATGGAGAAGTTTTTAGGACTGGGTTTTGATTGGATTTGTCATAAGGAGCAGGGTGAGTGAAGGTGAATGCAACAGTGGGTGGGGCCAAATATTGTGAAATTTTACCTCCTGGGTGGAGACTGGACTAGAGGGGGCAGCAGATATGCAAATGGGCAAGAGGCACATCAGGAAGTGGTGATAGTATGATAACTGGTAGATATTTGTAAAATACCTTTGCTTGACAAAACAAAAGTTGGCAGCCCTAGTTAGTCCCCCCCGCTTTTTTTTTTGTTTGTTTTAAAAAAAAGTTTTAGCAAATCTGAATACCAAAAACCTGAGCAAAAGTGTAGAACCGGACTGGGTGAGGGGTGCAGATTTTAGATTCAGTTCTAGTTTTGGGTCTGACTGACTGTGCAGTTTTGGACTCCTCGGTTTGTTTGTTTGTTTGTTTGTTTATATTTTTGAATCGGAGTCTTGCTTTGTTGCCCAGGCTGGAGGGCGGTGGCTTGATCTTGGCTCATTGCAACCTCTGCCTCCCAGGTTCAAGCGATTCTCCTGCCTCAGCTTCCTGAGTAGCTGGGTGGTACCTGCCACCATGCTGGCTAACTTTTGTATTTTTAGTAGAGATGGGGTTCACCATTTGGCCAGGCTGGTCTGGAACTCTTGACCTCAAGTGATCCACCTGCCTTGGCCTCCCGAAGTGCTAGGATTATAGATGAGAGCCACAGTGCCTGGCCTCCTCAGTTCTTTTAGATCCCAGCCTTCTTATCTGCAGATAAGTGGTTCTCAACCCTGTAGGCACATTAAAATCACTGGGAAGCTTATAAAAGAAAACAGTTGATGTCAGAGCCCCACTTCAGACCGAATGTGTCAGAATCTGGGGGAGCCTGGGAATTTTTTCAGAAATGCAGCTAACATTGGGAACCCCTGGATTTGGGTCATCTTAATGGCTCATTTTAGCCCTGAAATGTTATGATTCTCTGTATTGTATCATATAATTTCATTCCTTTCAGATACTGTGCACAAATGTCATAAGCTTCTTACATACCAAGAAGTCATTTTTTAATGAAAAACTCCCCTGCCGGGCGCGGTGGCTCAAGCCTGTAATCCCAGCACTTTGGGAGGCCGAGACGGGCGGATCACAAGGTCAGGAGATCGAGACCATCCTGGCTAACATGGTGAAACCCCGTCTTTACTAAAAAATACAAAAAACTAGCCGGGCGAGGTGGCAGGCGCCTGTAGTCCTAGCTACTCGGGAGGCTGAGGCAGGAGAATGGCGTGAACCCGGGAGGCGGAGCTTGCAGTGAGCTGAGATCTGGCCACTGCACTCCAGCCTGAGCGACAGAGTGAGACTCTGTCTCAAAAAAAAGAAAAACTCCCCATAATTCTCATTAGGCCTGTGATATAATGCCTATGTCCTGCAATCAATAAATTAGACTCATAAACATAGTAAAACATCAAATAATTACTTTTTTGACCCAGAAGTTCAAAGCGTGGACTTTAATCTTTAATTTCTCATTCCCTCATTTTGCAAAAACTACTGCCTGGAGTCCTGGGGCCATCTTTATTTGTAAAGAAGACGCTGAAACATTGAGACATTACTGGAAGTGTCTTTGCTAGAAGAATTGTGTATACCGTAAGTTCCAAATTAGGAGGTCCAGTTTGGGGAAGCTGTATCGGATCTAAATTCTACATGGAGTGGGAGGTGTTTAGAGTCTTGGTGCTTGCCGTTTTATCTTTATCATTGAAGTTCTTGGTTTTGTCTCTTCCTAAATGAGTCATTTTTTTAAAAAGGAACCTAACTTGGGGGGGGCGAGGAAACCACTGCGGGAGGTGCTGAATGTGGGGGCGCTGAGGAGCCAACCATCAGGAGACCGAGTTTACAGCTGGGCCCTCCACTCAGGAGGGGTGGAGGGACCCGTTCTTGCTGAGGGTGACTCAGAGACAAGTGGGACATAACCTGGTTGGGGAGGCGCAATAGGGAGGTATTGATGTTGTTTATTAATCTACCGAGTATTTACTGGAGCACAGCCACCAAATATACTGCCTGGACGAAGGGCCGATTCCACAGGTGCTTGGGAGATTGTGAACAAAGGGGAAGGAGCTTCCTAGTTTGTCCTCTACTTGAGATGAGACACAGATTGTGTCCACATTTGCCTGCACTTTCAGATAAATGAACTGAAGTTATCGAGCCCCATCCTGGTGTGAACAATGCAAGTAAAAATGTTAGGGCCAGGCAGGATGTCACGGGGAAGGAGATGGCAGCTGAAGACCCCCTTGTGGAATGCTGAAGGGCCCGATGATACAGACGCTGGCCGGGCAGCCAGATGGAGATCAGATTGAGGACGGGAGCTCTGCGGGACCTCTGTGTGTCACTTCCCCTTTCTGTGCTAAGATCTCCCAGCTGAAAAAATGGTCCCCCCGCTACACACCTCAGTCACCAGGCCCTGCCAGCTGTTGGGAGTGTTTGATGGCCTAGATGCCTGAGTGGGTAGGGGTGGGAGAGAGAACAGGAGCGGGTGAGCAGAGCCTGGCTTTGGAAACCAGAGCGACTCCGCACATTTTGGCCCAAATCCCTCCCATGCTTGGGGTGAGGAGAAGCCCAGGGTAAGGGTGTCTCCCTAGAGCCAGGAAGATCTTGGTGCGGTGGGAGTGTTGGCTCCGCACGTTCCTCCTCCACACAGGGCCCCCAGCAGGGCCGGATTTCATCTTTTCTCAGTGGCGTGCAGCCTCTTGCCACTGTGCATGCGTGTTTTCTAAGTTTGTCACAAACTTCCTGTTTAGGTACGATAAGAGGCTCGGAGCTTTTTGTGTTTTGAAACCCGGGCATTCACCGAGGTCCGGCGCTTCTCTCTTACCAGCAGTGGGGTGACCTGTTTGTTCCTTTGCGGACTTCTGCCGTCCTTCTTTGAAAACCTTCTTACTGGGAAATGCTCTGTGGCCTCTGCTTGTTTCTGTTAGTAAGAGTAGAGAGAGCTGTGAGCTCTGAAGGCTGGAAATGGGGAGGGGAGCACCACCGAGTAAGCCCCTTATGTAAGGCCAGGCAGTGTGCTAGATATTATACTTCCATACACTTATTTATTTATTTAGTTTGTTTGTTTGTTTGTTTGAGACGGAGTCTCGCTCTGTCACCCAGGCTGCAGTGCAGTGGCGTGATCTCGGCTCACTGCAAGCTCCGCCTCCCAGGTTCACACCATTCTCCTGCCTTGGCCTCCCGAGTAGCTGGGGCTACAGGCGCCCGCCACCACGCCCAGCTAATTTTCTGTATTTTTACTAGAGACAGGGTTTCACCATTCACAGGATGGTCTCGATCTCCTGACCTCGTGATCTGCCCACCTCGACCTCCCAAAGTGCTGGGATTACAGGGATGAGCCACCGCGCCCAGCCTACACTTACTTTATTTAGGCGTCACAGTCACTCATACAGAGCCAGACTCCAAGAGGTGAAGGCTGACCTGGCTGATGAGGTCAGGATTGATCCCAGGCCTGACTCCAGTGCTCCTGTGACTTCAGCTAAGTCCTGAGGAGTACACTGCCCCTTTGGTTGCCCCTGGTTTGGGTAGATCCTGATTTCATATGGGGCATCTTGGTGACAGCATCCCCTTGAAACCTATGGTTTTCTCTCAGCCCCTTGTTACCCAGATCTGCCCATCTGTCTGCCTGGGGTGATTGGATGGCCTTTGAGTGCTTTGCTGATTTTCACCTTTCCCAGGCATCTTCCTCTTGTGGCTCTGGGAATCCCAGAATTGTTAGATGGTGGTCCACAGCCAGTGATTGAAGTGGATCAGTCCAGCTTCTCATTTCCCAGAAATAGAATATTCTTTTTCCTGCTTCTGGGCGCCCAGCCCTGACTGTTCTGCCAGTCACCATGAGCTTCTCCATACAGCTGGATTTCTCACATTTCAAGCTCTCCCTTGAAGAAGGAAGAAGAGGGTATATCTATCTATGTCTACAAAAGCATGTGAAAGGGTGGCAAAGGAAGGACACCAAGACCTTGAATATGCAGGTGCAGGAAGAGGAGGGAAGAGCCAAATCCAGCCGTCCTCCTCCCCGTTAGAGTAGATGTTAGGAGGTGCTCCTAACTCCGGTGCCTCCTGCGCAGGAGGAATAGGTATGCCTCCCAGCTTCAAGAAGGCCGTGTCCCTTCACTTGGCCATCCCGGTTCCCTTGTATTTTCTGAAAAACTTCTGGAATCATATTGCCTGAGCATCAGGATTGTTCTGTAGATCAAATAACTGAGACACTGTGTTGAGCAGTGGGCAGTTGCAAGCATTTGCATTAGACGATTCATTGCCCTGAAGAGGCTTGCAGTCCACATGAGCACAGGGAACTCTTGCCCAGAGAAGCTAGATGCAGTGAGCTCAGAAGAGCCAGGAGAGCTTGGTAAGCTGGGTTGGTGCCACCCAGCAGACTGCAGGAGAGGGCTGGAGCTGGGTGGCCAGACGGCAGAGCTGCAGGGGAGGAATGTGCTGGGTGTTGGGACCTTGATGGGGGTGCATGGACTGGGCAGGGGATTACAGATGGGGTGAGCAGAGGTATGCATGGGAAGCAAGATCGAAGAAGGAGATGTGCACCGTTTGTGAAGGATCCCAAGGGGTGGCTGTGGAGCTTGGAATGTTCCTGTATTGAGGAGCCTCCAAAGCCAAAGCATGGGGCCGGGATTGGTAAATGCAGTGCTGTGAGAAGATCCGTCTCAATTTGTGAACTGTAAATGGGCAGTCCTGGGAGGTAACTTAGGAGACATTTGTCATGTCAAGTGTTAGGAATGAAATGTTGAGGACTTGGACTAGGGTGGTGGTAGTGTATGTAGAAAAGACGAGAGGGAAGTGGAAAGTTTCAAATCTCAGCTCTGCCACTTGCTACCTGTGTGACCTTGAGCAAATTACTTCATCTCTTTCAATGTGTTTTGTCGTCTGTAAATAGTAGCTAAAAACACTTCACAGGACTCTTGTTTGAGGATTTTAACTTGTAACATACCCAGCACTTAGTAGGTACTCAAGGAATAATGAATCTTCTCATGCAGGAAGAGGCATCATTTTGTGACTGGGAGGATTTAAGGGAGTGGAGTATGAGGTTCTGGGTCTGGGAGCCCGGGAGAATGATGAACCCTTCATAGAAAGAGATGGACCTGCTTGGGGCTTTGAATTTAGCTTTAGGAACTTCTCCTAAACCCTGGCTACTGAGGGCTGTCACAGAAAACCTCACATCCATGAAGATTGTGCCTCTATGAAACCACGGCCTCTGGTTAGAGCAGGGCCCTCCTGGATGCTGGCCAGCAGCTGGCTGTCTCAGTCAGGGTGTGGACTAGGGTGAGAGAGTGAGCCACCTAGGGCACAAACGTCAGGAGGTGCTGGGTTTCAGGGCCACGCCTGCACTTGATATCCACAGTAGGACATGCATCCCAGCCTCCTCTCCTATCTGCCCTTCTCCACTCAGGAGACAACCTGGCTTCTCTGTTCACTGAAAATATTACTCCACGGCTAGCTCACTCAGGTTCCCGCCTGCCCTCCTGTGTGCTGACCTGCATCTGGGCTCATTCCCACCTGGTTTCCTTGCACTCAAAGAAAGAGACATCCTTCCTTCTGGCCAGAGAGAACCCTCTCCCTGTACAGGGGTCCCCCTGCTTCCTGCAGCCCCTGGGACCTCACGCCTCAGTCTTGCAACCCAACTTCCTCAGACCTTCACACCCCTCAGCCTCACCTTCTCTTTTCTCCACCCCTCACAGATGGATGTATGGAAATAAGCTGCCCTCGCTAACACAGCCCACGCAGGCTGGCCTCCACCGGTGGGGGCTTGTACCTGGTCCAGGGCAGGGAGCTGGTGGGTTTGCTGCAGAGGCCTCCCGCCTTCTGCAGGGGCTGCTCTCTCTAAGGTCACCTGCAGCCTCCATGTTGCCACACACAACGGACACTTCAGTCCTTATCTGTCTGGGCTCTTTGCTGCTTTGGACACTGTGGACAGCTTCCTTCTTCTTGCAACTTTCTTTTCTCTTGGCTTATTTGATTCCATCATACAAAGTCTTTCAACAGCTATTTCTTGAGCACCTACTATGTGCCAGGCTCTGGGCACACCATAATACGATGTCCCTGCTCTCAGGGAGTTTACAATTTAAGGGAAGTGGGGAAAGGGGGTTGAAAAAAATAAATAAATGTCAGGTGGTGATAAGGGTTGCAAAGAGAAATACAACAGGGAAGGAGGCTAGGAAGGGGGCCGGGGTTGGAGGTGGGCCTCACTGCAAAGGACGTGAGAGCAGAAACCTGTAGGAAGTGACAAATGCCTGGGGGATGAGTGCTCCAAGGATGGGGAAGAGCAAATGGGGATGGGGTTGAGGCAGGAGCCTTCCTGAATGTTTGAGGAAGCCATTGTGGCTGGAGGAAATGGAGGAAGGGCAGAGTAGGAGGAGAAGAGGTCAGGTGTCTCAGTCCATCAGGGAAGAGGCCCAGCCAAGTCATTTGGACTGTGGCCATTTCAAGGACTTTGGCTTTTACTTTGATACAGATGAAATACTATAGGAGTGTTCTGAGCAGAAGAGTGATTTTTAAATGATCACTTAGGCTGCTCTGGGGAGCATGCTATATTTGTTAGCTTGAGCTGCCATAACCAAGTACCACACACTGGGTGGCTTAAACCACAAATTTATTGTCTCACAGCTCTAGAGGCTGCGAGTCCAAGATCAAGGTGTTGGCTGGAGACTCCAGGGAAGGGTCTGTTTCGGGCCCTTCTCCAACTCTGGGTAGCTTCTTGGCTTGTGGCAGAAAACCTCCAATCTTCCAAATGTCCCCTTTTTATAAGGACACCAGAGTCATTTTGGATTAGGAACCCCCATTCTACTTCAGTAGGACCTCATCTTAACTTTTATATCATCAATGACCCTGTTTCCTAATATGACATCTTCAATGACCCTGTTTCCTAATATGCCACATTCTGAGATCGTAGGGATCAGAATTTCAACATAGGAATCTTGGAGAGACACTGTTCAACCTCCAAGACATGGTTATAGAAAGGTAAGGGGAGGAGTGGAACAACTAATTAGGGGATTATCACAGTAACCTAATGAGAGATGCTGCTCACTTGGACCAAAGTGGTACCAGTGGAGGTGTTGAGAAATGGTGAGGGTCTGGATATTACTTTACATTAAAGCTGGTGTCCTTTGCTGATGGATTAGACATGGGGTGTGAGGGAAAGAGGAAAGCCATGATGACTTGGATTTAGAGCCTGAATAACCATAGTGAAGTTGGACGTCTTGGTCTCCTAAGTCCTCTTCTACCCCGGGGACCTTCCTCAGCAGCCTTTGCTGGGTCCTCCTCCTGGGTAGGCCCATCAGCTGCTGGGTTCTTCAGGGTTTTATCCCGGGTCAGTCCTCTTCCTGATCAATACCTACTGTGCCCGTGCTGAAGCCTGATGTCCTGACTGTGCTCTTTGGGTCACTCCTGCAGGCCCTGGCTGTGGAGGATGCTGAAGGAAGAAGACGCAGAAGCAGGACTACCCTGAAAGATTCAGCCTCTTCATCTTCAAACAGGTAGCTTCTCGGGTATTGTTGGTGTTGGAACATTTTACAGCAAAGCAGTCGTAAGACCATTTCTTGGACCCACATGTTGTGGAGAATGCCCCAGGAAGCGGAGGAGGGCTGCTCTGGGCCTGGACATCCATTGATTTCTAGAAAATTTTCTTTGGGAAGTGGTCAGGGATTGTGGATTCACATAATGGTTTTTGGCGGCTTCTGGAATGGGGTGGAGGGCGTCTTGTCTCTCTTGATTTCGCAGAATTGTAAATAGTTGAGGATCCAATGAACGTCCACGGATGGTAGTTCTAGAAGTGTTTAGAAGGACTTAAAAATGTCTGGGATGCATCTCTGGAGAGTGGTGGTGTAGAAGGCTGCTGTGGGAAGCTCCACAGAGAATGTCAGAGGCAGATTCCTGGACTCAGGAGCCTTAGGTGGCCCTGGGGCATTCCTCGTGTTTTTATCAGCTCTGGCCTCAAGATCCCTTCCATTCTCAGTTTGTCCCTCCATAAAATGGGCATACAGCTATGATTCCTCTGCCGGGCCTCCCACAAGCTGTTTCAAGGGTCAGTAGTTTGTGCATAAATAGAATGTTAAGCTTTTATTTCAGGTGTAAACCCTGATCCAGCAGGAGATGGCTCCGTCCTCCACACATTCTTGGTGACAGTGGGGAAGGGGGTGGTGGTGTCTGATTCGATTATTTCAGTGTGTGTGGTTTTGTTTTCTTGGCATGTGCCAAAGTTTCCATTCCTCCTATGTGAGGCTCAGAGTTGATTGCTTCAGTTTCTTTTTTATTGTTCCTAATTCTGATTTAATTTTAAAGCCATTGCGTCTTGGGGTTCCAGTCGGAAACGTGGCTCGCGCAAATGGGGTAATTGAAGAGCCTCTACTGAAGGGACTATTTATAAGGATGCAGGCAGAGTTAAGAGAAGCCAACAAGGGATGCTGAAGCACCCAGGGTCAGCAGTGTCAGGGAGCTGTTACTGTGCCTAGGCCTGGAAGGAAGAGGGAGGCATTGGCTGTCAGGATGGGAAACAGGAGCTGGAGAGGTGTCCCTGGTAGAGGAATGCAATCAGCCTATAGCAGCATGGCCAGGAAAGAACCAAGAGAATAAATACCCTCATTGAACCCCTGAGATCTCCCGTCTCCTGATGCCAGTGCCTCCCATTAGGTAGCCTCAGTCAGAGCCAGAAGGCAAGGGAACTGGGTGGGTGCTGTCCACGGAGGGCAGAGCCTCTGTGGGGCAGAGCTGTGTGGAGGGGGATGGAGGGTGGATTTGCGGAGCAAATGGGAACAGTCTCACAGAGTTAAGAGTTGAAGGTCACTTGGATTATAAGGATGTTTCTACTTTTGACCAAAAGAGGCTTTTGTGTATGTTTGAGTGAAACTTTGCATTGTGAAGTCGGCACAATGAACTGATTAATCAGCTCATGTACCTGCCATGTGCAGGGATAGGGTGGACTGCAGGGTGGGTGTGAACCAGCAGCTCAGCAGTATCCTAAACCATCCAAGTTGTTTTTTTTTTTTTGATTTTTTTTTTTGTTTTGTTTTTAATCTCTCTGCTCCTTCCTCCGTGGGTCAGTTCATCCTCAGGCTGGCTTCTGCACCAGACTGGCTTCTGCACCGGGCTGTGGGGAGACTGGGGGTGTGTAGAGTTCTGGACACTGTCAGGGGAGGAGGGAAATAGATCTTGGGAGCCACAGCTGACATCCATCATACTGTACCACCGGTAAAAGTAGAATAATAACCTTACTAACTTGGACCAGTCATTGAGGATAATAGTGAGAGGACACTCAACCTTAACTAGTAAAAGTTTGAATCTTCCAGTGTATACACTTCCATGTGTATAGTGTCAGGCAGAACCTTCCCAAACACATCCTGTTAGAAGCAGGTAGCATCTGTTCTTCAGTGTGTCTTAAAACGTAGGACCTTCTAGCAGGCTAAATATACCTTCTGAAATCCCGTTTAATTTCTCATTTGCTTATTCAACCTTTTAATAGCCAGAGTAAACACTGAACTCAAATTCTGGGTTGGTGAAGATTAAATTACAATAATGAGGTTCTTCATTTATAACCTCATCTATAAAATGGAAATAAGAATAGCACCTACTTTATAGGTTTGCTGTAAGGATTAACTGAGGCGATCCGAGTCAAGTGCTTAGCCCAATAAATGCTACCTTTATTAGTGTCATATATTGCCAAATATTGTCACCTTTATGTTTTTATGCACATGTTTAATCTAGAAAATTAACTCTCTTCACAACAAATATTATTATCTGCTGCTGATTAGTTCTGTTAGAGAGGAGATAAATAAAGGTATTAAAATATTTAGTGTTTGTGGATTCTTTTTTTACTGAAGTTTTTTTTTGTTTGTTTGTTTGTTTTTCCTGTTAGAATTCATTTTGGGGAAGCCTAAATAGAGAGAAGTTTAAGGAGCATACAATTAAAATAGATATAATCTCTAGAATATAGAGATTTTAAAATTTTATGGCAATATGTTCTTATATTCTTAGTTGAAAAATCTCTTAAATAGTTGATGGCCTGTCATGACCTATCCCAGCTGAATTTTTTTTTTTTTTTTTTGAGACGGAATCTTGCTGTGTTGCCAGACTGAAGTGCTGAGGCATGATCTTGGCTCACTGCAATCTCCGCCTTCCAGATTCAAGCGATTCTCCTGCCTCAGCCTCCCGAGTAGCTGGGACTACAGGCACGCGCCACCACACCCGGCTAATTTTTGTACTTTTAGTAGAGACGGGGTTTCACCATGTTGGCCAGGATGGTCTCAATCTCCTGACCTCACAATTCACTCACCTTGGCATCCCAAAGTGCTGGCATTACAGGTGTGAGCCACTGAGCCTGGCGATTTTTTTCCTTATTCTCAGTTTGGAGGCTCTGGAGGGATGAGTGATCCCCCTTGCCTTTGGTTTCCTGAACCAACTGTCCTGGGAGGATGGATGGATTTTCAGATCACTGGGATTGAGTGAGATGCCGCAGTACTGAGAAGCTAGTCTTGGGCATACACTTTAGTAGAATTTCAGCTGACGATATGGTGAATCATTCCCGAAAGCCTCTGGTGCCACAGGGCTGACCTCTCAGAATCCCAGGAGGGTCAAGCATCTTGATTTGGGTTTCCCAGATTAATGGTGGGGAGAGCACAGGTTGGCAAAGGGCCTCCAAAAGCTTTACCACCTGTTCCAGAACCAGGAGGAGGAGGCTTTGACGATGGAGGGCTGAGCATGTAGGGTGCAGCAGGAGAACAGTGTTCCAGAATGACCAGGAGCTTTGAAGACTACATTCTTCATCCCCACTCCCCTGAGTGTTGACTAAAGTTAGACTTCCGTTTTCTGTAGGTTGTTAGTTGCACTTGGGGCTTGCCACCATTTGATACCTAGATGAGCACTGATTGACTCCAAATTCCTTGGCTCAGAGAGTGCTGTAAACTAGTGGTTCTCGAATGAAGATTGCCTGGACCAAGAAAGCACTAGGAGAGAGAGAGAGAGAGAGAGAAAAAAAAAACAAAAAAAAAAAGGCTTTAGGGCATTGGCCTAGGGCTCCCAGTCTTTTTTATTTTGCCAAGTTAGGACATTTTAAAAACTCTTAACACTCATCACCAAGCTTTTATGATAAAACCATCTTAATGCCAAAGTAGTAGGAAAAGATAATATAAGAACAAAACAAAAATCTTTAAATTGAAAACACTCAGCTTTAGGAATAATTTACTACATTGTTCTTATTTTTCTGACATCACCGGTGAAAAGTACACCAAGGGAGTGTGGGCTCTGCCCTGCATTTGCCCTCCGGGTGTTGGGCGCTCACCTGGTGATGTGGAGTTAGCTCCTGAATGCGCAACTGTAGGGAAATACACCCTACTTTTTGAAGCCTCACTTGGAGCCTAAGGTTCTCTAGAGTCATACCTTGATTGGATTTATAAGTTAAAGTTGGGAGAAAATCCATTTTAATACAAGTTTTGATAAATCCAATTTATAAAATAAAGAAGGAACCGTTTACCCTCCAGTCATTAACTTAGAATTGTTAGTTTAATTTTCCACCAGCAGGAAGAAAATCTTGCAATACCTAAGTAGTTCAAATTAGAAAGTGTGTCAACAGTTTTTCCTTTTCCACCATTTAACCCTAAAATTGATAAATGTCTTCAATTTGATCTGGCTTTCAATTGTATGGTATGCCTCTGTAGGTGGGAAAGGGTGTGTGCGCCAACCTCCCCACCCCCCCGCAAATATGCAGAAAGCTTGGTTTGATCCCTGGAGCTCCAGAAAGGAAGGGGTGCTTGTGAAAAATGTTGCTGGTAAGTGCTAGTATTAATACTTGTAGCAGTCACTTGCTGGTGTTAGTACTTGTAGCAAAAGTTGCATCTCAGAAGTGCCAAAATAGTGTGACTTTTTAAGACGCCTTTTGGAGTCATTAAAAATCCCCAAACATACACGCAACCACCCCTGCCATCCAGAAGCTTAACTAAACATTACTCATTCTGCTTTCATTACACGTCTGCCTGGCTTTGCCACAAACACACTTTGCCTTCTAGCCAGGATTAAGCTTCTGTGTTAGGCCATGACTGGTGTGAAAGCAACTCCTCTATCCTTGTTGACCGGGACAGAAAGACTACTTGCTCGCCCGTGTGAAATTATGAATGGAATCGTGAAATCCTGGAGCCAAAGCAAGTTTGTTGCCTTCCTGCAGGACTATCCTAACACTCATCACCTTGACTGGCAAAAGGTGTCCTAATTCTAACATTTCATGGGTCTCCTGTAAACAAGGATGTGATCTCAGATGTGTCTTTCTCAATAAAAAGAAGACCATTCTGTGGCACTCTAACACCTACAGTTATTGCCTGTTAACCGCATTCCTGGGCAAAGCGTTACCGTTTGAGTCCTTCTAGTATCCTCATCTTTGCTCATATGCTTTTATGGCACAGTTCTTGCACGTTCTGGCAAACACTGGATCTTTTTTTTTTTTTTGAGACAGAGTCTTACTTTGTCACCCAGGCTGGAGTGCAGTGGCACAGTCCTGGCTCACTCCAACGTCTTCCTCCTGGGATCAAGCAATTCTCCTGCCTCAGCCTCCTGAGTAGCTGGGATTATAGGCACACACCACCAAGCCTGGCTAATTTTTGTATTTTTAGTAGAAACGGGGTTTCACTATGTTGGTCAGGCTGGTCTCGAACTCCTGACCTCGTGATCCACCCGCCTTGGCCTCCCAAAGTGCTGGGATTACAGGCGTGAGCCACCGCACCCGGCTGACATTGGATCTTAATTTGTTCAGACCCCTTACCACTGGTTTCTCTTAAGGCATATCTTACTCCACGGCAGATGACATTGTACTTTTTGACAGACATTACCACAACATTTTTGTCTTAGCTCAGGCTGCCATAACAAAATACCATGAAGTGCATTGCTTAAACAATAGAAATTTATGGGCCGGGCGCAGTGGCTCACACCTGTAATCCCAGCACTTTGGGAGGCTGAGGTGGGTGGATCATGAGGTCAGGAGTTTGAGACCAGCCTGGCCAACATGGCAAAACGATGTCTCTAAAAATACAGAAAAATTAGCCGGGTGTGGTGGCGGGCACCTGTAATCCCATCTACTCGGGGGGCTGAGGCAGGAGAATCATTGAACCCGGCAGGCAAAGGTTGCAGTGAGCCAAGCTTGTGCCACTGCACTCCAGCCTGGGTGACAAAAGAGCAAGACTCCATCTCAAAAAAAAAAAGAAAAAAAAAAAAAGAAATTTATTTTTCATAGCTCTAAAGGCTGGGAAGCCCAAGATCAAGGTGCTCAGCGAGGTAAGGTTTATTCTGAAGCCTCTTCTCTTGGCTTGTGAGTGAGAGCCATCTTGCTGTGTACTCACCTGATCTCTTCCTTGTGCACCCAGAGACAGGAATCTCCTCTTTCTCTTCTTATAAAATCACCCATCCCATCGTGAGAGCTTCACTCTCATCACCTTACCTAAACCTAATTATCTTTCAAAGACCTCATCTCCGAATGGCATCCCATTGGGGTTTAGGGCTTCAACATAGGAGTTTGGGGGAAGAAAAATATTCAGTCCAAAACAGCTCTGAGCATTTATTTGTGGTGCCTGTGAAGTGCTTGTAGGGTCACTGGTCCAGGGGCCCTGCAGTACAGAAAGCCTTAGAGTGACAAGTGTTCATTGCGGTGGAAGAGGGGAAGCATCCTAGGCTGGAGATGACACAATAAAATGGGAAGTTGGAAGACCTTTACCACAGAACTGGAGGTGACCTGGGGCTAGACAGAGGTTCTCCTCGTCTCTCCAGGTCTTAGCTTTTCTAGTGGTCAGAAATGTCAGTGGTCCGAATGCCAGGTCCGAATGTCAGTGGTCAAGTTGTGGTTGCCAAACTTGGTCAGCCTCAATGAAATTTGAATGGTTCAACACATCCAATATACCATGATCACCTTCTATAACCTTCATGTGCCTCTTAAAAGGAGGCCCTTGGAACCAAAGCCTGGGAAAATGTGTTTTTTTCTCAACACTTTATCATCTTGGGCATTTACTCCCTTTTCATGGGGGAAAGAATGGCCATAAATTATAATAGAGCTGTTCCATTTGAAATCAGTATCTTACATGTCATTCTAAATGTGTACTAACATGGTAATGTCCACATGGACACACACACGCTCATACACCCCTGTGCCAGGTGGAATATTTTAAGATATAAAAAGGCCTTTGAAAATCCTTTTAAACTCTCAAGGAACAGATAATTCCTATGTTATATAAACTGTTCTGGGATTGAGAAAAAAGATGGAAAACTTCCAGATCCTTCTTTCAAGCAAGCATGGCCCTGATATCGAAACAGGCAAGTTCCCAAAGGGAGGATCTATACCAGTCTCACTTAGGAATGTAAAAGTTTTAGACAAAATTCTAGTGAGTAGATTTCAACAATAGAGAATATGAATGTTCTACCATAACCAAATAGATTATATTCCTGGAATGCAGGAATGGCTTCATATACATATATTTCCCCATGGTTCACATAAGTTGTTTAAATAAAAATATGTAATAACCTCATTAATTCCAAAAGTGTATTCAATCAGTTTTTAAGTTTTTACATACCACTTTAAGAGTGATATATAAAGTGACCAATCTTTAACATTATAAGAAAGATCAGGTTCATGCAGCCCACTGCCACTGTACTTACTGGTGAAAAACTAAAGGCATCACCTCTTCAAGTTTTAGTCAATGCAGAGAGTCATAAAATAGTAACTTGGAGAATAAATATTATAAAGAAAAATGATAACATTATTAACTACAGATTGCCTAGTTGTAGATGAAGAAGACTTAAAGAGTTTAACTAAAACCCTATTTCTAGATGATGAACTTGAAATTAAGGATTTGGATTCTTCTGAAATTAGTTCATGAGTCTAATACCATTCCTCTGAAAGTCCCATCAGGATGTTTTAAATTTCACAAGATGTTTCTATGTCTGCTTGGAAAATAAATAGATAAGAACATCGGGGGAATTCTGAAAGTGGTTTTGGGGGAAGGGAGTCGGATCTATTGGATATTAAAATATATAGCACTACCAGGTATTAAGATGCAATATAAAGCCTTTGTAATTAAAATACTATGGTGCTGTCATAAAAGGAGGAAGTAGATTAGTGAACTAGGATAGTTCAGAAATAGACCCTTGCATAAATAATTTAATAAATCATAAAGCAGTCATCACAAATCAGTGGGGAAGGGAAAATTATTCAATAAATAATTCTGATGCCTCATTAGCAATTTGGGAAAAATCATTTTGGCTTCACCAAAATGAATTACAGATGGATTAAACGATTAAAGTACAAAATGTAGAGGCATAGGAAATCTGTAGCATTGAATATTGCTTAGAAACAAAGGAAAGCATTCAAAAAGGAAAAGAATAGTCAATCAAACTACAGGAAAATGAAGCGTTTATGTTAAAGAAAAAATCAGGGAAACAACAGATGGAGGAAAGACTGGCAATACTATGACAGCATTAATCTTTATACTGTGAAGTGCTCAAATTAAAAAGAAAAGTACTAAACCTTGTTAGAACACTTGAATAGATAACTAAATACAACACTAAACAAATATGTAGAAAATGTACAAATTCAGTAGTAATAAGAAATATGCCCTCTCGTGGCTCTGCAGGCTGCATCTGGACCCTTCCCCCAAGCACTGACACAAGCACCCTCCAAGGCAGCTGGATCCAAACCCCAATCCCATCCATGCCTCACAAAGGGCCACATTCCAGCTCTTACACCAAGACCCCTGAAGATCTTCATCCAAGCTGTTGATAGGTACATATATTCTAGCTACTTTTGTGTACATTTGAATTTTTTCACAATAAAACATAAAAAAAATTCAAGTAATACATGCCCGTTGTTGAAAGCTTATAAAATATAGCAAATATGTAATTCCACAACTACCATCACCATTTTGATTAAAATCCTCCCATAATCTTTTCTTATGCATTTATAATGTGTTTATATATATGTATATACATACACATTTTTTTAAACAATAAAGAAATCATACTACTTGAATTGCTTTATATCCTGCTTTTTTACCTTATGAGCGTTTTTATGCTTTGCTCATTCAGATATTCAGCATAATTTTAATGGCTATACATTGTTTCAATACATGAATACACATACACATATGTATCATAATGTATTTAACCAGCTCCTTACAGATAGAGTTTGTTTGTTTGTTTGTTTTTTGAGGTGGAGTTTCGCTCTTGTTGCCCAGGCTGGAGTGCAATGGCGTGACCTTGGCTCACTGCAACCTCCACCTCCCGAGTTCAAGACGTTCTCTTGCCTCAACCTCTTAAGTAGCTGGGATTACAGGCGCCCGCCACCACGCCTGGCTAAGTTTTTGTATTTTTACTGGAGACAGGTTTCACCATGTTGGCCAGGCTAGTCTCAAACTCCTGACCTTAGATGATCCACCCTCCTTGGCCTTAGTGCTGGGATTACAGGAGTGAGCCACCACACCCAGCCCTGAGTTTTTTTTTTTTTTTTTTTTTCATCTTCCTATTCAAACAACTCTGATGCATAGTTTGCATATTGTTTAATTATTTCTTTCAACAAATATCTAGAAAGTCAAACGGGTTGTGGTTGTTTTTTGTTTGTGTTTTTTGAAAGGGAGTCGAGTCTCACTCTGTCGCCCAGGCTGAGGTGCAATGGTGTGATCACAGCTCACTGCAGCCTCGAACTCCTGGGCTCAAGCCCAGCCTCCTGATTAGCTAGGACTACAAAGTGATGAGCTTACAGGTGTGAATCACTGCACCCGGCCTGGGAAAGCTAAGGCATTTTTTTCCTGTTGTCATGCCAAATTACTCATTGAAATTATGATACAATTTTCAACTCGTTTTTTCAGTGTATATGATTACCCATTTCATGATAATCTTAGCAGTGTTGGATCCTGTGTTCACAATATTTTAAATGTATAAATATGATAGATAAAGACTATCTCATTTTCATTTGCATGTATTTGATTATTAGTGAGTGTGAAAATCTTTTTATATGTGTATGTCATTTACATTTCCTATTTTGTAACTAAGTGGTTATGTCTTTTCCCCCAGTTATTATATTTAACTCTCACTTAACTGGCTCACAAGGGCTCTTTACATATTAAAGGATTCTAACCTTGGTTCATTTTTGGACAATTCATTTGTCCAGAATTGTTTAAGTAGATCTTGCTAAAAGGTCGTACGTCTAGATTTTTTTCCCTTTGAGCTCTTGTAATTTTCTGCATTTTTTTTTTTTTTTTTTTTTTT
>NW_016806838.1:4680868-4703643 GCF_001698545.2 Rhinopithecus bieti
TGATTTTTTTTTGAGACGGAGTCTCACTCTGGCTCCCAGGCTGGAGAGCAGTGGCGTGATCTCAGCTCACTGCAAGCTCCGCCTCCCGGGTTCCCGCCGTTTTCCTGCCTTAGCTTTCCGAGCAGCTGGGACTCCGGCCCCCGCCACCGCGCCCGGCTAATTTTTTTGTATTTTTTTAGTAGAGATGTGGTTTCACCGTGTTAGCCAGGATGATATCGATCTCCTAACCTCATGATCCGCCCGCCTTGGCCTCCCAAAGTGCTGGAATTACAGGCGTGAGCCACCGCGCCTGGCCATAATTTTCTACATTTTAGTGTTTGTAACCACATTCACTATTTTAAGATTTCACCATATAACACAGCTACCTAAAGTCTGCTTTTTTATTTCAGTAACTTTTTGGTTATCAAATGAGACATATTTGTGGTCAAATCAAATAAATTTTAAAAATATACCTATAATTTGACTAACATACAGTGCATCAGATAAAATTTGGTAGATTTCCTTTTAGTAGTTTTTGTGTGTGTGCATATTAAGGTAACACTAGCTGAAGAAACCATTAAAGCACCAAATTATGAGACTGGATGCAGTGGCTCACGCCTGTAATCCGAGCACTTTGGGAGGTCGAGGCTAGAGGATGGCTTGAGCCCAAGAGTTCAAGACCAGCCTGGGCGACAGGGCAAAACCCATCTCCATAAAAAATTAGCCAGGCACAGTTGTGTGCCTGTGGTCCCAGCTACCCAGGAGGCTGAGGTGGGAGGATCACCTGAGCCTGGGAGGTTGAGGCTGCAGGGAGCCATGATCATGCCACTGTATTCCAGCCTGGGTGACAGAGTTGGGACCCTGTCTCAAAAACACCACCACCACCACCACCACCACCCACACCAAATTATGGCTTAACATAATAGAGTTTATTTCTCACTCAGTCCAACATGGGTGTTTCGGATTGGTGGTCACTCCACCGGTGGAGCCCTCCTCTGAGCGATTCAGCAGCCCAGGCCCCTTCCATTGGTTGCTTTTCCATTCCCTAGGGTCTTGGAGTCCCCTGTGTCCGTTTGGCAGATGGAGGAAGAGAGCACGGAGAAGGCACATCACTTTCCACCTCCCTCAGCCTAGAAGTGCTCAAATCACTTTCCATTCCATTGGTGGGAGTAGTTACATGGCACCACCTAGATACAGGGGGTGTTGGGGCACGTAGCCCCTGGCTGAGCAGCTGCTTCTCGCCGAAAATCCCACACTCTGGAAAGAGAAGCATAAATATTTGTTGGACATTTAGCTGAATCTGCCACAAGATACTATATTTATAATGCACATGATATATATAATGTATATGCTGTATGTTTTTTCTTCACAAAATAGGACTATCCTATTAATAGCTTTGAGTTTTAGCATAATTTTGTGAGCATTTCCCTGTGTCTTTAAATCTTTTCAAAACATGAGTTTTAAAGCCGACATAGCATTCCTTGTATTGATGTATCATTTATTTAACTATTTTCTATTATGGTACCATTGGATTTTCTAGATTTTATTAGTATGAATATTGCTGCTATAAATGTCTCTGCACATAAATCTTGGAGTATTCCTCTGATTATTTCATCAGGGAATATTCTTGGGAGTGAACTCAGTATTAAGGCTGGTGATCCATATCACCAGATGGCCCTTCAGAAATGTGGACTAATTTACAGTCATCAGTAGCATCTGAGGATTTCTATTTCAGAGCATCCTTGACTATCGTGAACAGTATAGTTGTTTCAGTTTTTGCCAATTTGATCGTTGAAAATAGTATCGCGTTCTTTCAGTTTGCAAACTTTGCTTACTAATGGATTTGAACATTTTTCATGAGGCCATCAGTAATCTGCGTGTGTGTGTGTGTGTGTGTGTGTGAGAGAGAGAGAGAGAGAGAGAGAGAGAGAAAATTGCCTCTTTGGGTCTTTTCTCATTTTATTTTGCAGTGTTCCATCTTTTGAAAATCATTTACAGGGGATTTTATGCAGTGTGTGTATTCACTTGTCACATGTTGCAAGTGTTCTTATCTAGCTTCTTATTTTCATGTTTTTGCTTCATAACCTCATTTTCTTAGGTTAAACTCTGCAGTTGGAACCCCGATGTGTGGTATTATACCCATTGAGTCTTGCCCAGTTAACAGTACTCCTGAGATTAAGAACATTTTAAAAAGCAAACCAGACTCTTTTTCCTGACCTGTCATAGGGTTTGAATGTCCTTAATGTGAATGTTTGTTATCTGAGAGTGAGGAGTATTAAACTCTTCATCAAGAAAATGGACTTGACAGGAAGGATTTGGGGCACTGGTCTAAGTTATCCATGGAGATAGTGAGATCAGCTTCTCCATGTTCCTTCCCTTCCCTGAGAACTTCAGAGAGGCAGAGAGGCAGGCTGAGAGGTGGCATCTGATGACTCCATGCTTTAACCAAGTGAGTAACAGTGGGGACTCAGGGTCCATCTGGCCATTTTTTGTGTTAGAGCTTATAAGGAACACATGTGTTAGAGCATCAGGGACACAAACTGTAGCGCAGGGAAGTTAAATGTAGTTTTAGCTCTGTCGCTAACTAACAGACCATGTGACCCAGAGCAAGTCGCTTGTCCACTCTGGACCTCGTTTATTCATCTGCAAAACATGAGGGTTTGTTCTAGGTGGATGTGTTGGGTTAGTGAATTCCAGAGCTGTGTGGTGGGCTTCTCAGTGAGGCCTTTCTTGCATTCACTGGCTACACTGACCTGTGTCAGGTGGTTGGTCAAGGAGCAGGGAGAAGTCTAGTCCCTTTGGTATCTCAAATGATTTATGAAGGAAATCAATCTAGTATGTATCTGTTCCAGATAGAATGTGATCTAAATATGATAGTCCACTAATAAGATTAGATGAATCTAATACGATTTTCCTCTAAAACACAAATACTGTACCACTTTTAATTGTAGTGGCCAAATTAAATTACTCATCCCAAATTAGATTTTCAGCAAACTTAATTTGAACATGAGCTCAGTACTGCAGGCCCTGAGTAATTTTTTAAGATATAAAATAAATCAGTGGGATACTGGTATTGTTCCTCTGGGCTCTTCGGCGGTTACCATGAAAGGGAATAGGTAAACATCTGGAGAAAACAGGCAGAAGTAGAGCTGAGATAGACACTAATTCTTCGGCTTACCATTGAAGGGTTTTACCCCCGTCCATCACTGTGACCCTCCCTGGTCTTAGAAGACAGGAAGCAAATAAAGGCAGACCCAGTAATCACTTTGGTTTTATTGTTTATGATTGTCTTTCTTCTTTTTGTTCCTTGAATGATCTTTTTCACCTCTTCACCCACTTCAGGACACCAGGTAGGAAACGGTTCACTGGGTAGCTTATGGAGCCACAGGTTTAGTGAGGAGTTAGAAGGGTTTATAACATTACTTTTACCATATTTTCATTCATTCCCTATCAGTTAGTTGACTACCTGAAAACCAACCCAGACTGGTTCAAGCAAAAGAAGAAAATGTATTGGCCTATGTGGTTGAACAATCTAGGGGTAGATTCCAGCATCAGGTGAGGCTTTACCCAGGGCTCAGCTGAGATGCCCCAAAACCAGTTTTTCCAGTGGAAAAAGAACAAGACAGCTTCCTTGATGGGCTACCCAAAGGTCTGGAATTGAGTTTAGTTGCCCCTGACTGGGTTCCCTTGGCTCCTGTGTTCCCCTAAAACAGATACTGTCTGAGAGGATTGGACAAATTGAGAGATTCAGAAGACTCTTGGGAAAGTAGACAGGGTAGTTAGTGAAGCTGGGGAAGTAGGTCCCTCCAAACCCTCATGGTGCATTATACAGAGCCTTCTGCAGTTCCAAGCACTTAGGCTTACACTGTCTCATTTCAACTCTAAATGACCCTGAGAGATAGATAGGACATGTTCATGGATACGGAAGTAAAGGTGGGATCAACTTACCCAAGACCTTGCAGTGGTGGAACTGGGACCAGACTCACTATCTCGTGAGTCTTCCGTTTCTTTTCACTGTATCCTGCCTTCCTTCTAACTTATCTTTCCCACTGCCCCCTCCCTTCTATTCCTTTAGCACCATTGCAGTGTTCTTCATTAAATAGATAGTCAGTCAATGGTTGTTAACTTGTTATTGAGTGACCAGTGTACCATTAGACCAAAGGTGGCCTTTTTGCTCATACTTAGTGAATATCATGATAGCAAAAACCAATGTAGTCGATTCCCAGTTATTAATCTGTAGATTGTCCCCGGTAATTCAGTTTCTCTTTCTCTGAATTATGGAATGTTCTTCTAACAGAAGGATGAAATTTGTTTAGCTTGAGGGTAGACCTATAAAGAGGAGCCAGGGAGGCCGGGCGTGGTGGCCCACGCCTGTAATCGCAGCACTTTGGGAGGCAGAGGCAGGTGTATCACCTGAGGTCAAGAGTTTGGGACCAGCCTGGCCAACATGGTGAAACCCTGTCTCTACTAAAAATAAAAAATTAGCTTGGCATGGTGGTGCATGGCTGTAATCCCAGCTACTCGGGAGGCTGAGGCAGAAGAATCGCTTGAACCCGGGAGATGAAGGTTGCAGTGAGCCGAGATCGCCACTGCACTCCAGCCTGGGCGACAGAGTGAGACTCCATCTCAAAAAAAAAAAAAAAAAAAAAAAAAAAAAAAAAAACACCAGGGAAATTTGGGTGTGTGTTTATACAGACATGCACACTGACTTGCATTACAGGGTTAAGTATGTTTCAATTCCCCACCTTCATAGTGTGGACAGCTGAAGTCGATTTGATGCCCATCTTTCTATTCCAGTGTAACTCACATTTGTGAAGGTCACTATTGGCAAGTTTCCTATTTACTTAAGCCAAAGACATGTGGATAGGTGTGCCATTTAGAAACACTTTCAGTAATAACTATACATTCATCTTTGATTTTTGAGAAAAATCACAGATAGCTGCTATGTTCTTCCTGCCCGGAAAATGCTCCCTGTTTGGTATTACTTCTCAGGTTTTATTTCTGCTCCCTCTGGGAAACTCTGCGGACTTTGTCCAGCTCTGTTGCTCCTTGTGCTGAAATTCTGTGTTCCACAGTTAGCTCTTCCCCATACCTGGTGGTTCGCAGATTGGTTTATTTGTGAGGGTTTTATCTCCTTGATCATTTGGCTCACTCTTTGAGGTCAGGGCTTGGTCTTACCACTTTTCTTTTGTTTTTAGTCCTCCACAGCACATACTGCCATGTGAAGGAGAAGCGGTGATCCGTTGGTATTTGCCTCGGTGGCTGGGGCGGTTGCTGTCCTGAGGTCTCCCGCATGACCAGCATTTATACATGATTTTGCAGTTGTTCCGTTACTTGTCTACATTCTCCCAGTACAGTTCTTGGCACATCTTAAGGGGAAAGTAAATATGTGTTGAATAATTGAACGATTCTCACCTCTACACCATCCCTGCCTGCACATCCACTCCCTCTCCCTGACTGAACCATCAGTTCTCAGAAGGCACAGACTGTGTCTTACTGTGCTTTGTGTTCTGCATCTTGCCTAACAAACTTTCTGCCACATAGTAAATGCTCAGTAAATCCTTGTTGAATGAACAGATTATGTGGGTGGAGTAATCTCTTAGAACCTGCCTTTGGGAGAGGTGGGTGGGAACTGAAGCTCTAAGAGGGAAGAGGGAGATGGAGAATGAATGGGGATAGCTTCAAGACTGAGTGCGCCAACCTCTCCAGCTTCTTCTGATTTCCAAGTTTGTTACAGGTAAGTTGCTTATTTCTCCAAGAGGGATACATGGGGTCCTCTCCCAACTGGTCGGCTGATAAGCTCGTGTCTGTGAAACAGTGGAATAAAGGATAGTGGCTGTGATTCTAGGTTTTATTTTAAGAACAATAAAGAATTTTATTCTACCTCAGCCCCTTTGGAAACCTTTATGGTTGAGATGAGAGGATACAAGCCAGAAGGACCAGCAGGAAGGACACAGTAGTCACCTCCCTGGGTTGACCATTGGCCCCAGGGGTGCTAACGAGCAGTGACGGTTCCACAAAGGATGGGACCAAGAGCACCCAGTTATCAGGCAACTTCTTAGCATCCCTGAGGATGGTATGGCTGGGTTGACCAACTCGTCCTGGTTTGCTTGGGGCTGTCCTGGTTTTAGTACTGGAAGTCCTGAGTTGTAGGATGGCTGGTCTCTTCAGATGCCACTTGCTCTCTTCCCTGCCCCCTGCAAAGCTGTCTTTTGAAATTCCTTTTCCCTTTGCAATGTCCTTGACTTGGCCTCTTTCCTCCTCTTTCTGCCTTCTCCACTGCTTCTACCCGAGCCTTGCTTGCATTTCTAATAGAGGCTTTTCTAGAGCAGTGCTCTGGATCACTGTGGATTGACCAGAGTTCTTGGAGCTGGACATAGATGCACATGCTTCTCTTCATCTCTGGCTCTGGTTGGCTCCTGAAATCAACTGAGATGCGAAAGCTTCTGTCTCAGAGAGTTAGAATTCATCTGCCTTCCGGGGGAGTCGGCCCTCTGTGCAGGAGGCTGTTTGTGCACACGTGGTGCTCAGTCAGTGGGCAGCCGATTAACTGGTCAAAGCAGCACCCCCTGCCTGGAAGGCAGGGGCAGGGGAATCGGCAGTGACTGGGGTGGCTCTGCCCACAGTCCTGAGGTGACAGGCGCTGAGATCCACCTCCTGTCTCCAGCCTCAGCACCCTGGTCTGCTGCTGGCTCAGCCTGAGCATGAGCCCGCCCTCTTCCTCGCAGCCTTCTTGCCCACACTTACCTCATTTTTCTTAGAACTCCCATTACACATATAGTAAGCGCCGTGCCGTTAAGGGAGTGCAATTGTTTTCTTCCTCGTTTCTTGTGTGTTAGTCCTTCTCTGAAGGCTGACTTTATCTTTTGTTTCCTTTTCTTCCACCTGATAGCACCTGCTGGGCCCAGAGTTGGCCCTGACTGGATGCATATTATTGATTAATGGTACCTCGGTGATTTATGGGTGACAGGGGATGTGTAAGTCACTGGCTTGGTTTCCTCTGGGCACCTGTATACAGAATATGCTGTCAGAATGGAGAAGGAGGGTAGGAATCAAGATGGTGCTCCAAGCCAGGCCCAGGATCTTGGATGGAATTCAGTTATCCTGACTTCCAGTTTAATACTGGCATGGGAGAATGAGGCTTTTAATGCAAAGTGGATTTTTAGTTGCAAAAGACTGCACTTTATATATTAGTTTAGCTTTACATTTTCTGAAACATTCTAATATAATTTAAAAACAATCACAGAGGATTAAATAATTCTGAGACTGCTCTGGAGAGGCAGTGAAATAGTTTTTGGGTTTTAGAGTTTTCCTTTTTTGGAGGAGTTCTGAAGGAGGTGCTGCTGAGTCCTAGGCCCATGTAAACCTCGTTCTGCTATTTCTCTCAGTATTGCCGGTCTGTGAGTGAAGAAGCTGCACCAGCCCGCTGTCAGGAAGGTGAGTAAGCTGTCACTGGGCCTCACCTCTTGCTCGGGTCCTCTGTAACCAACGTATGCTTCTCCCGTGTGTGTGTGTGTGTGCGCGCACACATGCATAAATGTGTTTGCTTTCCAGTGTAATTGCTTTACAAACTTATAGGAATAATACATGGTCTTTGTAAAACATTTAGAAAGAAGTTAAAATTGTCTTTGCTCCTACCTTTTAGAAAGAACCACAATGAACGTTTTCATGTGTAGCTTTCTAGACTTTTTTTTCTGTCCACTGACACATGCTCAGACACACAGTAATGCTTTTACACAGATGAGATCATCATATATAGAATTTAGAGGCAGGCCTGCCTTCTTTTGCCTAACAATATATTATGGACATTTTCTCCATGACGATATAGGTTCACTTGCTCGTTCATTCAGCAAATACCACATGCCTACCACATGTCCAGCACTGTCCTGGGTGCTGAAGATATAGCAATGAACAAAATAGAGAAGATTCCCTGCCCTCATGGAACCTATAATCTAGTTGGGCTAGACATGCGGTAACAAATAAGTACAATATGTAGAAGGTTAGAAGGTAATAAGTGCTGTGGGGAAAAAATGAGACAAAGAAGGTGGGTAGGGTGCACTTTGCAGTTTTCATCCAGGTGGTCAGGTGAAGTGGCAGCCTTTGAGCAAGCATCTGGTGGGGGCTGTGACATTTAGCAAGCAGAATGTCCTGCCAAGGTGGCTGCTTGGGTTGATCTGCAGTTGGGACTGGAGGAGATATCCTATCAGAGCCTTAGTAGCACTGGGCAGGAACCGCCCAGATGCCTTGTGGTAGAAAAGATGGCCCAGGCTTGAGCACTCAAGCATTTTCTTGTGTTAGTCATTAACAATAATGATGACCACCATTTATATACCATTATACAGTTTCCAAAGCAGCTTTTTACCTATCCTTCTGGCCCTGTTGCTTACTAGCTACATGGTTTTGGGTAAATAACTCATCTTCTGTGGGCCTCAGTTTCCTCATTTACAAAATAATAGGATTTTTGTACAGCTGAAATGAGTTAATGGAAGTGATATGCATAGAGCAGTGCTGGTCAGAGCTCAGAAAGTTCAGCTGTTATTATGACTGCCTTTCCGTTACTGCTGGCACCTGACCTGCGAAGAGGACATTCTGCTCAGTTTAGAGATGAGGAAGCTGAGGCTTGGGGAGTTGAACAGCGCTAGTTAACAAGTTTGGAACAATAGTGGAGGCGTGGAGCAGGGTCTCCAGTCTGGCCTTGAGGCTCCAGGCAGCTCGGTCTTTGGGAGCACCTGCCTTTCTCTAGGTGAATGCAGCTCCTTCTCCTTCAGGTGGGATGCCCAGGAAGAGTTGGCCTCCAATTCTATGCAGTGCCTTCTTGCCTGCTCTGTCGGCCTGGGGCCAAGGGACGGTTGGGGCAGGAATAAGGAAGGATATGGCTGGAGCTTCCACAGGCAAGAACTGAGGCTCAGCAGCTCTGCTGGCATCCCCACGCAGTCAGTTATGCCTCAGTCTGTCTTCCTCCCCCTACCCTCTTAGCACTGTAGGCGCCAGCTTATAAAGATCCTGCTTACAGGCTCAGAGAAGAACAAGACAATTCATGACTTTTCTAGTTTTACATTTCTGACTTTGAGAAATACCCATGTCCTCATGTCTGTAGTAGATTGTTGAAAAAACAGCACCACCACAAACACACACAACCAAACCCCGTACCCATTATCACTTGCCTCCTTCCAGAAGTTCTCTTGTCTGCAGCCTCACAGCTCACTCAGGCTTGTGCACATAGGCTTTGTCCTTAGGATAACACACTTCAAAGGACCTGTGCCCTGAAGGGGGTTGGGAGGACTAGTGTCTAGCGTCAGTTCTCCTGCGAGGTCAGCAGGCACCCCCTACAACCTCATAGAGCAGTACAACACCAGGTATACCTTTTGTGTAGTTCCCTGAAATGAATCGCAGAGTGCATGTCACCGTGGAAACCATCTTATAAATGGTGGCTACATTTAGTTAAAATAGCACTATTAGTTTTATGCGGCAGGCACATTATGAGTTCAGAAGGCTTTTGTGGGCTGACCTGGGAATCTAACCCTTATTTTAAATATGGTTTCTTGTGGCTACACGCTGTCAGCATTTTAAAGAAATTACTTTTAAGCAAACCTTTAGAGCAAGTTGTTTGTAACTGGGAAATTGGCACTCTGTAATTTATATTATGTTTTCTTACCATCTTGTGGGTTTCTCATATCCCAGGACTCTCCAGATGGAGTGTAAGCTCCTGGGAGGCCCAGTGACAGATGGATGGAGTTGTGGCTCAACAGTAACAGGCTCAGAAATGGCGTCAGGGTGTTGATATGAGTCAATGTGGAGTGGGGCAGCCAGATACTATAACAGAGTAGAGAATCCACCAGGAACAAGGTGACTGGTGTGGGAGCCATGTCTGAGTACCTGGCCCCAAGAGAGGCCTTGGATGGGTCATTAGATTAGGATGGCATGCCAACTTTAAATCAAATCATGTGAGTAACAGTTGGAGAAATTGGGCCTAGAAAAGAGAAGACTTGGGAACAATTTAATAACTGTGCTTCGTCACATGAGGGGCCACCATGTGGTTTCCAAAAAAGAGACTGACGAGAGAGACATGTTAGTAACTTCACGGAAAGGGTTTTATAGCTAAGACTGTTGAAGACAGGAGGAACTGCTTTATGAGATAGTGAGTCCCCTATTATTAGAAGTATACGAGGAGAGCTGGCTAGGCACTTGTGGAGAACACTATAGAAGGGATTTAAGCACTATGTGGATGATTAGACTAGACTTTGACAGCCTTTTCTAGCCTAGAGCGTCTGTGATTCTCAGGCATAGGTAGAAAATAGATTTGATTTCCCAGGCCTCCTGTTCAGGGTGATTAATAGTGGCTGCCTGGAACAGAGGTGAGAAGGATGCAGGATTCTTGGGTCTACTAGCAATGTCTGCCATGAGTAGGGGCTGGAGTTGCAGGGTACCCAGTATTTGCCATCTCCTTTACAGTAGAGATTGTCCAATGGTGACCTTTGACCTCAGGTCAAGCCAAAGTATAGTTGACCAACCACCCTAGTTTGCCTAGGGCTGAGGGATTTCCTGGGACATGGTCTTTCAACTTTAAAACCACGACAATCCCAGGAAAGCTAGGATGAACTGAACGCCCTGAGCGGAAGGGACAGTCATCAGCAACTGTATGTGTTGGGCTTCCATTTCTGCTCAGGACAGTGGAATCTTTACCTCCTCAGAGCACTGGCGTGGGCCTCTGCCCTCAGGGGGAGCCCAGTAGACACATGCAGAATAAATGAGTTGGATGCAGTTCCTGGAAAATGGTTGCAGTATTCTTGCAATTAATTAATTTGTTTAATTAATTAAAATGATTTCACTAATTATATGTACAGGAGATTGCACATTTCATTAAGCCGAGCAGATGGCTCTACTAATAATTACCAAAGCCTGGGATTGCGGGAGGGGAATATCTATGTATTACTTGATATTGAACATTCATTATGCCATCCTTCCCACAAAGAAAGTTGAAACTCCTACCCCATCACATCCAACATGAACTGATGAAGAAATGTTTATGTTCTTGTAGTAGTGTCAATGGATTATGGTAACTTGCCCTTTTTGATTGCTGATCGTTTTTTTTCATGAAACAACTGACAGGTAAAGGCTGTAAGCTCCATGGCTTTGGAAGAGGGAGCCATGCTAGGGGTAGACCTGGGGCCTTGGCATCATTCAGACCTTTGCTAACCCATTGAATTGTGATAGCAGGCCAAGTCTCCCAGAAAAAGAACAGGCACCCCATCTCTGAGGGAAACATACCTTGCTGGGTTGCACTGTGCAAAACCTTGTTCTATGCCTACTCCATCCTGTTCCCGGGTCTTAGACTCCGAGGCAGACCCATGGACAGACCCACGGCAGAATGAAAATCCTGAGCAGACATACACACAGACCACCCAGTGCCTGTACTTAGGTGTGATTCAGCTGTCACAGCGTTGAATGTGATTCTTGAGTATTTTCACTATGGTGATAAGAATGATGCTTATTGATAATCAGCCAGTACTGAGCATCTTGTTTGGGCCAGAAACTTCCTACAGTTATTTGTAATCCTTGAAACACCCCTGCATGGCAGGTATTAATCTACAGATGAGATGACCAAGGCTTGGAGGAGTTAAGTAATATGATTAACATCATGCAGAATGGGGTTCAATCCTAGAGCTTTCTGTCTGTCAGTCCTCTTGTTTCTTCCACTCCTTGCTCTGCTGGTAAATGATTTGAGGTCATGAAAATCCTGCATCCAAATCTGGAAGGATGTAGGGGGAACCCAGACTGTATTCTCCACTGTACGTGGGGGACTATTTTGGAACCCAAGCAGAACTGATGGGCCCTTGACCCCTTAGAACTGGCAGGGGCCTTGGAGTAACTAGTTCTAAACAATTACGCAGCACCCATAGGCATGAAGATTACCCCTTAAAATCCAATCAGCTTGGGGTGTTATGGAGGAGGGGGGTACTGATCAGAGAAAGTTCTAGAGAGAAATTGATCATTTCAGGAGAATCCTCTGAGAATGGTAATTTACTGCGATCTGAGAAGAGTTTTCTTTTTTGCCACCGGGTGTGGTGGCACACGTCTGTAGTCCCAGCTACTCAGGAGGCTGAGGTGGGAGGATCACTTGAGACTAGGAATTCAAAGTTGCAATGAGCCATGATTGCACCATTGCACTCCAGCCTGGTGGACAGAGCAACACTCTGTCTCAAAATAAATAAATAAAATAAAATGAGGAGTTTTATTTTTGCCCATATTTATCACTCGGGAAAGGTGACCTTTCTGAAGCTTCTTATGTGGTGTGTGAAGAAGAAACAAAGCTAATACAGGGGGAAAATGCTACTTGTAAAAGAATAAATAGATTAATCTATAGGCTGATAAGTAGACGTTGAACATGGCAGCAATATTCATGTTTTGACAAATTGCCCATTGCCAGCAGAAAGAACCCTCAACTGTCTCTGGAGGGGCCTGGTGAACCCTCATCCCTCTCTCTGCCTGCCCTCCCTCCAAGGTAGGCTTGGGGGTACTTACGCATCCCTTAAAGCTGTCACTCCACACTCCTTATGAGCTAGAGCAGGAATGGGGTGGTGTGTCTGAGTCACAAAAAAAATGTGAATCATTCTTGAAATGAGGGAGCCCTGAAAATATGAGTAATTTCTGTAGCATGTACAGGTAAAAAATGGCTGTTTGGTTGTGACTGGCAACTGCTATGCAATTTCTGATTTTGACTTGATAGCTGTTGTTTTGAGGATAGGACCAGACTTGGCCCTCGGGTGGGTGCAGAGTGGAAGGACATGGTGCCATTTGGACACAGTTCTTGCCTTTGAGCACTTCATACCCTAAAAGAGGTCAAGACATGTTGATGGTTGCAGAAAACATGTTGGTTTGAATATATATTAAATAGTAAACTGAAAGATAGAAATCGTAAACTTACTCAGCATTAAAATAGATTTTTCTTAATCATATATCTGATTAAATTCTGGCGGCTCCAGGGCTCAGCCACAGGTAGTGTCCAGATTCTCTCAGTCTGCCTGGGGAAGAGCACTGGGCTAATTCATACATTGTGTTTCTGTTTACACATCTGTTCTCAGGAGGAGCTGCTTGTTCAGGGCCTGTTGTCTTTGTTGATCTGTCAGTCTGCATGGGTTTGGCTGAGCCTTGATACCTGCTATGAAATTCAAGGTTTGTTAAATAGAAACATAAACACACTTGTGAAATATCCTTATGATGTGCTTTTATTAGCTCATAAAAGTAATCCAAGAAGTAAAGAAACAACATAATAGAATTCGCTTATTGTTTTTTGCAACTTTGGGTACAATTTGTAGCTATCGAGTTTCCTGGGCTCAGAAGAAGTTGCTGCCTGAGGACTGATTGGACATTAAGACTTGATGTTTCAAAAGTGGGTTGGTTGTCCGACCCACTTATATTGTGAGTTGGGGATGGAGGAGATGAATAGGAAAAGATGAAGGAAAAAAGGAGCAGAGGGTGGTACAAAAACTGATGGAAACAGTAAATAGGCAAAGAGGTGAAGCAGATGGAAGGAGAGACATGGAGGACAGGAAAGACCATAGGCATGCTTTTGGCTGTAAGTAGCAGAAAAACAAAGGAATGGTGATGTGAGGAACGCATTTTCCCATAAACCAGAAGTTTGGATAGAGGCAATGGTTATGTGGTATTGACCTGCAGTTCAGCAGTGACCTCAAGGATAGATAAGAGTTTTCAGTCTTTCCGCTTTGCCCTTCTTCGTGTTTTGGCTTTTCGGCTGAGTGCTGCTTCTTTCGTCAGTCCTGGCAGTAGTATGTGTTCGCCCCTAGTTGCAAGAAAGGCTGGGAAAAAGATGATTTAGCTTTTCCAGCCTCTGTAGTGGAGGTGGGCAGGAGAGGTTAGGGATTACTGGTGGGTTAGTCGGCCAACTGTCTGGCACAGACCAGTTGTGAAAAAAATATGAAGATAAACAAATATACATTGAATCACCACCACAAAAAGCTCATGCTCCTGGGAAGTTCCTGAGTGTGGGCTGTGCAGAGAGTCGCATGTGGGAACCCTGGTGTTACGGTGGGGAAGGGCCTCTGGTAAGTCCCATTCTAGCCACGTGGTTGATTACTACCAAGATCTGGATGTGGGATGGGAGGCTGGGTGCAGGGAGAGCCGTCATAAATCCTAAAGGACTCCTAGGAATGGTGTGTGCAGAAGGGAGGTGGCAGAGGGAGCACCACGTGGGTCTACCTTTGATCTGGTTTCCAGCTCATAATTCTCAGATATAACACTGCTGCTTTCCAGAGGTGAATGGGAGAGTGCTTGTTAATTTCTTTAAAAATTCCATTCTAATGAGCATATGCATTTAATTTAGTACTCACCTTCTGGTAGTAGTTCTTAGAGCCTGACACTTCTTTAGCACCATTTTGAATTTCATACCTCTGTGCGCATGCGTGTGTGTGCAGGCGTGCATCCCCTACCCACGTTCTGTGACCCAGGTCTCCTTTTCTTCTCTGTGCCTTAGAATCCCAGTCTTGTTCAGAACACTGGTTGCCCATTTCCCTACCCCCAAGTTTCTTCCTTCCCTCTCTCCTGTGCCTGAGCCATATGGTGACCCTCCTTTCCCCACGGTGCCCAGCAGAGGCCAGCTCTGACATGTGGCCAGTGCTGCTTTTGGTCATTTGGTGTTGTTTTTGGGTCCTGCCACTTCCTCACAGCAGTGATCCAGGTGCCTTTGATCAGAAAAATGTAAGCCGGCTGATTTAAATGTAACTCCTCTGGAGCAGGACTTCCTAGACCTGCACGTGCCCACAATCACCTGGGGGCTCTGATTAAAATCTAGACTCTGTTTCAGGAAGTCTAGGGTAGGGCCTGAGACTCTGCATCCCTAACACACACCTAGGTGCTGCTGGTGCTGCTGCTGCTGCTGCTGCTGCAGGTCCAGGTAGCAAGGGTCTCAACCCTCAACCCTGGGGAACTTTTAATAAATATCAATGTTTGGACCTTATCCCAGATCAGTTGCCTGAGAATCTCTGGTTGATGGGGCCTGGGCATCAGCCTGTGAAAGCTCCTCGGGTCGTTTTCGTATCCCAAGGTTGAGAACCATTGACCTGCGGCTTTCCCACCTCCATGCCTTTGCTTATGCTATCCCTCCTGCTTAAGCTCCTCCCTTGCTTCCCCATTAGAAGGCTGTGTGTCCTTCAAGGCTCTGCTCAGAGGCCATGTCTCCTTGAAGCCATCTTGATGCCCACTGTTGATGTCACTCCCCCTCCTCTGAGCTCTCACGTCACGTGGGCCTGTCTGTGGCTCATTTTGCCTCCAGATAGGTTTGAGCATGGCTGCCTCTCCCAGTAGATTTGGTGGGCCTTGAAGATGGGGATCATGCCTGCTCATCTGCAGGGGGGGAATCAATAAATAGGAGCAGAGCAGATTGTCCCTGAACCCAGAGACAAACCACAGGGACCTCAGACCTGCTCCAGCTAATCTCCTTGAGGATCAGGAGCGGAATTAGAACTTGAACCTGGCTTTTCCAAGAGTATAAGGCCAAGTGGAAAGAGATGCTTCAGCTGTTGGAGAAGATGGAGAGTGTTACAGTTCCTGCTCCCTGGCCCTTGGGCTGCACACAACTGGTCCAGCCCCACTCTGAGAGGGGTCTTCTGGCCCCTACCCATTGCCCTTCCCTGACCAGCTGCCTCCCTGCTGGGTCTTGGGCAGTGTGTAGGGTGTGTCCAGCTCCTTCTTGCTTCCACTGCCACCAAGCAGCTCAGGGTGCCCATGGACATTCCTCAGTGACCAGAGTCTCTCTGCATCCTCCTGCCTCCTTTGCTTCCCACCCCATTCCAAATGCCCACTCTCCTGCACGTAGCCCCCCGCCCCCTGCAGCTCCTATCATGAGCTGTTCTCTCCGGCGCTTGCTAAAGCCAGGGCTCCACTGAGCCGGAGCCACAATCACCCCGTCCTCCGCTGCAGCCCCAGTGCCCCACACACAGCCTGGACATGGCTGGAGCTTAATAAATATGAGCTGAACAAACACTGAGCAGCAGCCATGAGACAGGCCTGTAAGGCTTCACCAGGTTCCCTGATGTGTTAGTGGCAGAACTAGAATTTGACCCAAGGCTGCTGACTCCCCAGTCCAGGGGGCTGTGAGTTTTCCTTGAGCCACCGTTTCCTTATTTAGTTCATGCTCCTCCACCAAGTTGGGAGGTGAGCAGTCTGATAGGATGAATCTATATTTGCTGGTTAAGTTATGTGCAGAGCTTAGAGTGGGGAAAGAGGGATGATCCCTCTCTTGGGACATATAATCTCTTAAGATTATTTAAACAGGGGATGATAGCTTGTTTACCCCGATGCATCTTCAATAGGTGAAATAAGGCTGTCGGCAGAAGACATACCTCCTGACCAAGGTGGAGAGGTAGAAATGGGCATTTATGGCTCCTGGCTCTATGATGATCTCAGAAGCTGTAAAGGTAGAGCAGCAGGGAGCTCCTCCAGGGAACCTCTCAAGACCCAGGGGATGAGGCGTGATGGTCGGGGATGGTGGTGCATGGCAGGTTAGTAGGGCAGTGCAGAAAGAACAGGAAAGAAGAGCGGGTGCTCCTGTATCCTGCTTCTTACTTCATCATCAACTTCCCTCTCATGTGTTCTTCCATTCATTCATCCATTCATTCCGCATTCATTCATTTCATAAGTGTTTATTGCATTCTGACCCTGCTAGTCCCTGGGGATATTGCAGCACAAGACAGGCCCTCGTGGGGATTAGGCCTGCGCTGTCCCATGTGGTAGCCACATGTGGCTATTTAAATTTAAATTTGCTACAATGAAATACAACTTGAAATTCAGTTTCTCAGTCACACCAGCCAGACTGCAAGTACTCAACAGTGGCAAGTGGCTAGTGGCTACCAAGTTGAACAGCACAAATGTAAAATATCCCCATTGTTGTGGAAAGTTCTGCTGGTCAGCACTGGGTTAGAGTCTTAGAGTCAGGCTTAGGCTTAGAGTCAGGGAGAGAAGCGTTTATCAGATAAACAGGCAAGCAATGTCAAGCCATGAGAAGCAATAGGAAGATGGAGTAGAGGAAGCTATGTCAGCACGTAATGGAAGTTAGACCTTGTTTTGGGGAGTCAGAGAAGGTGCCCCTGAGGAAGGGATGGTTGAGCTAGAGTTGGACCAGGTGCTGACCAGGTTGGCAAGACAGTTGAGGAGGAGGGTAGAAGAGAGAGAATCCCAAAGTTAATGCACATGAATAAGTGCCTAGACTTGGTGCATCAGTGGCATTCAATAAATGGCATGCCCCATCTGCACTCACGTTGACTAATCCAGAAGTATGTGGAAGTACAGGCCCTGGCTAACCCTGCCAAGCACAGACGCTAGATCCAGATGGCCTGGGTTCAAAACCGGCTTCTTAAACCTTTAGTGCCTCAGTTTCCTCATCTGTAAAATGGGCATTAAAATATGTACATGGCAGAATTGTCTTGTGGCGTTACTAAATGAGTTGATATATGTAAGGGACCTGGGAGTGCCTGGCGCGCTGTGAGCACTAGTAAGTGTGGTTGGCTGCTGCTGTTATTGTTGCCGCGCCCCTGCCTTGTCAACAGAGGGGATGCCCTACCTCGAGCTATTAGTAGAATTAAGGAATACCTCGTGCTAGCCCCCAGCATCTGGGAGCAAGGCTTTCAGGCTCTTGGCTGTCATTTCCAGGTGAGCCAAGAGTTCTGGCTCGCTGGTATCCCCTTCTCACTCTGCCCAGTTCCTTTTTCTCTGCTTTACTCTCCATAGCTGATCCCATAAATACTTAGTTTTGCTGTGCAGAAGGCACAGCACTCGAAGCCACTTCTGTGGCCTGTGTGCCACGTAGCCTGATAACAATCCAGCAGGGTCATTTCTGGGGCTGATATGCCGATTCATGTTGGTATGGATGTTAGGACTCTAGAGATGGAAGGGACCGTCTGGGCCAACTCCCATCACCTCACCAAAGATAAAGCTGAGTGAGCCAGGAGGGAACCATCAGGTTGGAACCCCAGTGCCGATTCCTGTCCCCCAGTGCCTCACTCAAGCACACATGGAGCTCCTTGGTGCTCTGCTGCTCACTCAGAGCTTTGAAACATCAGAGGGAGCGTCCTCCCTTCCCTGTTTCACCTTTATGGCTCCTGGGCCTGTGGCTGTGACCTCCCTTGCCTGGGTGGGGCCTTGGAGTTTAATTCTCTTACCCATGAGGGAGTTGGGGCCATAAACAGAGCCATACCATGTTCCACTCAGCCCCTGTCACAGGTCCACCCCGTTCCCTGCTCAGAACCAGCTATTTCCATCACAGAGTAACCACTCTAAGGGACAGGCCTGGACAGAGGATTTGCTGTGTAGAATTAGGCCCAGAGACACTTTTTTTTGCTAACCAAATCAAAATATCACCACGACTTGGCCCATACAAGCAATTCTTTATTGTAATGAGATTTGATCAGTGACATTGGCCTGTGTAATACTGTTAGGTAATACAATTGTTGAGACTATTAGAGTTGGGACTTCAGTTGCTTTACAACTTTGGAACAGGGCAGTAATGGTGGAAGTTGTTGCAGAGCCTGAGATGTCAGCTGTTCTGGAAGGAGGAGTCTCTCAGTGGCTGCTACAGGCAGATCTCCTGGGGTTCCTGTCTTAAGCTTTCCATAACCCTGACATAACTCAGCTACCTTTAGGTCACTGGGTGCCAGGTCCCACTTGCCTTCCCAAAGTTTTCTTTGTTTTATTTTTAGATTTCCACGTTTATCCCACCAGGGTGGCTTATGTATAAGATACACACACACACATATATATTCATGTGTATGTGTATGTGTACATGTACATATATTATATATTTTATATATATAGTATGTGTGTGGTCTTTTTTTTCCTAATGGCCTCAGCTGAAAGCTCACCTAGGACTACCAGTCTAAGAGAAAAAATATCGTGGCTGCATCCTTGAAATTTTCCATTTCTTGATGACCAGGAGGTGGTCGGATGTGGCCGTTGGGATTCGTCACTGCCCTGGGCCTCAGTATCTTTGTATCCGTTGGTGGAGTCTGTGGGGCAATTTCCTCCTCAAGTTAAGTAAGCACTCGAGGGGCCCATGTGGCCCTCGGAGGCTCCTGTATTTTCCTCCCGTAGAGGCTGAAGTTAGTCACGGGGCCCCTTTTGGATCTTACAGTTATTTTCCACCCCTGTGCCTGTTAGAACGGGGGGCAGTCCCTTTACCTACCAGTGGTGGGAACCCTGCATCCTTGTCCAGAGACCAGAGGTCAGTTTTCAGGCCAAGCAGAAGCCTTTCTCCAGCTGCACAGGGTGCAGAGCAGCCTCTGACGGATGCGGCCACTGCAGGTTTATGTCAGGCGCAGTGAGCAGCCACAGGGAAAAGGTCCAGGGAGTCAGGTGCCTGATAGGACAACGTGCCAGGTCCTTTGGATAACAAAGGGAAACATCCCCTGGGACGTCCAACTCACGTCTCACGAAGAGGCTTGTAACTTACTCTTTCAAGTAAACTCCTAAGCATTGAAAACAGTTGTGAGCACCCTAAAACATCACTTGACCCAAGCTCTCCAATTTATTTGAAATCCCAGAAAAGCGAAAGTGATTCATATGAAATGAACTTCTGAAAATTGAGATACATTTTCATTTACTGATGATTTTAATCAGGAACCATCTCAGTTAACACCAACCAGCAACCGATTCATCTCTATTAAGGAACAAGACCTTAAGCGATGAGTGTGTGCTTTTGCTCTGAGCTATTGATTGCTGGCTCATTCTGCTGACTCACACACTCAACTTCTGTATTAACCTCCAACCCATCACTTAGTAGGCTCTTCTTACGGGTAAGGATTGGTTCTTTTACCTTCCAACAGTCCCTGGAATAGCATGGGAGCTCCCTATATAATTTTTTGGGAAAATGACCTGTAAAAGTAGGCCATTTTCCTCTCCTTTCCTCTCAGCTCAGAAGGGCGTGGCATTTCTGCTCTGTAGAAGACCCTCCTCCGTAGAAGACCCTCCTCATACCCAGCTGAAAACACTGGCCCTTCATCACCTCGATCTTAATGGCCAGAATGCAGCCTGCTGGAATTCTTAGAAAAAGTAAGCACCATGACAGGAAAATACTGACTGTCCCAAAGAAACCAGTGGAAGAAGTCTTCTTTAAACAGGCCCTGAGTAACCATGAGTGTCCTTTGGGCGCATTTACAGAGGTGAAGGGTACGGTGGTGGGAAGAGAGGTCCTATTACAGAAAAGGAGCAAGGGCTGTCTCTTTCCTTTAGAGGGGACCATCCCTTCCATCAAGGAGTAGAGACTGCTGCCCAAGGAAGCCGCTCCCCAGCCCCAGCCATGGAAGGCTGCTCTCCCTTTCATTGCAGCCCAGGAAGGTGAGTTGGCTTTGCCCCCAGCTCCATCTCCGAGAGAGCCTTGACTGTCCAAGGGACCTTTGTAATGGTTAGTCTGCTTTCTGAGTTGTTTTCTGTCTATAGGGATCTAAGGAAATGTTGGAGTGGGCACCGCGTCCTTGGGCTTGGCCCCGCGTGATACACCTCGCCTTGTCTCTCTCAGGGCCTCTTGTTTGCAAGGCTGTCACGGCTGGTTTAGAATGTTTGCCCACTGGGCGCGGTGGCTCATGCCTATAATACCAGCACTTTGGGAGACCAAGGTGGGCAGATCACCTGAGGTCAGCAGTTTGAGATCAGCCTGGCCAACATGGCGAAACCCTGTCTCTACTAGAAATACAAAAAGTAGCCGGGCGCGGTGGCACATGACTATAATCTCAGCTACTCAGGAGGCTGAGGCAGGAGAATCGCTTGAACCCAGAAGGCAGAGGTTACAGTGAGCCGAGATCATGCCACTGCACTCTAACCTGGGCGACAGAGTGAGACTCCATCTCAAAAAGAAAAAAAGAATATTTCCTGATTTTTCAGGGCAAGAATGGCCAGTGACACATATTTTACAAACTCCTCATTCCTAACTCTTGGGGGGCAGAGCTCAAGGGAAAGAGAGGCTGGGGGTGGAGGGGCCAGCCACATGGCCTGTGTGGGCCTGGGGTGTGTGTGACCCAGGCAGCGCTGCTAGGCCAACTTCACCTGGAACTCAGTGGCGCAGAATGTCAGAGCTAGAAGGAACAGCACCCGGCACCCAGCCCTGTGGCTCACGGGGTGCCCTCCCCTCGCAAATTAATGTCTGATTTTGCCCCAGCCACTGAATCCCAGCCTCTCCCCTGCTTAGGGATCTGCAGCACCCAGTGGCCCTTCGTTCTGTGGGATATGTACCTCCAAACCCTCTCTGACTTAGTGGTTATCAGGTGGGTGATCCCCAGGGAACGGGCTGATACTCGGGGTGACCTAGTTGCCAGTCAGTTAATCCTGAGAAGGAACCTCCACTCACACATCTGCAAAGTGCAAGCAGGTGGAGGGAGGGAGAGTCTCTGCAGGTCTCAGTCTCCTGCCTTCTGACTTTCAGTTAGTCCCATCTCTAGCCTCATCTGAGTCCCCACCCTGCACTCCCCTGGCTTCCTTGCTGCTTCTCTTACTCTCTGGATTTCACCAAGCAGATCACATTCTTCTTAGGCACATCCTTCTCTGTGAGTGTCCTGTCCTGCTGCCTCAGTTACTGCTCCCATCCATTCGTGGTCTCCCTTTAATTTGTTGCTAATTGCCTCTCTCCTGTAAACCATCATTTTAGTGGAATCTGAGAAAGGAAAGGAGATAAAGACATGCTTTCAGTCTACCGTCTTTGAATCAGAAGTCCTGCAGCATACTTGGGAGGAGCTTTGTCGTGTTCCATTCTATTCCTGTGCCTTCTATTTACCCAGTCTCGTATTTTGCACACTTAGATTGTTCCTCCCTACAGCTTCCCCATTAAAAAAACATTTGGTGGGTGCAGTGGCTCACACCTGTAATCCCAGCACTTTGGGAGGCCAAGGTGGGAGGATCTCTTGAGCCCAGGAGTTAGAGACCAGCCTGGCCAACATGGTGAAACCCCGTTTCTACTAAAAATACAAAAATAAATAAATAAATTAGCTGGGCACCTTGGCATGCACCAGCAGTCCCAGCTACTCAGGAGGCTGAGGTGGGAGGATCACTTGAGCCCAGGAGGTTGAAGCTGCAGTGAGCCAAGATTATGCCACTGCACTCCAGCCTAGGCAAAGAATGAGACTTGTCTCAAAAAAAACAAAAACTAAAACAATGTTTGCATAAGTATCCTTGCAGTTACATCTTTAGGCATATTCCTACAGGTGAATTTCTGTAAGAATTTCTGGGTCAAAGGATATGCAAAACTTTAAGATGTTTCTGGTGTATATTGCTAAAATTCTCTTTATAAATATGATACTATTTTGCATTCCCATTAGCAATAAATGTGTCCACTTCTTTACACCTTTGTCAATACTGAATATCTTTGAACATACGTTTTTGTGTATATAATGTGAACATTCTGCAGTCTTGACTCTGGGGTCAGAGGGCATGCATGTTGAAATTTTGATAGATACTGGTGAGTTTACCAGGTTTTTCCCCCCAGCCAGTGTATTAGCATACATGTTTCCTCCACATTCTTGCCAATGCTGCAGTATGATTTTAAATTCTTTTCCAATTTGACAGGCTATTTTAATCTGCATTTTATTGATGTCTCCTGAGGTTGACTGTTTCTTGTGTGTTCATGCCATTTGTGTTTCTTCTCTTGTGGGTTACCTATAACCCATTTTTTTCCCTCGTGTGGTTATTGTTTTCTTATTGATTTTAAAGCTGTCTTTATATATTAAGGATATTAATATGCAGAGGGAAATTTATTTTTTCATTTTGTTGACATTGAATTTATTTACCCCTTCCCCGCCCCC